>NC_133770.1:251600828-251725216 GCF_003597395.2 Chelonoidis abingdonii | reverse complement strand
AGTGAGGGGACAAGGAGTAGGGGGTGGGAAGTGGGAGGGAGTGGATGGGGGCGGGGCTAGGGCAGGGCTCTCCCCTCTTTTTTGATTGTTGAAATATGGTAACCCTAGGGGAAGGGGGAGCCAGAGAGCGCATGGGGGCTGGTGCCCACATACATCCACTGCAGCCTGGAGGAGCCCCCAGGCGAGTGTCATGCCGCAGCCTGGGCAGGAGAGGCAGGGGGACACAGTTGCTCCCCGCTAGCAGTGCCGCCGCCTTTGCAGGGCTGCTGCCCCCTGTACCAGCCTGGCTCCTCCATGGCAGTGGCTTGCTGCTGCTGCAAGCAGGACACTCTGGTTCTCTGGTGCCTCCGGAAGGTGGCTCCTCCCTGCCGAGCTGCTGCAGCGGCCCAAGCCCGGCAAAGCCTGTGAGTGGACTCGGGGCGGAGGCCACCTGGGTGGGGTGGGGAGGGCTCACAGGGGGGCTGTGCACCCTCCAGGAGAGTTCAGGGGGTGAAGAGGGGGAAACCTGGTCTGGGCAGCAGCCCCTGGGCATGGCTGGCCCCTGGGAAGGCTGGCCCTTGGGGTCTATAAAGGCTCATTGGGATTTGCCCCTCAATGAACTGATGTGCAAGCAGGGGCGGGGCGCAAGGGGGAAGTTTTGCCTAGGGTGCAAAATATTCTTCCACCGGCCCTGCTTCAGGGGGTGCGTGCACCCCAGATTAAGAACCACTGCACTAAACTGATAAGATCTGCATTTTAATTTAATTTTAAATGAAGCTTCTTAAATATTTTAAAAAACTTGTTTACTTTACATACAACAATAGTTTACAGACTTAGTGAGAGAGACCTTCTAAAAACATTAAAATGTATTACTGGGACACGAAACCTTAAATTAGAGTGAATAAATGAAGATTCGGCACAGCACTTCTGAAAGGTTGCCGACCTCTGGTCTATACAGTGAAAGCCATGTGGAGAAGTAACCCTTTTACTTCAGGAAAGAAATTTTGTGACACCTTTATAGATACTGGGACTAATTCACCTGTATTTATGCCAATACAAATCAGGAATAATGCCAACGAAGTCAGTGGAGTTATGGCAGTTTTACACTGAAGTGACAAAGCTTTCAAGGACTCACATTGTCCCGGTAAGGACTTTGCCTCAGATTAGAGGACAGCAGAGTGGAAAGCAGTAGTGTGGGAAGACCACCTGTAGAGTGAGCAGACGTGGTCTCCTTCACATAGCCCAGAAAGTGTCATGCATCAAAATTTCCTTGGTAAATTCAAATGTTAAAATAAAACTTCTTATATCTTTGACCGCTTCCCCCACAGAAATTTGTTTAGTTTCAGAGTAAGCTGCCCAGAAAACTAATTTTTTCCCCCCAAGAGAAATTGTGAATGAAAAACCTTTATTTGAAATTTTTTAGTTGAAAAATATTGGATTTCCCACTGGATGTTTCATACCATTTCAATAATTTCTTATCAAAATGAATATTTTAAATTAATTTTCACTTTAAATACTGTTTCATTTTAAAATATTGATTTAAAAATGAAAAAATTCATTTCAAAATCTGCAATAGAAAAACTGACATTTTTTTTGTCTGGAACTGACAGCTTCCCAGAAAGGAAAAAAGGAACAGTTCAGTTGGAAAAAATTTCCACATGAAAAATTTCAACTTGATCTAGTTTCAAACAATGTTGCTGTGTTGGAATTGGCATTGCACTAAATCAGTGGTTCTCATACTTATTTGATCGGCCCCCTCTTCTTTGTGTCAGTAGTCATTTACATGCACCCCCACCCCAAGTACATATACTGCCACTCAGCTCTGAAGACAGCACTGCGCCAGCAGCAGCACAGAAGGGAGACAATGTGAAAAGTTATATTTGTCATCACTTTTCATAGCAGACTTAGTGCCCCATTGCCTCTCTTACTTCTGTGTTGTTGCTGCCACCCTGGGGCTGACAGCAGGAGACCTGCCACCTCAAGATGAAGGATTAGGTCTGAGTCTGGGGTGTTTTCTGGTGAAGCATTGAGAGGAGAGAAGGAGAACTCAGACTTGGGTGGCTGGGCTCCGGCTGCCCTCTTTATCTCCACCTCTAGGTAGGTATGGCCCTTGTGCATGAGCCCCAGCCAGCGGGGCTGACAGCGAGAACTCTTAAAAAAAAAAAAGCATACAGCTCAAGCCTCCCTTTATGCGTTCCCATGCCTCCCTTGGGATGCTTGCCCCATTTGAGAACCACTGCACTAAATCATTTTCTGTTAAGTGACCAACATTTTTTTTCTTACTGGTGTATAAAAGTTGGGTGAATATTGGAGCCAGTTTTTATATTCCCTGCTAATTGCTTTACTTCATTTAATTTTCATGCAAATGTGTGTTTTTTAAAAAAATAAACTGTGTATTTTTTCAAATATGCATATTTTAAAAAGAGTATATCATTTATACTGATACTGGCCTGTCGGTATCAGCTTCAGACTTTTGCAGGAAGTGATTGAGAACCATTGTTACCTGGGCTGGACTTCCATTTACCTCCTGGAAAACTAAGTATTAGAATTGGAATGGAAATTTCATCCTGTAACCTTTAATATAATTAAACCCTTCCACGCAATTTTTAATATGACAGTTTTAGGTCATTGACTTTGCTGACTTTCACCATCTCTTCCTAAAACGCAGTCAAATTTTGTGGAAAAATGCAATGTTTATAATCTGCTTTTGAAAAACATCTAAGGTTGTAGCATTAATCTCCATATATTTCTCATGTCTATCATCCACTCTTCTTCATTGGTTTATGTATTTATTTTTCCAGAACTTTGACCAAGGTCACTTTGAACACAAAAGTATTCTCAGATCTTTTTTCCATGTCCTTTGGGTACAGAGAAGTGTTATCTTTGTGATTTAATTGTAGACCTACATTCGTAAATTTGTACAAATTCATCCAATGCAGACGAATGTTTTTGTTTTAGCCAAATACTGTCAGAAAAATAACATTATCAGAAAACACAGCAGGAAAGCTGCTTAGACTCTGTTAAGATACCATCAGGTACAAATAAATCCCTAAAGGCAGTGCCTGGAAAAACTGAATTGCATTATTGTATCAATAGCAATAGTGAGAATTGCTCTTTAATACAGGGAATATTTTGAAGAAAAGGCACATCCATGGGGCTTTTCCATTTATTATTTCTGTTATCGGTTTTCTTTTCAGTCAATCAGTTTAACTAACCATCTTGACTGTCCCTTGAAATGTGTGTTAACTCCTTATGCTAAACAACCTGCTGCACCCCGTATTTAGCTGTGACACTGAGTATATTTCCCTGACCTGAAGAAGAGCTCTGTGTAAGCTTGAAAGATTGCCTCTCTCACCAAACAGAAGATGATCCAACCACAGATATCATCTCACTCACCTCGTGTCTCAAAAGAAAACTGACATTTGAAATTCACTAATTCTTGTCATATATTCTTATTTTTATTAAGATAGTGCCTAAAAGCCTCAGTCATGGACCAGGACTCTATTGTGTTAGGTGCTGTACAAACACAGAACAAAACAATGCTCTCTGCCCCACAGAGCTGACTATCTAAACAAATAATATATATACACATACGCATATGCACATCTATATTAGTATTCTCAGCTAATGTCAGTTTAAAAAAAACATTTTTATTGAAAACTGTAAGGGCAGGCCACATGCAAGGGACAGTAAAATCTATGAAACATCTTGAATTTGATGAAATCCAAGCATGTCATCAACACACATATGATTAGCTGACTGGTGGCTACAAGGCCACAACTGAAAAATCTGCTGACCTGAAAGGATGCCTGGGAAGTGTGCTGTCTACCTGAAGCCTGCAGCTGAGACATTACAGAAAGGTTGCCGAGAAGCATCCATCCCTCTGACCACTACCCTATGCTGCACATCCGTGTGGACACTAATGATACCGAAGTATGACTCTCAGCAGATCAGCAGTGACTATAAGGCTCTGGGAGCAGGGAACGAGGAATAAGGTGCACAGGTTGTGTTCTTGTCCATGCTCCCGGTTGAGGACAATGGCCCAGGCAGGGTGACATGCATCCTGGAGATGGATGCATGGATGCACAGATAGTGTCAATAGGACAGGTTTGGCTTCCTCAACCATGGGATCCTGTTCTGAGTAGAGAGTCTGCTGGGAAGAGATGGGGTCCACCTGACCAATCAGGGGAAGAGCATCTTTGAGCACTGACTCACCAACCTAATGAGGATGGATTTAAACTAGGATCAAAGAGGACAGGTGACAGAAGTTGGGAATGGGTGACAGGGGATGGATTACTTGATAATTACCTGTTCTATTCATTCCCCCTGAAGCACCTGGCATTGGCCACTGTCAGAAGACAGGATACTGGGCTAGATGGATCTTTGGTCAGATCCAGTATGGCCGTTCTTATGTTTTTATGTGACAAAACCCCACAGATACGCCTAAAAAAGGTGACTTTAACAAAGGGCTAGATGTTGGGTGGGGTGGGGGGAAGGGGAGGATAACCATGAAATTACAATAGGATCATAGGACTAACAAGAGGGAGATCCATGGGGGGAAATTGCTCAACATCTTAGATATCTATACACAATGGCAAGGAGCCCAGGGAAAAAACAGGAAGAACTGGAAGTATTAGTACATACATTAAATTATGACTTCCTTGGAGTCACAAAGACTTAGTGGGATAACTTTCATAACTGAAATATTGGTATAGAGGGATATCACTTGTTCAGGACAGGAGGATAAAAGAAGAGGCGTTGCATTATACATCAAGAACAGATACTCTTGTTCTGAAATCCAGAAGGAAGTGAAAGGCAGACCAGTTGAAAGTCTCTGGGTCAAGATAAAAGAGGTAAAAAATAAGGATGACAATGCTAGGGCTCTATTATAGACCACCAGATCAGAAAAAGGAGGTGGATGAGGCATTTGTAGAACACAGAAACATCCAAAACACAAGACCTGGTAGTAATGGGGAATTTTAACTACCCAGACATCTGTTGGAAAAGTAATACAACAAAACACACATTTTTCAATAAGTTCTTGAAACGTATCTGGGCAACTTTTTGTTTCAGAAAGTGGAGGAAATATTGAGGGGGACAGCCATTTTAGACTTAATTCTGACCAACAGGGAGGATCTGGTAGTGAATCTGAAGGTGGAAAGCAATTCAGGTTAAAATGAAAGTGACAGATGTCGTGATTCTAAAGAAAGGAAAGAATGTGAGCAGCAGAAGTACAATGAACTTCAAAAAAGCAGACTTTAACAGACTCAGAATGGTAGGTAAGGTCCCCTGGGAAGGAAAACTAAGAGAAAAAGGAGATCTGGAGAGCTGGCAGTTTCTCAAGAATACAATATTAAAGGCACAACTGCACACTATCCTGATGTGAAGCTAAGATAGGAAGACGAGTAAGAAGCCATTATAGGTCCACCAGGAGCTCTTTAATGACTTGAAAATCAAAAGGGAATTCTACAAAAAGTGGAAACGTGGACAAATTGCTAGGGAAGAAAACAAAAGAATAGCACAAACATGTAGGGACAAAATGAGAGGCTAAGGCACAAAATGAGTTACACCTAGCCAGGGACATAAAAGGCATTAAGAAGACATTCTTAAAATACATTAGGAACAAGAGAAAGGAAAGTGTAGGTTCTCTACTTAGGGGGGAAGAAGAGCTAGTAATTGAGGACAACAAGAAAATTGAGATGTTTAATGCCTGTTCTGCTTCAATCTTCATTAAGGAAGTTAATGGTGATCAGGTACTTATTGCAATATTTCAACAAGGGGGAAGGAAACAAGCCAAAATATGGAAAGGACAGGTTTAAATATAATTAGATAAGCTAGAGAAATTCAAATCTTCAGGGCCTAGTGAAATTCAGCCTAGGGTACTTAAGGAACTAGCTGAAGCAGCCTCAGAACCATTAGCAATTATCTTTGAGACCCCTTGGAGGATGGGAGGTCCCAGAGTACTGGAGAAGGGCAAACATAGTAGTTATCTTTCAGTAGGGGAACAGAGAGGACCCAGGAATTGGTCAACCTAATTTTGACACCTGAAATAACACTGAAGCAAATTATTAAACAATCAGTTTGTAAGCATCTAGAAGATAATAGGGTTACAACAAACAGCCAGCATGGCTTTGTCATGAACATATTAGGCCAAACCAACCTAATTTCCTTCTCTGACAAGATAACTGATCCAGTGGATAGGAGGAACCAGTAAATGTGTTATATCTTGATTTTAGTCAGGCTTTTGACAAGTCCCACATGATATTCTCATAAGCAAATAAGGGAAATGTAGTCTAAATAAAATTACTATAAGGTGGGTGCACAACTGCTTGAAAAACTGCAATCAAATAGTAGTTATCAATGGCTCGGTATCAAACTGAGAGGGTATATCTATTGGAGTCCTGCAGGGGTCAGGCCTGGTACTAGTCAATCGTCTCATTAACTATTTGGATAATAGAGTGGAGAGTATGTTTATAAAATTTGCAGATGACACTAAGCTGGGAGGAGTTGAAAGCACTTTGAAAGATAGGATTAGAATTGAAAATGGCCTTGACAAATTGGAGAATTGATCTGAAATCAACAAGCTGAATTCAGTAAAGATAGGTGCAAAGTACTACTCTTAGAAGGAAAAAATCAAATATAAAACTACAAAATAGGGAATAACTGACTAGGTGGTAGTACTGCTGAAAAGGACGTGGTGGTTATAATGGATCACAAATCAAATGAGTCAACAATGTGATGCAGTTGCGAAAAAGGCTAATATAATTATTTATTGTATTAATAGGATTGTTGTATTTATTATCCCACTCTACATGGCATGGGTGAGGCCTAAGCTGAAATGCCATGTCTAGTTCTGGGCATCACACTTTAGGAAGGATGTGGACAATTTGGAAAGAATCCCGAGAAGGGCAACAAAAATGATAAGGGGTTTAGCAAACAAGACCTTATGAGAAAAGGTTTAAAAAAACTGGGAATGAAGACTGAAAGGGCCCCAATAATAGTCTTCAAATATGTTAAGACCTGCTATCAAGAGAACTGTGATTGTTTGCCACATCCACTAAAGATAGGAAAGTAATGGTCTTAATTTGCAGCAAGGGAGAGTTAGGTTAGATATTAGGAAAGTCTTTCTAAATGTAAGAGTAATTAAACATTTCAATAGGTTACCAAGGGATGCTGTGGAATCCCCATCACGGAAGGTTTCGTGGAAGGTTTTTAAGAACAAGTTAGACAAACACCCGTCAGGGACGGTCTAGTTTTACTTGGCCCTTCATCAGCACAAGGAGCTGGACTTCATGGCCTCGAGGTCCCTTGCAGCCCTACATTTCTAGCATTCTATGGTTTCCATCACTGCTCAGCAGCACATGAATAACTAAGCAGGTTAAAGAGCAGGGGAGAGAATTTTTTTTATTGAATTCTCAGAGATCCCATGCCCCTTCAACGGTGTTTGAATTTGAACACTGTATAGGGGTATGCTTATGAAGAAAAATAAAATCATCTTATTCTCTGAGAACTGATGCTTCCACTACAGACCATTCAAATATCAAAGTCCAAAATGGGCATAAAATTAAACTCCCCTGTTCTTGTAAATACCCACTTTTTCCAAAACATAAAGCTAGCAAGAAAATTTCAAGCCAACTGTCAATCATTTGTATACTGTTAGGATTCACAATAGGTCAGGTACTGTCTACATTTACAGGAAGACACCCCTTCTACCCAACATGCTTACAAACTGTTTTTAAGTTGTTTTATGATGTCTTTAAATATATTCTAATTGAAAGCTGTGCAGCACCCTGAGTACCTCACTATGGGTTGTGAATGGAATATGGCAAAAGATCAGAGAAAGCTAGTGTTGCCTTTTCACATCCAATTATTTTCCAGTTCTGTCTAAGATTAGCAGTGAATTTGTTAACATTTCTCAGGAAAGATGATTTCATGCTGTTTCTAGATCAACTGGAAATCTTCTGAGATAACATAGTTCATCCATCATTAGTTTCATAGTAGACATTTACATTTATTAAGTCATAAACTTTGTGTCAAATAAAGTTGTTGGCAACAGTGTGAAGATGTACCTACTGTCAATGATTCTTCCCTCCAGAATGCAAATAAACAGAGCTCTTGAAACCTGCAGATATTCGTGGACCATGTTTGCAGATTGTGGGTCAGATGTGGACACAAATTTTGTATCAACGCAGGGCTCTACAGATAAACACCACGGCTTCCATTGTAAAATTAACTGATACATTTGTAATTTGACAAGAGACATAGTGATGCATGTTTCCTTCTCAGAGGGAATGATCAAGCCTATAGACTCCTGAATCGTTATGACTCATCATATAGTATATACTAGTAGCAGTAGTATTTAACATTATCACCACAATATTACTAAGGTACTACTATATTTAGAAAAATGACTATGCAAAAAGGAACAGTATTACTCAACAAAATCTCTGTGAATTCAAAGTCATATTTGATTACTTTTCTGAATAAAATAGTTGTTTACTACTTTCTATTGTTAGAATAGCGGAGCCAATAAAGCTATGAGACAAGGACCTAGATTATTTTCTGTCTTATGCACCATCAGCAGAATTGATAACTAATTTTGAATACAGAATCTTTGTTGCTAATAATATTGTCCAGATCCCTCAGGTTGCAGGGCTAGCAAATTACATATAAACTAAGTAAATTTGATATGTAAATCATTGAGAGACAGCATACATGGAACTCCAGGATATCTGCACAGCATGTCCACTTCAAAACAATATTTAATTACAGTGTCTGAAATCAATGATGTGTCATAAAAACCAGAACACTCCACACATGGGGAACTTCAAACAATGCATATACTATATCAAAGGGAATTGTAACTAAGTCATGTTACACTTAATAGTTATCTACCTTACAAAATTTAGACAGTACATCAACTGCTCGTCTCCCTCAGCAATAAGAGTAAACCATTTTTGTGGCTTGAATAAGAAAGCAATTAAGTTATTTTAAAATGTGGGAAATGCCAGCTGCAATAAGTGGGTCTAGGCTTTGCTCTGCTCTGTGCCAAATTTTTGGAGCTGTGAAGGAAGAAACTTCCCAGAAAATTAATTACAAACTCAACATTGTTTGTAAAATATAAAACAAAGGTGTGTGACATGCTATTCACCTATAGTGCTAAAAATAATTTGCTCACATGTATCTGCTGCATTTGCATTTTCTCTGAGCATGCAAGTAGCTGGAAATTTTCTTTATACTAACTAAGATGACAGCTTTTGTAAATGCTTCAACCAGAAAGAGTTGCCTTTTTGAATAGTTTAAGAAAGTGCTTTGTTCAACTATCTCTTCTTAACATCATTGACTAACTGAAGTGTCAGGCATGCTGATGTTTGAAATCCTTTCCCCACCTCACACCCCGCAAAACCTTATTCAGTTCTACAGAAAATCCTGACCCTTATAAACAAACTTAGCAAACAGATCTTGCACCAAGTTGGCTGTCTGGGGAAGCAGGAGGGAAATGGAATTCTTTACTTAGGTTGCAGAGCAAGAGCAGAGCTGCTTTGTGGCAGATACTACAGCCTTGGGGCTTCTATAGTTTTCATATCCCCTGTGCTACTCTTTACTTGTGTGGAAGCACATTCCCTGGCCATGTCTTAAATGACTCTCCTGAAACGCTCCATGTAGTGGGGCTCAGACAGCCCCTGTGCAGCAGTTGACTGCAGTGTGCAGAGGCGGAGACCTCCTTCCTCTCACCCCAAAAGGGAAGAGCACTGGTTCATTGTCTTTGAGGTTCTTATCCTTCCACAAGATTTGGTCCAGGGTGAAGAACTTCTACAGTCACCAAAGGTTACACCTCAACTGGCCAAACTACAGTATGGGGCAAGTATAATCGCCTCTCCTTTAGTGGGCTCCTTTGCATTTGAAGATGTGTTGGAATTGTCCCTCCCTGGCATGGTATGAGCCCAATGAAGTTCTCCGCACGGCAGTGTTCAAGGATAGTAGAAGTCGGGGCATAGAAGCTAGGGATGGAAGATTCACTACTACATGGATCGTCACATAGGGATCTGTAATTGGGCTGGAGTAGCCTTTGGGGTAGTGATTCTGGAGTGATTCTCTCCGTCACCCTGAGAGCAGAATTTCCATCCCACATGCATCTGTGTAGGGCTTAGCCTGCCTACCTCTAAATATATATGTATATAAAGTCAAATAAGGCAACAGAGATTAGGGGGGAGGGGTTGTAAAATGTCACATGACATTTATTTATTTATGTCTTTTGGAGAGCAACAAAACTGCTTGGATGTCAGGATAGCCAGTCCTAAAAAAGTTCATGTGAGGATTGTCACATACTATTATTGTATCCTTTGCATTGTTACTTTACATTGCTATGATTAATAGGAAGCATGTAGTTGGTTTTAGTGAGGTAGCACCAGTCCACAAGTGAGTGATGTGCCACAATAGTGGTTCCATGCTCTGTCTTAAACAAGGAGTTTGTGTAATAGCTGGGGGCATTATCTTCTGTCTCATAGAAGATGCAAGCCAAGCCTGCAGCTTTTTCATATAGTGAGGCACTGAATGAAGTCCTTTATTCCTTTGCCTTCCCTTGACAGCAATAACGATGCTGTTTACAAAAAGAAGATAGAGTGCCTGTCTTTCAGACCAAGAACAATTGCTACAGGGCAGCAGCTACCAAATTATTTGGTGTTCCTCTTCAGTAACCAAAGATAGTTATTTTCACAAGCCTCTGGTAAATCTTAATGTTGAGTAGATGTTTAAGTGCCTCAGCACTACACTTAGCCTCAAGCAGTGACTTTCAACACAGCAGCTGGGATGCAGGAGGAGATTTTCATATTAACTCCTTCAGACCTGCCAATGTGACACATTTTAAATAACATGGCTATGAACGTCACCCATTTTTTTCCTATTCCTCCAAAATCTTTTTCTCTCTTTTCAACACTGATCTAGATGGCTTGTCTGCCCCACATCATGTCTTTTAGCTCCCCATTGTGCGAGGCTTAACTCTTCATGCCATGCTGCAGGACTGAGACTTGATGCAAGGGGGTTCTGTGGAGCCTTAAGGTTTCCTTGTCTCGTGCTATCCCATGCATCTGGCCTGGCATTTCTTATTTTTATTAGAGACAGTCAACATTATTCATGCAAAAAGTTCTTCACAAAACAAGTTGCAAAAAAAAAAAACTGTTGACATTCTGACCTTTCCCATTTTTTTGCAAACTGTTCCTGTGACATTTTAAATTGATATTTCAATCAAAATTGTAATCTAAATTTTCAACATTATTGAAATTTTTCATTTTCTGGACTATTTTACTGAAAACTAGGTTTTCATAATTTCATAAAACAAAAGACAAACAAACTAAAGGGTCTGTTTTGAACCCTGCACAACAGAAACAACTTCAATTGTTTTCACAAAATTGTTTCCCCAATTTTCAATTTGTATTTCAGTAGCACCTACGTATGGCACATTCAGATGTGGTCCCACCGTTCTTGATGCTGTGCAAACATTTAGTAAGAGAATCGCTGCCTCCAGGAGCGTCCTGCTTAACTAGACAGCCAACAGAGACAAAGGAATTGTCATCCTGATTTGTAGACAGGAAACCAAGGACTGCAGTGCACAGATCATGCAGGAAGCCTGTGGCAGGGAAGTGAACTCAGACCCTTATTCTAGCGCATTAACGACAAGACCATCATTCTCAACCAGATTGCTCTTATTTTGGATCAATCATTCTCACTCTCAGCTGTCAAATTCCTCCTTGACAACCACTTATTTTGCCTGGTTCTTAGGTTCCAGTACGCCTCCATTTTGATCCCATCTTATTTCCTTAAAAAAAATTAAAATAAGAAAAATCAGAATGAGTAATATTTGTTCACTCCACAACAGGATTAATGTTATTTCCCTTGTTGCAATATAATCTTTCTTACTCCTTCCTGTATCACTTCCCTTTGCTTGTTATTATCATATCGTAGATATATCAATTTTAGATTTTATATGTATATGTATATATAAAGGAAGCACATACAGTGGACAGTGATACCATAATAGGGCATACATATTAAAGTATATAGCACACATACTTGTTCAGTAGCCCCGTTCATTTATAAGCCGACCACCCAAAATGGATAGGTAAAAATAGCAAAAACTGTATGACCCTTTCATAAGCCAATCCTCTATTTCAGGGGTTGGAAAACTTTGGCTCCCGGCCCATCAAGGTAAGCTGCTGGCGAGTCAGGACGTTTTGTTTACTTGGAGCGTCTGCAGGCATGGAGCTCCTCAGTTCCCTGTGGCCGCAGTTCGCGTTCCCAGGTTCGGCCGATTGAGGCTCTCACCGGCTGTGGTTCACCGCTCCAGGCCAATGGTGGCGGCAGGATGTAGTATGGGCCAAGGGATGTGCTGGCTGCCACTTCTGTTAGCTAAATGGGCTTGTTCTCCCCGGAGCTAGTCAATTACTCCAAAGAGGCACAGAGAACAAGACTGAGTTTTATACAGACCTTTATTGAGCGTTCAGCTGAGCGGGTGCCCTCCCCGACTAATGCCAGAGGAGTGACACACCGAGACATAATAGTCATTACATATATATACCATTATTTACGTCATATCAGACCACACTGACACAGCATATTTTCCAGGGGTTTGCAGACGTGGGGTACATAGGTCCTTATTTGCCTGTGATACACCTATAAACATTCCACGTTGTTCTCCTTGACCAATAGTACTTAGTCAATGTTTGACATTGGTTATGAAAGCAGGTCACTATTGCAAAGAACGCAAGCCTAATCATTTATCTATCAAACCCCCCTTTTAGGAAGCTTTGAGAGCTTTAGTATCCCCAGTCTTCAGGTTTTAATCCTGGCTGGAATAGTACCTTTTATCCATGTGATGTTAATAATTTGATTAGCATTCGTCGAATTAAGGCTTACAGAGCAGGGAGCTGAGGCAGAGCCTAGGCTAATAAGGCCATAATAACAACATGACAAACAAAGAGAGGAGCCCTGCTGTTAGCCACTCCTTTTGTGGCGATCCAGGGAAGTAGTTCAGTCTGTGCTCCACCCATGCCATGTTTGAACGGGGAACATTGGGCTAGGCTTCTCATTTCCTTGTTAGCGGTTTGACTGCCTTTCCATATCGTCTATCTGTAAAACAACTAATAAGACCATTTAATTGGGCACATAAGCTTCCCTTCCTTCTGTCTATATATAATCAAGGCTGATTTGGTGTTGTTTTATTAAATTGCGGTTTTCATTTGCCGTCGTCTGGATCACTTAAAAGGGTCGAGCACTGTGGGCGTTTGGTCGGTTTTATGCTTCCATAAACCAGCCTGCAGTCCCTAATTATTTCGATTTAGGTGATAAATAGGTTCCCTGGCCCCCGTTAACTACTATGCAGGTCCAAAGTGCTGGCATAATGTTCTATGATTCTTTCAGGAGGCCACTCCTGTGTTCCCCACTTTTGGGAGCTTCCGGAGGTCAAAGTAGAATCAATATACCGCTTTTCCCTTATGAGATCATCATATACTTTGATTCCTAAGGTATTTCCCTGTAGGAGAGGTAGTAAGAAAAATAGGGGTCTAATATATCCCACATAACATATTCCTGACCAATTTGGCGGTAGTCGTCGGTAAGCATATTGTCCACAAATCCAGTAATGGCCTTTTAGGGCCCACGTCCCATTAGCAAAGGGTCCATCCCAAGGGTCTGAATCTCTTCCAGGTGACAGAGCTTTTAAGTTGGGTGTTCGTGTATATCGTGGTTGCTCAAAATATAAATGATCACTGGGCCCTAAAGGTCCCCCCATAAGCCCAGGCAGAATAACTGATTCACCGGCGGAATTGCAATGCTCACATTTCCATGCTCCTGTTCCCATCTTCCATACACAATTACAGCCCCACTTTGGTTGATTGGTACTAGACCAAAATTGCTTAAAGTGGGTTGTTCGGGTCCCATTATAGTGTTGCCATGCCCACCGATAGAACCATATTACATGGTTCTTGCTAGTGGTATTATCTCGTTGGCAACTTAAAAAGAGGAAGTCATTAAAGAACTCGTCCTGTCTTATTGCTTTGCAACCATCACCGTCATAATGCTGGTAGGAACAGGCTGCCCAGCTGTCATTAGTCAGCCTTACATGGGTGTGGTTCCATCACCCTTGATATTTAGAACAATTGTATGGCAAACAATCTGGATCCCAACAATCAAATCCCGGGGACAAAGTCCATTCACACTTACTTTCTCCTACGTGCACTCCTTCCTGTCTTGTTCGATTAAGGCAAAGAACACCCAATCCAGAAGAATAGAGTCGCCATGGACTATTATCCTTAGTCCATACTTCCGTTCCATTACGAACTATGCTTAAGTTACTGACCCACCATTTGGGCTGTACTGGTTGGGCTACCCATGGCCATTCATTTAAGTCCCCCAGTCCTCCACATACCCAACAGTTACTGAGATTGAAGGAGTTCGCTATTGCTTCCCCTAGTTTTAAAAATGTATTTTCCTAACCATAACAGTGATGAAGGTATATACCCAAAATTAGGTGTAATACTTGCATTATTATTTCTTAAACAAACCCTTCAGTCCTTCTAGTGGTTCGTAAGTCCAGTCCGGAGCTTTTCCTGTGCCACCTCGGGCTTCCGGTGCCGAGGTGGGCAGAGGGTCGGTCCAGTCATCTGAAGTTTCGCCTGTGCCTCCCCGGGCCTCCGGAGCCGGGGTGGACAGAGGGCTGGTGTCCTCTTCTGGTGTTCCCTTGTCAGGAGTGAAGAACCGTTTCACCCATGTGTGATGCGTCCACTTGTCGCTCCCAAGGAGTTTAATTGCAGCGTGGCTAATGAGCGAGACCGTGTGTGGGCCGTCCCACCGCGGTGTAAGGGGGTCACGCTTCCACTTCCTGACAAGGACTTGGTCACCAATTTGGAACGGATGTACAGGCTGGTCGAAAGGCAAGGATTGGAAAGACGCCGCGTATCGATGTAGCTGGGATAAAACAGTCTGTAGGAGAGAAACTTGTTTCCATAAGGTATCATTTCCCACTTCCCAGGTTACATCTTCCCGAAATTCTGGAACAGGGATTCGGGGGGAAACCCGAATACTAATTCAAAGGGTGATAGTTTTAACCCTTTTCTTGGGGTCCTTCACAGTCGGGTTAAAACTAGGGGCAAGGCATCTAACCATTTCAGTCCTGACTCCGTGCATAGTTTGGTAAGGGTTTCTTTCAGTGTTCGATTCATTCTCTCCACTTGTCCTGAACTTTGAGGTTGCCACGCTGTATGAAAATTCCATTGTATGCGTAAGGCTTGAGACACTTCCTGTGTTATTTTTGAAAGAAAGTGACTCCCCTGATCAGAATTAATAGCCTCCGGTACATGATATCGGGGAATTATTTCCTGTACTAAGGCCTTAGTGACAGCTCGGGCCTGGCAATGTCTGGTGGGGAAACATTCCACCCACCCAGTTAGTTGATCAACAAAGACAAGTAAGTATTTGTAGCCCCTACATGGGGGCATTTCAGCAAAATCAACTTGCCATCTCTGAAACGGACACGTGGCCCAGGGCTGACCTCCCATTGGGGCTGGGGGCCCATGCCCTTTTTGATTTGTTCGTTGACAAATAGGACACGTGTTAACAATCCTTTGGGCTTCCATATGCATCCTTAGTCCTTTGAGAGTTTGGGTGGCTAATTCAACCATAGCTGCTGACCCCATATGCCCTTCTTTGTGTATGAGCCGAAGAGTCTCTTTTAAGATCGGCTGAGGCACAAAGATCTCTCCGCCAGGCAATTTCCACCATCCCGAGGGGAGCAGGCGGGCCCCTACACTTTGGGCGTATCGTGTCTCCTCGGCTGTATACTGCAGGGGGGGGGGGCTTACATTCAGTATCTTTTGCTAGAAGGAGCCATGTAGCCCCATCCTGTGCTGCTTCCCTTGCAGCCTGATCAGCTAGTTGATTATATTTTTGCTGTTCCATCTGAGGGGTTTTGCCATGTGCATGCACATGAATTACAGCGACTCATAGTGGGAGCATTAGAGCGTCCAGCAGGGTTTTAATAAGGCCCCCATGTGCTATCTTTTGGCCTGAGGCTGTGATAAATCCCCTCTCTTTCCACAGGGTCCCGTGGGCATGCACCACCATGTAAGCATAACGGCTGTCAGTATACAAATTAAGACTTTTTCCTGCGCCCATTCGGAGGGCCTCAATAAGGGCCACTAACTCTGCTGCTTGGGCAGACCAATTTGGGTTTAATTTAAACTTGTGGATTCCATTATTTTTAATTACTACTGCTGCTCCGGTATACCGTTTACCATCTACCACGTAACTAGATCCATCTACATATCCCTCTATATCAGGGTTAGGCCAGGGTATGTCCGAGAGGTCTGGGCGTGGTTTAATTTCTTGTTGCAAGACCTCAATACAATCGTGAGTGGGCTTGGATTCACAGGGGTCCCGAGGGTCAGGCAACAAGGTTGCCGGGTTAAGGGAGCTGACAGGCCGGAAAGTCAAGTTAGGGGCTAGCAAGAGTCCTACCTCGTATCGTGAATGCTGGCTGGGATTTAAATGTTTGTCTCCGGCCCCTGTTCCTAATATTTGAGGTACTCCATGTGGGACTACAACCTCAGTGTCTCCACCCAGGGTTAATTTTTTAGCTTCTTGTACTAAAAGAGCGGTGGCTGCAACAGCGCGCAAACAAGCAGGCCATCCCCTGGCGACGGGGTCCAACACCTTTGAGTAATAACCAATAGGCCACCAGGTTGGTCCTGATCGTTGGCATAGGAGTCCAGTTGCCACCCCTTTCCATTCATGGACATATAGGGTAAATGGCTTTCGTGGATCCGGAAGAGCCAAGGCAGGTGGTTGAATTAACGCCACTTTAAGCTCTCGAAATGCTTTCTCCATCTCCCTAGTCCATGTCCAATGAAGCAAGCCTTCCTTGGTTAATGACTCATATAAGGGTTTGGCTTTTCCTCCATAATCAGGGATCCAGAGCCGACAAAATCCGGTCAGGCCCAAGAAAGCCCTAAGTTCGCGTGGATTTCGTGGTTGGGGACTATCGAGTATAGCCCGAATCCGTTCTTTACCTAAGCTGCGACTTCCCTGCGTCAGCTGATACCCAAGAAAGGTAACCTGCTATTTAACCAATTGGATCTTGCCTTTGGAGACTTTATATCCCTGTCTGCCAAGATAATTAAGGAGCTCCACAGTTTGCTCCTTACAGGCTGCCTCTGTTTCAGTACTTAAAAGCAAATCGTCACAGTACTGAACTATGTTACATGAGGGGTGTCTAGCCAGGAATGGGGCAAGGTCTCTCTTTAGCTGGCCGCCAAAAATCTCGGGGGCACAGGTCAGTCCCTGTGGAATAACAGTCCACAGATACTGAGCCTTATAATGGGTATCCGGATCTTCCCATTCAAAAGCAAACAGCTTTTGAGATTCGGGGTCAAGGGGTATGGAAAAGAAAGCATCTTTCAAATCTATGACAGAAAACCAACCATGATATTTGGGAACCTGGCCCAGGATAGTATGGGGGTTCGGGACAACTGGATGGGGGCCTCTACAAGTTTGTTAACTTGTCTTAGGTCCTGTACTAAACGGTACTGTCCATTAGGTTTGGGTACCCCTATTATTGGAGTATTGTACGGGGATGTGCCTTCCCTAAGCCACCCACACTGCAGAAACTTTAAAATTAAGGGTTTTAGCCCAATTTGTATTGCTAATTTTAGAGGGTATTGTTGGACACGAACCGGGCTGCTTCCTTCTTTAAGCTTAATTCGTACTGGGGAAGCATTCCGAGCTCGTGCAATGCCCCCTGTCTCCGCCCAAACCTCGGGGTTAACCCTTGGTATCAAGTCCTCTTCTGTATCCTGGCAGTCGGAATAAAAAGTTCCAGCACTCATTAGAGCCATTATATAATTAGAGGTCTGTTGTTTAGGCAATCGTACTTCAATATTCCCATTGTTGAATGAGATTTCCGCCTGCAGTTTGGTGAGGATATCTCGTCCCAGCAATGCAATGGGGCACGAGGGGTGACAAACAAACTGGTGGGAGATCTGATGGTCTCCTACTTTTACTAAAAGGGGAAGGGTTTTTGCTAATACCACGTTTTGTCCTTCAATTCCCTGAACAATAGCATGACCTGGGGCTCTGCCTGGCGGTGTTGTCTTAAGGGGGAGTAAACTCAGGGCAGCCCCGGTATCGATCAAGGCTTCAATGCGGCAGTCCCCTACCTTAATTTGTACCGTGGGATCCAGTCTAGCAGCTTGCGCTGCTAAGAGGGGCCGCTGGGTCCCTCGGCCTCCTCATTGGGGAGACTTGTTGTCCAATCCCCCCGTATTGTAAAGACTTGGGGGTGGTATGGTCTCAGTCCTACGTCCCTGTCTTATAGTGTTTCTGTTGGGACACTCATTCTTCCAATGTCCTTCCTGTCTGCAAATGGCGCACTGGGTTTGTCCTAAGCGGGGACCCCGTGTTTTCCCTCTATCCCCTGTATATACATACTCACTTGCTATACTCTGTTTTTCAATCTTTTCGTTTCCCTTTCTTAAAGCCATTGCAAGGGCCCGTGCCCCCTTTTTCCGTTCTTCCTCATCTTGTCTATCATACACCTTTAAAGCAATCTCCAACAGTTCCTCTGTATTCTTTCCTGATGCTCCCTCCACCTTTTGCAATTTCTTTCTAATATCATCATAGGATTGGCCACTGAAGAGCGGAATTAATACTCGCTTCCCATTTTGATCCCCCGGGTCTAAGTCAGTGTACCTTCTACAGGTGTCACACAGGCGCTCATAAAAGGCTGCTGGATTTTCCTTCCTTTCTTGTCTTATATTGTATAATTTGGCCCAATTAGGGGTTTTTCGAATGCAACGTTTCATACCCTGCACTATAGCAGTGGCATACCTCTGATGCTCTTTGATCCCCACCTCATTATGTGACCAGTGCGGGTCCTTCTCGGGCAATAGGTCAGTCACTGAACCTACATGTGCATATGTCTGTGTTACCCACTCACGGGCCTTTGACAAAACCATACGTCTTTCGTCAGCTGTAAAAACATTCAATGCAACTTGCATATCCCCCCATGTTGGGTTATGCGCTGTTATCAACATTTCAAAAATTGCCGTCAGGGGGGCCGGATCCTCGGAAAATGGGGGATTCTGCTGTTTTCCAGTTATACAAATCACTTGTTGCGAACGGAACATATATCACAGTACGCCTCGCCATCTTGCCCTATCGTTTCGCGTAGGGGCATCTCATGCAGTGTGCTTTCCTGGGTGCCACTAGTGTGGCTCCTTGTGAATCGAAACACACCGTCCTCCGTTGGGACAGGGATTAACGTCTGTTCTGGGCTTGCCTCCTTCGTCTTTACAGGCGGAGGGCAGTCTGTACCTTCCTTTACCTCCTATCCAGGTCCCTCAGGCTGGGGTATAATGGGCCCAGGGGGGGAAGTACATAGTCTGGGGTTTGTGGGATTACAGGAGGCGGGCATGGCTTCTTAACAGGGTACTGGGTTTTTTAATCAGGACACGGGCCATCAGCATCTTGAAGGTTTTTTGTCTACATTTTGTAACCAAGGAGGGGAATTTGCCACCAGATCCTGCCAAATATCAATATATACGGATACTGGTCCCAATGTCCGTCTCGGGTCACAATGCCATGCACTGCTTGTACTATTTCTAACTTCAATGTACCACCATTGGGCCATTCCACCCCAAAGGTTGGCCATTCTATCGTGCAAAATTTAATCAAATCATCTTTACATAATTGTACCATAAATCTGCCTGGCGCCGAACACAATTATCTAACATACAAACCCAGGGTGTTCCAGAGACACAAAAGGGAAATCTTCAGGACACTGACCCCCTTTCAACTAAGCAACAATACTCCCCTGCAATAAGTACACCGGGTTTCCCATAGGAGTTTGGGGCGGGAGTCTTATGCCTCACAATAGTTTACCCAATTTCGTAAATCATACAATGAGAATGGAGAAACAGGATTTGATACACTAAACGGGGTGTTTACTCCTCAGACCCTAAGGTAAACGCACTTACTTGCCCGGAGTGGCAAGCACGTTCGACTACACAATTACTAACATGCACCCATTCCTCCTGTGGCTGGACCACCCACACTTGGAACTTCCTCAAACCCTAGAGGTAAACTCAATGCCCGGAGTGGCTCTGGGGACTTGGAAGTGGTAAACTCAATGCTCTGTGTCCTCTGGGACCTTCTCTAAAGAGGACACCGCCGCCCCGGTCGGCCGAGGTGGTCCGAGAGCACGAGCTGCACAATCAGCTCGAGGTGGCCACTTCTCTCAGTACCAGCTCACTAGCCCCGGTAGCGTCAGCGCCCTCTACAGGGAGGGTCCCGGCGGAGTCACCAATTTGTTAGCCAAATGGGCTCGTTCTCCCCGGAGCTAGTCAATTACTCCAAGGAGGCACAGAGAACAAGACTGAGTTTTATACAGACCTTTATTGATACGATCAGCTGAGCGGGTGCCCTCCCCGACTAATGCCAGAGGAGTGACACACCGAGACATAGCATAGTCATACATATATATTACCATTATTTACGTCATATCAGACCACACTGACACAGCATATTTTCCAGGGGTTTGCAGACGTGGGGTACATAGGTCTATTTGCCTGTTGATACACTCTAAACATTCCACGTTGTTCTCCTTGACCAAAGTACTTAGCAATGTTTGTCATTGGTTATGAAAGCAGGTCACTATTGCACAAGAACAGCAAAGCCTTAATCATTTTATCTATCACTTCCTGCTGCTCCCATTGGCCTGCAGTGGCGAACCACGGCCAGTGGGAGCTGCGATCGGCTGAACCTGCAGATACAGCAGGTAAACAGACCATCAAGTAACCAAACCAGCCCGGCCCACCAGGGTGCTTACCCTGGCGGGCCACATGCCAAAGGTTGCCAATCCCTGTGTTAGATATTCAATTCAATGATTCCATAGAGTTTAAAATCATCAAATTTTGGTTTAGACCCATTTATAAGCCAACCCCTGCTCTTTGAAGTGTCCCTTTTTTACCAAAAATATTCAGTTTATGAACGAGTATAAACCTTAATAATATTTGCCATAAAATGCTATATGAGATCCAGGCGTTATTTGCTATTTCAAGTATATGGAAATACTGCACTATTCTAGATACTACATGGTAGCTGTTGTGGAAATTTTGTCTGTAATGTGATTGCTGTAAAATATTTATGAAGCACTGTCACAATATTAGAGGGTCCCATATTTTTTACATAAAATTTTAAAATACCCATTTTCTCTAGCATTCACTGACCTGTTTGTCATTTTCTTGAACACTTCAAGCTTGAACAAAATGATAGCACAGGGAGGCATAATTCCACAAAAGAGTGAGACAAGGGAGACAGCATTATTCAGGAGCTAATTTTCAAATAAGCAACATGCCAAATTTCAGTACAATTAACACATATGTTCATTGCCAGTTCTCTGTTACTTCCAATGCACAGACTTCCCTGAGTGGATTCAATTCATACTGATACCTAAACCACAACAAGGCAGCTTGCTACAAGCAGGAGCTACAGTAAACTGAAAGTACAGGTAAGCTTCAGAATAAATGACACAGAGTGGGTCTGTTCTGTTTAGCAATAAGTATAATCTGTGTTTCCCCAGAGGAAGGTGTAAATGGTGATGGTAGGAACATAAGAATTGCCAGACTGGCTCAGATTCATGGTCCATCTAGTCCAGCATCCAGCATCAGATACTTCAGAGGAAGAGGCAAGAGCCCTACAATAGATAGATGTGGGAAAATATTCCCCTATGAAGGTCTCATCCTAATACTTAATAGTTAATGATCGTGGTAAGCCCCGAAACATGAGTTTTTATCTTTTTTCCAATAATCATTTTGTTAGCATTAACTAACATAACTCTAGATAGTTCCACTATATATCAACAATGCATCTCTCTTTGCATCTTATCTTCCCTCCCATTCTACTCTCACGGAAGTCAAGTGAACTTTTGATATTGACTTCAAAAGATTCAGGTTTGGCCTTGCGTGCAGAGATTTCTTCATATGCACTTTATAACCTATTCTTCACAAGTTCTCCGTTGAGCAGCTTGAAGTGTATTCTGTGTTATTAGCAATAATTTGAATCTACAATAGCAAATGTTATGCAAAAATCAGTTTATAAAATAAACTGTTTTAAATCTGATTTAAACTCAATTTAAAAATCAAATATATTAGAAAAATTGAGACCATATAGTTTGCCAAATTTAATTAAAAAAATCAAAGTAGTTTTAATAAATAAATGTAAAAAATAATTAACCCTGCAAACCCTTTCTATATGGTTGTCTTGTAATTTAAAATAAAAGTACTATATACTTCTGGGGGGAAAGTATATAATGTGTGTATTTTTTAATTAATATAACTCCAGATTTAGTAGGTTGGTATTTAGGACATCGTTAACTCAAGATTTCTCAGTGTTTGTACTATAAATCTGTATTTTCAGAAGATTAGGAGTCAGAAGTAAAAATTAATTCCAGGCCATGGCAAAAATGTGTTTTGTTGTTGTTTTAAAATGTTATATTTTATTTATTTTTATATATATGCACACACACATACACACTTTTCTGTATGTAATATATGCAAAATATATATAAAATTCACACACTATACGTGCGTGTGCGTGTGTGTGTCTGTGTGTGTGTGTAATCATAGACTGGAACCACTTTTGCCAAATCCTGGAACTAATTTTTACTACTGACTCCTAATCATCTGAAAATACAGATTTATAATGCAAACACTGAGAAATCTTGAATTAGAGACGTCCTAGATACCAATCTCTAAACCCAGAGTTAAACTAACATTATGGAAATTTATGTAGGAATGAATTGCTTGAATATACAGCAAATAAAACATTCATAAATCATGGAAATTTTCTTTCTGAAAACTGCTATTTATCATAATTTGTAAAGGGACCAGTGGTGACATAAATCCTATCTGGAACTTCTACCTGCAGCTTTCAGAACTGTCAGCTTTTCTGCAGTGCAATGAAAAACTTCCAGTGGCTGACCAAATGAAAAGTTCCCTGAGCTCACCTGGAAGCATTAATCTTTTTGGACACACTGAATCAACTGACAATTTAATGTCTGTCATTTTTACGGAAATAAAAGTTTTAAAGCCTTCAAGTTCTATTATTTTAAAATATATTTTTAGGGAAATTGATTTTTTTACAGTCAGTTTTAAGTTTTAAGACTGAGTGGTTTCATTAAATATAAGGGGATAAAGCTCTGACAATGTCAGAACAACATGTTAACTCCTAATGTTTTGACAGTTAATATATAGATCCCCATTCGGCAACATTTAACATACAATAAGTAGCTAAAATAGGTGCAGCCTTGCATACTTTTGCCTACCTCAAACATCACTTCATGGTCACTGTCAACTTGAGCATGCCAGCTTTCTTTAAGAAAAAAGAATAAACAATGGATGCAAATGAGCCCACTATCCCTGAGTGGTTTTGTTCCTGGTTATATAGCTGCCATTGCCTATTATAAAGAAGATACATATAAGCCCCTGCAAAAGTGATCCAAATAATAATGAGAAATTACAGCTAGGTTAGCATGTTCCTAGCTATGCATGTTCATAGAACATGTGATATATAGAGTATGACCCTTTATTTTAGTGTGTAGTGTCTGTAGCTGAGCTGGGTATGGACCCAGATCTCCTGACTGCAAGTCCAGTGCCTTACTATGACACATGGCCAGAAAGGGTTATGCATCCTGCAAGATACATGACCTAAATTCAACTTCTAGGGACATATTATTAGATAATGTTTGTGGGTTTTTGTGTTTATATATATATATATATATATTTAGAGGTTAATAATGTTACCAAAGAGTCCCTGTCTATACTGTATTCTGTTAATTCAGAGATCAAAAGGAGATCTTAACATTTAAATGAAATGTACAAATAGTGATATCACTGTATTCATCTCTCTTTGAAATGTATAGCAATCTCCTCTGAATAGTGGAAAATAGGCAAATGCCTTATGTTAATCCCTGTAGCTAATTACAAGTGATGCTTAGGAAATAGGTCTATTACAAAGTCTCCATGATTGCCTACTGTTCCCCTAAGGACTCCGAGCTGTCAAGAGAAGACCTGGAAATGTTGTCTTGGGTACTGATCCTTTTTATCTCAGATCTGCTTGATGCTTTATCCAGGGGAAACTTGAGTCAGAAGACTGAGATCTCCAGTCCCATCTGGATCACCCGAAATATGAACATTGAACTATAACCTATGGACTAATTTTGAAAGAACTCCCTGCAACTGCAAAGCTCACCATCTCTACTATGAAACTGATCTCAGAACTGTACTCGTGTCTGTATGTATACTGATCTTTTAACCAATACTCTCTCTCTTTTCTTTATTAATAAATATTAGTTTAGTTAATAAGAATTGGCTCTAAGCATGTATTTAGGTAAGATCTGAAATATTCATTAACCTGGGAGGTAATGTGTTTGATCCTTTGAGACTGGTAGAACTTTATTCTATGATTAATAAGATTTTCAGTTATCCTCATCATATTTGACTTCAGTTTCTGGGTGGAAGCCTAAGGCTCGGTTGCTTTAAGGGAACTGTGTTGTTGGCTTCTGGGTAACAAGTAAGGTATTATGCGCTGGCTTGGTGAATCTAAGTATTAGAATATTTACCAGCTTGGGGATTGTCTGCTCCATTCTTTGCAGTTTACCCTAATTGAGTAACCTCAGTGTGGCTCCCCTGGTACTCTGGTCATACTGAGGGCTTGTTTATACTGGCACTTTGCAGTGCTGCAACTTTCTCACTCAGGGGTGTGAAAAAACATCCCCTTGATGCAGCAAGTTTCAGCGCTGTAATTTGCCAGTATAGACAATGCACTAGCCCATCGTGGAGGTGGGTTTTTTAGAGCACTGGGAGAGCTCTCTCCCAGCACTGTGCTGCGACTACACAAGCCCGGTTAAAGTGCTGCTGCTGCAGCACTTTAACATCACCAGTGAAGACGTGCCCTTACTCACTGGACTACATTGCTTCACAAACTGTATTTGTTGTAAGAAACTTCCCATTGCCTCTGCATACAGTGTTCCACGAAGGAATAAAAATAAGACTACAGTTACACCAAACACTAGATATTAGTAAACATAGTCATTCACTTTATTTTTTTATTCCACGTAGAGTCATTAGGAGCAACTTCCGTAACTACTACAGGATCAACAATTGCAATTAACTTCTTATTTTTCCTGTGCCTTTTTCTCTGCCTTTCTTTTTTGTTGCCCTGTAGAAGCTTTTGTTTAGCAGTATAAAGTGTTCCAAAGCCTGAGATTAATAAAGAGAGATCAGAAACTGCACCACACAAACATTTTCTCATTTTCCAGTTGACAAAAATGGCCAATTGCCAAGACCAAACATCAGTAAACTAGTGGAAACAAATGTTTACTGCAGAATATTTACAAGCTTTAATCTTGGAGGAATCAGTCGCTCCATTTTGAGGGTGTTCTGTTTTGTTTCCATTATTTATCCAGGTTTGTCTGGCAAAAAATAGATACTAGCTGCAATCCCGTATGTGGCATGTAGCCCAGATGGCTTCATCTCTGTTTTATGCTTATATTCAGATGACAAATGAATTTGTCTGAAAACTTATCCTAAATGGATATGTTAATCTAACCTTCTACCTTTACATGACATGAAAATATATCACCAAATCCTGTGAAAAGTGTGTAAATCCTTTTCTAAAATGAATAAAATAAACACACATAGAGTATACCCTGAGGAATTATTATTATTTGGCTCTATAGATACATTGTGCAAGTTATTCCTTCATAAACAAATTCCTGCACTAAATGTATCTGAGAATACCTTTCTGCCGGCTTTTGTTAGTACAGATTGCTAGCCATTATTTTCTAACTTAAAGGAAATATATTTTCCTTTTATGAGATATCTGTGCAAAGGCCAGACTACAATTATAGAAAAGCAGATAATATCGTGTAAAATAAAACATTCCCAGAATGGAAACAGAACTCACTTAAAGATAGTGGGTTAGGCCATGTCTACACGACGCCTTAAATTCGAATTAAACGGCTTTAATTCGAATTTATGGTGCACCCGTCCACACGACGCAGCCCTCTAATTCAAATTAAAGGGCTATTTAAATCGATTTTAGTACTTCTTCTAAACCACAGGAGTAACCCTAAAATCAATTTTACTAATTCGAATTTAGTGCAGTGTGGACGGAAATCGAAGTTAATGGCCTCCAGGAGCTATCCCACAGATCACCACTGACCACTCTGGACAGCACTCAAAACTCCTATGCACTGGCCAGGTAAACAGGAAAAGACCCGTGGAGGTTTGAATCAGTTTCCTGTTTGTCCACCGTGGGGCTCTGAGCAGCAGTTAATCACGCTGCACCTTTAAAAATGCAGTCTCCTGAGAATAGAAAAAGAGCTCCAGCATGGACCACAGAAGAGCTTTTGGATCTCATTGCTATCTGGGGTGAGGATTCAGTGCTAACAGAACTCCGTTCGTCAAAACGGAATGAGAAAGTATTTGAAAGAATTTCAAAGTCTATGATTGCAAAAGGATACAGCAGGGACTCTTTCCAATGCAGGATTAAAGTGAAAGAACTGAGACAAGCATACCAGAAAACCAGAGAGGGAAACGGGAGATCTGGAGTTGCTCCTAAAACATGCAGGTTCTATGCAGAGCTACATGCAATTTTTGGGGGCTTGGCTACCAGTCGCCCATCCTTAATCGTGGATTCAGATGACCTGATTTCAGTTTCAACTGTGGCTGAGGATTCTGCAGAGGGGGAAGATCAGGAAGAGGTACATGAGGGAGACATTGCTGATACCACACAGCTCTCAATTACCAACAGCAGCCAGGAGTTGTTTCTGACCCAAGATTTAACCTTGCAGCAGGCTAATCAAGCCACTATCACAGAAAGTGAAGCCATGGAAGGGACCAGCGGTGAGTAAATGTTTAAATCAGTCATATTTAAAAACTAGCGTTTTTTAATTATCAATTTTTAAGCATGCGTTGTCATTTCTTTTTAGCCATTACAGTTACATGAAAAGTTCCTTAACATGTCTGGGGATGCAATGAAAATCCTCCCAAGAAATCTCCATGAATTGATATTGCAGGAAATCAAAGTGCCTTTTCAGTAAATTTTGGGGCAATGCTGCCTTAGCCGGTCCTCCAATGAAAGATGCTTTGCCCCTCCAGGCATGCATGCCTGAATTTGGAATCATTGCTTCACAAAGCATAGATGCATAAGCGCCAGGACTCTGATCACAGGCATGAAACATTCACTCTGCCTCTTGTGCTGTAACTCTCACCAGAGTTCTGTCGTTCATTGTGACCTGGTTTAAATAAGTAATTGCTTTGTCATTAGGAGAGAAAACATGGCCATTATGCTCCTGTAATGCCACTCGATGTAGCTGGGGGGAGGGGACTTGTGCTGCGATGATGCTTTAGCAGGAAGGGGTGAGACAACATAAAGACTTACCATGGCTGCTTGGAAGCAAATTTATAATGGTAGTACCAGCAAGCTGCATCTGTACTGTGCTCTGAGCCCAGGGACAGAGTCTCCCAGTATTAAAAGATGAAAAATGTGACCTTGCAGTGAAATCACATGTCCTGCGTAAGGTGCATAGTTTTGTGCTGTGTGAGTGAGTGGAATCATTGTTCTAAGAAATGTATCTTTTTACATACTTCTCTCTCTTACCTCCACCATACAGCTGTGCAGTGTTCTTTACTCACTACCCCATCTGCCAGGCTACCCAAGAGACAGAGGAAAAAGAGAACGAGAGACGAAATGTTTTCCGAAGTCATGGAAGTCAGCCACAGTAACACAGCTCATCATAGTGATTTGAAGGAACTGATAGCAAAATACAAGAAAGATGCCAGTGACCGGGAGGACAGGAGAGACGCTCGAGATGAGAGGTGGCGAGAGGAAGACCGGCAGGTAGAAGAGAGGTGGCGCAAGGAAGACAGGCAGGAAGATCAGAGGTGCAGGGAGGAAGATAGGCGCTGGCGTGATGGAACGCTGGAGCTGCTGCGTGATCACACTGATATCCTCAGACGCATGTTGATTGTTCAGGAACAGCAGCGGGGTTACAGAGTGCCACTGCAGTCCATGTTTAATCACCCTCCAAGCTCCCCAGGTTCCATATCTCCCTCACGCAGACGTGTTAGAACGCGTGGGGGAAGGCTTCCTGCACCAGCACACTCCACCCCCATGGAGAGCCCAACCAAAAGGCTGTAATGAAGCTGAAATGTATTTCATGGGCTTTTCCTTACCTGTGATCCTCCTCCCAAAGCACAGCTTTCAGGGATACCTAGATAAATCTGTGCCTCTGAATATAGTTCCTTTCTAATCAGACATACATCCAAAGGGGGGAGGGTGCTTTTATTACAGGGAATGATCCTTTAAAAATGAACGCATGTTTTTAAAGCAATAACAAATGAGTTTTAATAAAGATTAAATGATTTTTAAAACATACTGGCTTTCTTTCCTTCAGCCACATGTAATGAAAGGGTGGGGGGTTGATTTTGAAAGTCCTGCAGCAAGCTGTAAGTAAAGGGGGACGGTGGGTTGCTTACAGGGAGTCAATAGAGGCGGGAGTGTTCATCAAGGGCAAAGAAGCACTGCAATCACACCATACCCTGGCCCGCGACAAAACACATTTTCAGGGCTTCTCTGATGCGCACCGCCTCCTGGTGTGCTCTTCTAATCGCCCTGGTGTCTGGCTGCTCGTAGTCAGCGGCCAGGCGATTAGCCTCAGCCTCCCACCCCGCCATAAAGGTATCCCCCTTACTCTCACAGAGATTGTGGAGCACACAGCAAGCAGCAATAGCTACGGGGACATTCTTTGGGCTGAGGTCTGAGCGAGTGAGTAATGATCGAAAGCGCCCCTTTAAACGCCCAAATGCACACTCTACCACCATCCTGCACTTGCTCAGCCTGTAGTTGAACAGCTCCTGAGCACTGTCCAGGCTGCCTGTGTATGGCTTCATGAGCCACGGCATCAAGGGGTAGGCTGGGTCACCCAGGATAACGACAGGCATCTCAACATCGCCCACTGTTATTTTCTGGTCTGGGAAGTAATTTCCTTGATGCAGTCGTTTAAAGAGAGTACTGTTTCTGAAGACGCGCGCGTCATGAACCCTTCCTGGCCATCCCACGTGGATGCTGGTGAAACGTCCCTTGTGATCCACCAGTGCTTGCAGCACCATGGAAAAGTACCCCTTGCGGTTCACGTACTCGGCGCCCTGGTGCTCTGGGGCCAAGATAGGGATATGGGTTCCATCTATGGCCCCTCCACAGTTAGGGAATCCCATTGCAGCAAAGCCATCCACTATGACCTGCACGTTTCCCAGAGTCACAACCTTTCGTAGCAGCAGCTTAACGATTGCTTTGGCTACTTGCATCACAGCAGCCCCCACAGTAGATTTTCCCACTCCAAATTGATTCCTGACTGACCGGTAGCTGTCTGGAGTTGCAAGCTTCCAGAGGGCTATTGCCACTCGCTTCTCCACTGTGAGGGCTGCTCTCATCTTAGTATTATGGCATTTCAGGGCAGGGGAAAGCATGTCACAAAGTTCAAAGAAAGTGCTCTTACGCATGCGAAAGTTTTGCAGCCACTGGGAATCGTCCCACACCTGCAAAACTATGCGGTCCCACCAGTCTGTGCTTGTTTCCCGTGCCCAAAATCGGCGTTCAATGGGTAGAAGCTGCCCCATTACCAGCAGTAGCTCCAAAATGCTGGGTCCCACGGTTAGGGAGAAATCAGTCTCCATGTCGTCATCATCATCATCGCTCTTGTCGGTGCGCTGCCATAGCTGCCGCCTCCTCCTCCTCCTCCTCCTCCTCCTCCTACCCCTCTCCTCCTGAATTTGCAGTTCATGGCTCAGCATAGACAGCACGAGAGTGCGCGTGGTGTTTACAACTTGCACGATTGCGTTACTGATCTCAGCAGGGTCCATGGTCTCAGCAGGGTCCATGCTTGCTGTGCTATGGCGTTTGCTCTCTTCACCCAGGAAAAAAGGCGCGAAATGGTTGGCTGCTGCTTTCACAAAGGGAGGGGTGAGGCTGTACCCAGCAGCACCCGGGACAATGTTTTTGGTCCCAGCAGGCACTGGGCTGTAAACCAGGAAGTGGGAACTATGGGATAGCTGTGTCACAGCTACCCACAGTGCACCGCTCCTGAAATCGAAGTAAGACATGGGCCATGGACGCACAATTTCGATTTAAGATTCTTGGTGTGGACGCTCTAAATCGATTTTATAAATTCGGTTTTATAAAATCGATTTAGATAACTTCGATTTACTGCTGCCGTGTAGACAAGGCCTTAGATTCAGTCTTTGTTTATAACAGCTTCTGCTGGAGTAACCCAGAACATAAGACCCCCTGCTGGTGAAAGGTGCCCATTACCTTCTTTCCTCCAGGATCCTGCAGCCAACAGGTCTCTAGTTACAGCTTAAAGGCTTCGCTCCCATAGTGGACTCTAAAGGAAGGAAGGACAGGCACTGCAACTATTTCTTGCCTTACTTTGGGGTTGAACCCCTATAGTCGGCTTGAAGAGATGTAACTTGCAGCCTGGTGTCTGATGGGGGTGAATCGAGGTCAACTTATTACAAGTCTAGAGACTACATCAAGTTCATCCCAACTTCCATGCACATAGTTTTGCACCAACAAACATTTAAATACACACTTTTCAAGTGCTAGCAATTGCACTCGCAGTTGATGGCATTTATACATTCAAAACCTGCCCCAAAACAATGTGCAGATTGTGCCATCTTCCAAGATTTTCTAATCTGCACTGGGGTACTAGCTACCGTATTGTTAGTTAAATGTAATTATTTTTAATTCTACTTAATTTGAAAGAATAAACAGTCAGTGTACCAAAAAGAATAGATGCACTCCACTGATATGCCTTTTGGCAGTAAGTTATTTTACAGCCATATATTGTTATAAAAACACAGAAATTGAAAATACTGAATAAATACTCACCAGAATTTATTGGAAAAAGTATCTTTTTAAAATATATGATGTGTTCAACAAAGTTATAGGTACACAGATTGTTTTTGGGGTGTGACATGAGGAAGGGAAGGGAACAGAAGTTCAGGGATCCTGTAGTTTGGTCACTGCTTTTACCACTCCTAGTAGAGGCTGTGAGAGATTACATTCATCTTGATATATGAGCATATTTAGAGAAAAGTCATTCACAGGTATACTGCTCATTTATCCACCTACATACATAAAGCTAGTTCAAGCCCTGTTGGCCTTGGAACAAGAGGGATGGAACCAAGAATCAATTATAAGTCTCATATGAATTGGCTCAGAAGAGTACTCTGTGATAGTCTGTACCCCTATTTTCACCCATTTTACAAGACCAGTGCTTAGTCTGTGCTGGGTGCTTACAAAACCAGGGCTTAAATTGTGTTGAGCCCTCGCACCTTTAGGCTTGGTAGGTCATAGTAGTGCTTAATTTGTGCTGGGACTTGCTGGGGCTGAGCCCTGGCATGCTGGGCTTGTCATGTCAGTTGCTGGTCTTGGCATGGACAGCAGGAGGCTCATGCTGCCGCTGCTTTGCCAACAGGTTGCAGAACTGCCACCTCACCCACACCCCTTTGTAAAGCCAGCAGCGCACTGAGCCTGCCAGACGCCCAGCATCTGCAACTAAATTGGTGTAAGCTGAGCTCCCGCATCCTGGGCTGTGAGACCTTTGGGGCCGGGGTTGCCATTGGCCCCTTGCCTTCCTGTGGGGGCTCCCATGAGGAAGCTGCTGCCCCTCATGAAGCCCAGGAGAGGTAGAGACTCCCTAGTGCTGGCAGCAAGGAGAGAGGTGAGGTGTCAAGGACTGGGGGGAGGTGACCATGCAGCCGGGGCACAGTGCAGGGCAAGAGGAGCTGGGCACCAGGGCTGGAAGGAAGCTCCAGGAGGTAGCCCCAGAGCTGTGGGCAGGGTCCTGACGGGAGGTGGAGCAGGAGCATGGATCAGTCAGAATGGGGTGCACATGATGCACCAGGGAGAGAGGCAGGTCTGCACTCCAGCCGGGGATGCTGACCCCCACGGTGTCCATGATCCCAGCTGCTACAGCCCCCAACACCAGACATGTTCAGTGGGCTCAGCATCTCCCCCTCGCAGGGGACACACACTGAGATGAGGTCAGAGCTAAGGCCAATCCTGCACCCATTTGCGTGAGAGGTGGGGTGCTCTTCCCCTGTGGAGATTCCAGCTAGGCAGAGTGATCCAGGCACAGGTGGTGGGTCCCACAACCCCTTTGACAGGACTGATGGATCAGGCGGGGTGGAGAATTAACACTCACTCCTATCATGGAGAGTGCAATAGGGATGAGGGTGGTTGGGGAGGCAGTACTGCTCTCCTGCATTTCCTGCCCCATTTGGAAAACAATGGTGTATACTCGCCGGCCCTGGACAATCACACAGGGAGTAGGGAGTATGTTTGATATTTGGAGTGAGTATTCATGATGGGGTGTGGGATGGGGGTGAATGGGGATAGGCAAGTTAGGGTGTATGTGGGGTGTAAGATAGGGGGTGCATCAGTGCTTAATTTGTGCAGGGGAAGTGCCATCCTTACCCATACACAAGGTACGTAACTGCATAGGGCACCAGGAAATTTGTTGTGATGGCCTCACGTCCTGGTGCCCCACAGTCCCTCCTATCCTCTGCCTGTGGAATATAATAGTCTAGTCTCCTGTGGGCTGGAATACTTTGGTCTCATTTTGGTTGTTGAGTTTAGTGTGCAGGTGGCAGGTGGTGCTGGTGGTCTGTTCTAGACATGAGATCAGACTAGATGATCTGGCGATTCCTTCCAGCCTTAATCTCTATGAGTCTAACATTTCACTGTGATACTAAGGACTTATATCATGGCACCATAACATACCATGGAGCAGCCAAGTGAAGTAGAACCCTGTCATCCAAGAGTTCTGAAAGATCACAGAGATAGGTTTCTCCAATATGAACTGAACATTGGCTTAAAGGCACATGATATGGTTCTGTAGTAAAAGTAGCATTTTTTTTAATAGCTCAGTTACAGTTACTGATTTGTTTTGCTGAAAAGGTCATATCTGATTATAATTAGCCTATTCCTGCCTGAGTTACAGTAAGGAGAATGGGAAATGAATTGTAGGCTGTTACAATTAAATACTATATCATAGTGCTCTCTCTCTCTCTCTCTCCACAACAAGGCAGTCATAAATCTGCCTGATAAAAATAATTTTGCTGGTGCACACTTTCTAAAAGAAGACATTAATTATGGCTTCATTCACAGAGCAATCAAAAATAGGCATATATTTTCAAGCACAATTGAAGTTATTTCTGAACTAATTAGTTCTGATAAAAGAACACCTATCACTCACTTCTGTTTTATGGCTTCATGTGAAGCAGGAATAATAAACCATGACAAAAGACAACTGCAGAAATTTGAATTCTAAAAATCAAAATCAAGTCAGTTATGCAGAAGCATAATCCTCCCTCATGCTAGAATTATTTTAGGTGATGGAAGGAAATAGAATTATAATATAGTCACTAACAGGCAGTTGACAAGATTTTGACTTCACACTAGTGGTCCTCCTTCATCATGTTTACAAGTGGACCAGAATTATGTTTGCAAGACTAATTCTTGCACAATAAAACAAAGGACATGAAAATGATGAAGGACAACTTCTTACTGAATGTAAAAATGCAAGTGCATTTGCTGCTGTTATTAATCATAATTATTGAGCTCTATTATGAAATCTTTGCCCCATGTACATCTCCTTAATTGCTGTCCATATTGTTAGAGTCCCAGCAATAATTATAAAAACAGAGTGACAATTTCTAATTCTTATATAGAGAAAGTAAATTGCAAAATATTTCCCTTGATTTTTATTAATGTAATTAATTTTCCACACTCAGACACAGATTTAGATTTGTGAGTTTCTCTTCTTATCAAATCTAGACAATTGCATTTGTTCCTGTTTTAATGATACCAGTACTTTAGTTTAATAAAGATAATCAGTAACCAGATTTCCCTTCCTTTTACCCTGGCGTCCCTCAAAGAAGAGAGATTGCAACAACTCCTTGAATTTCTTTGGGATTATGATTGAACCAGAAGTGGATTTAAGAATAAAGATCTAGAAGGTAAACAGGGTATGGAAGTCCAGTGATGAAACATTAATCAGATAATTAAATTTATGAATTTTATGAAATGTATACCTAGATATATATTCAGCAAATCATTTTCCATTATTCACCTAGTTCTAGTAAGATTATTGAGTGAGAGACTCTCCATCAGGTAAGGGACTGAGAAAGACTCACTTCAAAGAGAGCCCAGTTGGGCCCAGAATTTCACATTCATGATGTTAAGACTCTGAGGCAGATCCAGAAATAGACCTGTATTAGAAAGGCTTTAGAAAAAAAACCCAAAGGCAGAGGGCTTTCCAGGAATGGAATAAAGATGTACAAATACAGCTAAAATGACTGGCCTGAGCAGACATGCCCAAAGCATAGTGGATCTGGTTTATCAATGTTGTACTGACTTGCTCTCAAGTTTAATTATAGCAGTTTTGTTACTGAGATATTTTTACTCTCTTGATTAGAATGATCTCTACTTTGCATTTTCATGTTACCTGTAATACTAGATAACTGTGGCTAGCACTACTGGTGGGAGGTAGGACAGTACCTTCTGAAACTGCTTACTAAGCACAACAGGAGTCACAAATTATAGGTGTGACTCTAGGTATTAGTCTTGGTAGTCCATCGATCTGATGATGACAAATCTGAGCAAATCATCTATTGTTGGTTTCCTGGTGTGCCCTCTGATGGCTATACAAGCCAATTCCAGAGGTGCACATTTGGCTCCAGATGGTGCATGGGAAGTTCACAGTCAGTGGGTTGTGCGCTGCTGGTGCTATGTGACGTCGTTCACGTGCCTCTTGTAGACTCCGGCAGTGGTCTTCCTCAAAGGCAATGCAGGTATTTCTGACTGTTGCACGCCACTGTGTTTGTTGCTGGCGCCGTCTTTAAGGTCCCTGGGTTTGATACTGCTATACTGCAGATTGGCTTTGATGGTGCCCTTGTAACGTTTACATGGACGACCTATATGCCGGATTCCCTGGGAGAGCTCACCGTAGAGAAGCTGGCGGGGAATTCTGTTGGCATCCATGCGGCTGACATGACCGGTCCAACGTAGCTGTGACTTCATGATCATCATTTCAATGCTTGTCATCTGGGCTCTCTCGAGAACCTCAAGATTGGGCACTTTGTCTTGCCAGCAGATCTTCATGATGTTGGGGAGGCAACCCATGTGGAATGCTTCGAGCTGCTTGATGTGACACTCATATAGTGTCCATGTTTCACACCCGTACAAAAGAGATGAAAGAACAGCAGCTCTGTACATAAGCAGTTTTGTTGACATCCGAATGTTGTGGTGGTTAAAACTTTGACACGCAGATAGTCAAGTGCCTGGCTTGCTTTGGATATTCGTGCGTTGATCTCATTATCCAGTGATCCATCACTGGATATGACAGTACCCAGGTATTTAAAGTTCTCCACTACTTTAAGCTGAGTGCCATCAATGGAGATACTGGGACAGAAGCATTTGATCCAGGTACAGGTTGATGGAGAACTTCTGTCTTTCCGAGGCTGATAGTTAGTCTGAAGAGTTGTGAGGCCTTGGCAACTTGTTGACAACGTGCTGAAGATCATTTTCAGTGTGAGCCATGAGGGCACAGTCATCTGGCAAAGAGTGCCTCAAGAAGGAGTTTCTGCACTGTCTTAGTCTTTGCATTCAGGTGACAGAGGTCAAAAAGTGAACCATCGTGCCGGTATTTCAAATATATACCTCGATCCAGATCTTTCATTGCATGGTTGAGGACGCATGCAAAGAACAGGTTAAATAAGACAGGAGCGAGAACACATCCTTGTTTCACGCCGTTGGTGATGTTTAAGGGGGCAATTGGCTCCATCAGACAATACTTCGCCTGTCATGCTGTCATCAAAAACGCGTATAATCTGGACAAATTTTCTTGGGCAGCCAAGTCACATTAGAATAGTCCAAAGGGCTTCCCCGTTGACGGTATCAAACGCCTTTGTCAGATCTATGAAGACAGCATACAGGTGCATGTTCTGTTCAATGCACTTCTTTTGTATTTGTCTGACAGCAAACACCATGTCGACTGTGCTCTGGCCAGGTCAAAACACATTGACTTTCAGGTAGATTTGCCTCGGAAATACTGGCTATTAGGCGGTTCAAGATGATGCGGGCGATGATTTTTCCCTCCAACGGAAAGGAGGGATATGCCTCTATAATTTCCACATTCTGCTTTGCTGCCTTCGTTCTTGAAAGAGACACAATAGTAGCGTCGCGGAGGTCCTGTGGTATGTTTTCATCCTCCCAGATGCTGATGATCACGTTGTGTAACGCTGCTAGTGCTGCTGGACCTGCTGCTTTGTATATCTCTGCTGGTATCCCATCTTTTCCAGGAGCTTTTCCTGAACTCATCTGGCTAACAGCTTTCTTAATCTCATCTATAGTGGGCAGAGTCAAGATCTGTCAGAGCAGGTTGTTGTGGAATTTCATTGAGGACGTTATTATTCACGGGTTGATGGTCTACTGAGAAGGTTGCTAAAGTGTTCTCGTCATCTTTCGTTGATGCCTTCTTTATCTTTAATCAGCATTGTGTTGTCTGATGAAAGCAGTGGGGGGTCCTTAGTTTAGAAGGTCCATAGACAGTCTTAATAGCACTGAAGAACATCTTTGAGTTGTGAGTCTCAGCATAGAGCTCGATTTCTTTGGTTTGCTCTCCCATCTGTTGTCTTGTATCTGACGGAGGTTTTCCTGTGTTTTGCTCTGAAGGTACTTGAAATGGTCCCATTTGGAGACTGAGGAGGGATCATTCTGCCATTCGATAAAGGCTTTTCTCTTTACTTCCAGAGCTGAGCATATTTCTTCTTGGTTCTCATCAAAACAATCCTGATGCGTTCTTTTCTTTGGTCCAAGATATGTTATTGCTGTGTCAGTCACCAGCTGATTGAACTGGTCCCACTTTTCAGTTGCAGTACCGATGACTTGTCCGTGGGATGTCAGTTTGTCATCAAGACTCTTCTGAAAGTTGTTGAAACACTGAGCATCCTTCAGTTTGGCTATGTTGAAAGTAGGTCGCACATGCTTAAGGCGTTTGTGCCGAGAGGGAGCGATGTAAAGTTGGAGAAATGTCCTGACTAATCTGTGGTCTGTCCAGCACTCCGCACCTCGCATTACTCTGGTGATCATTACGTCTCAGATGTCTCACCTTCTGACAATGGCATAATCTATCAGATGCCACTGTTTGGACCTAGGGTGCATTCATGTCGTTTTGTATTTATCCGCTTTTCAGAACAGAGTGTTGGTAATGGTCAGGTCATTTTCAGAACAAAGGCTCAAAAGGAGTAGTCCATTGCTGTTCATTTTGCCTACACCATGTGGCCCGGTTACTCCTTTCCAGTTCTCATTGTCAGCCCCGACTCATTGAAATCTTCAAGTAGGAGTAGTTTGTCTGTTACAGGTGTGGCCTTGATCAGTCTGTCGAGATCTTCACAGAATTGTTCCTTTGAGTTGTCAGAGCATGTTAGAGTGGGTGCATATGCACTAATGATGGTGGCATGACATTTGCCATTTAGTGGGAAGCGTAGTTTCAGCAATCTTTCATTGATACCCACTGGAAGGTCTGGGAGTTGATGCATCAATGAGGTTTTTATTGCCAGACTAACTCCATGTATTCTATCCTCTATCTCAGTCTTACCCTTCCAGAAGAAGGTGTAACCACTTCTTGGTTCACTCAAGAAACCTTCCCCAGGCAATCTTGTTTCGCTTACTGCCGCTATATCAATGTCGTAGCGGGTTAGTTCTCGAGCAATGAGAGCTGTCCTTTTCTCAGATCTTGCAACAGCTTCTCGAGCCAGTGTCAGTATTTATAAAACAGAGATTCTACCACTGGGAAGCTTGCTCTTGCTTTAGTTAATCAAATCTAGATATTTGCATTTGTTCCTGTTTTAATGATACTAGTACTTTAGTTTAAACCAGGGGTAGTTGCATGACAATTTGTGGTGACATTACTGTGCTATATTACTGACATATAAGTAAGAATTCCACCGTTGTATGCGTGTTGTTATCGCCATGTTGGTTCCAGGATATGAAAGAGACAAAGTGGACGACATAATATCTTTTACGGGATCAATTTCTGCTGGTGAAAGAGACAAGCTTTTGAACTCAGCTCTCCACAAAGACCTTTTCTCTTTCACCTGCAGAAGTTGATACAATAAAAGATATTACCTCAGACACCTTCTCTCATTCATGGGACCAAGTTTGAAGGTATCTTTAGCATCAAGGAAAAAGCTGACTGATCCAGGATTCAAAATCTGCAGTGAAGCAGGCACATCTACACTACTGAATGCTCAAGAAAATAAGTAGGAGAGCAACAATCATTTTGATAAATGTTACTCAAAAATCAGTTTAACTACAGCTTTACACAATTTTAAGATGCTTCTCACATACATTTTGCTTAATGGACTGCAAAATGTCATGCAGATGAAAACAGCGGTCCTTTTAATTCTTTGAATTCCCCAAAAATGGAATATTTGTTGTCCTGTCATACATTGTTCTTTTCAGAGCAAGTGATTATGTTAAGTAGATTACAAATGCAATCAATAAAAAATGGTTTAAGATTATAACAAGATTTTCTTTGTAAGGAAGATAAAATGGTTGGGACGGCAAGATTCCACAATAGGAGAGACATGGGGGAAATGAATCATGGTTCAGGTATACATATCAGTAAATTCTGGGATTTAAATCTGGTTATTGAAGTCTAGTTGCTTTTTCACAAAATTATGCAAGGGATGTTTAATCCTTTAAAAAACAGCTGAATTTTTAAAATTGTATTTGCATGAGGCATTTTTCAAGCTATACATTCCATATTCATTTTCATCCCATTATCCTTAGTTATGCACCCATGCAGCACCTTACATATGTCCCTTCTCATTTTAATGTTATTTATCAGTATTATTTATTATTTGTATTATGTCACCTGTGCTAAGCTCTGTACCAAACACATAGTAAGAAATAATCCTGGCCCCACAGAGTTTGGAATCTGATACCCCAGTTTATGAAAGCACTTCAGCAAGTCCATCCCAATTCAAAATTTAAGCACATTCTAATCAGCATGGACTTGCTTTAGTGCTTTCCTGAATAGGGATGCGTTCCTAAGGCAGAGCATGAATAGATAATGTAGACAAAGGGTAAGAGAAAGGAAGTAGTATTGTCACCATTTCACAGATAACTGAGGCACAGAGAGATGAACTGAATCACCCAAGATCACTCAGGAATCTGTGATAGAGCTAAAATAGAATTCAGTTTTCCTGAGTCCCAGCCTCATGCTTTAGCACCACAGCACTAACCTTCCTTCCTAGTAACACTCAAATCTAGAATCACTGTGCTCTGAACACAGTGGTTCCTACCTGGAGGAGCATAGCCCTGAGGTGGATCATGATGGGGCAGTTGGAAAGTCACCTGAATGTCTGAGAAAACAATTGGAAGAATTTCCTGGTCACTGATACTCAGCAGAAATCAGGAGAGGGCAAGGAATTAGTGTGGCCAACTCTTGTAATTTTATTGAGAATTTCACAATATTTGAAGGGTTTTTGATTCAAGCCACAGCTTTTGGAGCCACGTGTGTAAATGTGAATTTCAGCTGTCATTACTAGCCATTGTATATGTAAAAAAAGCTTGAAAATGAGAACCCAAAGACTCAAACACCAGAAGGCAAATAAAAAAAATTATGTTTTTAAAAATCTCGTGATCTCTTGGGGCTGGATTACTGAATGCTTGAAACTGGCCATACTGGATCAATTACTCTGTTCCTCTTCCACTCCCTTTTGTTCCTGAACTCAGTAAAAATAATTCCTGTGATGTTGCACTCCATATGCTTGTTAGGCCTAACTGGAAATGTCACAAAGCCAGTTATGCCAACGTGAGCAAAGTCAGGCTAACAGAGGCTTCTGGGTAATTCATAAGTGGAAAACGCCTGGGAGTTGCCTGTCTCTCACAGAGTTAGGCAACCATAAGCCTGGCAGGGTACCAGATGTACTGTGTTAGGAACAATGGCAAAACTCCATGTTTCTGTTCTCTGTTTCTTTCTGACTCCCTTACATTCTTGCTTACTTGCGATTGTTAAGGCATTATTACTCACATAAATCATATCATTCTTGTTTGTAGTAATTGTTAAGGCAGTATTATTCATATTAATCAATTAGTTTTAACAAGGGGTTGGACTGCTAAATGAATAATTTGTGACGCGACGGGACTGTCTATAAAATCATATGCTAGTTGTAAAGAAGCAAGCTGGTTCTCTCTGGAGACGAGCTGCTCTCTATTGATGCGTGCACTTGTCTATAAAGAGCTTTTGATTGGACCTTGCTGGTGTTGCCTGTCACTCTCACGGTCAGACAACGAACCGTGTGCCAGTATTGGGGCACCGGGGTCCCCAACATGCTTTATGAAAATATGCTTATGAATGTGAATATGATGTAACTGGAATATGCTTTATGCAAAAGGTCTCTTGTAAGGTATCAATACAAAGCTTATAATTTACTGAGTGTATTTATCATATTTGTTTGCATGTAATATTTCTATGTCTGAAGTTAGCAGAATAAGATATAAATTTGTATTACTGATATAAACATATTAAGTGGAAGTCATTAAGGGTGCTTCAGAATCAATGAACTGTAGATGGCTCTGTTTACTTGCAAACCTTCCTGTGTAGGTGTGGGCCGGCCCAGGATGAATGGAGGCTGTGGTCTCACAGGACATGTGACCATGCCACATGATACTGGAATCCATCTTAAATCTAGTATTTTTCCATTTAGAAGGAGGGGTGGGGACCCAGAGAGACAAAAGATTCCTGCCTTGTGCCAAAGCTATAAAAGGGGGTGGAGCAGGACAAAGGAGGCTGGCAGTCATGAGAAAACCCCTGCTTACCACCTGAGATGTCTGCTGGAACTAATAAGAACTGTACCAGAGGAAAGGATTGGGCCCATACTAGGAAGGAGTTTAGTCTGTGAAAGATGCTTATTAAAACATCTCTGATGGTGAGATATCTGTAATCAGTTTCTTAATGTATTAGGCTTAGACTTGCATGTTTTTGCTTTATTTTGCTTGGTGACTTACTTTGTCCTGTCTGTTATTACTTGAAACCACTTAAATCCTACTTTTTATACTTAATAACATCATTTTTGTTTATTAATAAATGCAGAATAAGTGATTAATAGCTGGGGCAGCAAACAGCTGTGCATATCTCCCTATCAGCGTTATAGAGGGTGGACAATTTCTGAATTTACACTGTATAAGCTTAATACAGAGTGAAACGGATTTATTTGGGGTTTAGATCCCATTGGGAACTGGGTGTCTGGGTGCTGGAGGGGTAACCTGCTGAGCTGTTTTTGGTTAAAGTCTGCAGTTTTGGGGGCATGGCCCAGACCCTGAGTCTGGCTCAACAAGGCAGGGGTCTGGAGTCCCAAGCTGGCAGGGAAAATGGCCTCAGAGGTAATTTCAGCACATCAGGTGACAGTCCCAAGGGGAACTTTGTGACCAAACCCATCACAATTCCCTCCTGCCTAAGCCCACATTGTTCTCAGTTCTGGGGAGCCAGCGCCACAACCTCTAGCACAATCCTAGAGATGAGTACCATGTCTGTGGCAAGCCAGGTGGCGGTGCAGGGGAAGAGAAGCATCCCTAGAAGCCATTAGCCACCAAAGCACATTTGGATTTGATGGTGATGAAATTTTGTGAACCATTTTTTGCAAGATGTTTACATCAAATAGGAAAACTTCACAAGATCTTGCAAGAAGTCACTGCTGTCATAGTGGATTGCATCTGAACTGGATCTGGAAAATAGGCCTGTTCTGGATCTAACACAAAACCATTTAATCCTTCCTCTCAACTCACTCTACAAAAGATTTGTATAACCTTTTGAGTTTCTGACTCATGCCTACCTCTAGCTGCAAAGTGTAAGGGGATGGGAAATGAGGAGAGGTTGATAGTACACACTGATGCCCTAATTATATGTGTGCATTTGGGGCATATTCCCTAGGCTCTTTGCAGTTCACAGGCCACACCCATGTATGCCTTATATGCCTTTATTCCTGTCCCAAATAATTGAGTATGCGGCACATTTCCGTTTTCTGAAACCAGTATGTTTTGAATATTAACTTTTTCCAGAAGAGAGATGAACACAAAACTAAGTATTATTGGGCAAACAATGAAGTAAATCTGTAATTGCTCCTAAGTACCACAGTGACTATATTCTTCAAAAATACAGATATTTCATGTGATGGAGGCAGGTGACCTCTGTCTCAGGAGAAAAACAAAAGGCTGAGTTATAATTTGTGTTCCATAACTTGCTAAGTGCTATCCAGAAAACAGGAAAAAAGTGCAAAAAAACTGAAGATGACAAGCAACTTACAGAGAGTGTATGTGTAGGGGGAAGGGATATGATCAAAATATGTACAATTTTTATTAAATAAACACACTATATCCTTTACTGACCCTCAACCGTTGAATTATTAGTTTGCCAATTTGTTGCAGAACAAATGGAAACTGTGGGTGTTGAGGAGATTGCTGAATAAGATGAAGGTAAATTCAAGGAGCACAGAAAAAGACACAAAGAAGTTGTGTAAGAAAAAGGTAATACTTCTCCATTCTTCTTTGTGATGTGAAGCTCATTTCAAACTCTGTCCATATGAGCCTTTGGGATACTCACTGAAGAAAATGGATACCATCAGTCCTGCAGTTGGACTTATCCAAGGTTACAACAGTCAGGCTACAATTCTGAATAGTCAAAAGAGCTAAGAAATAATAGCATTGACCCTCCCTGCCCCACCCATCAACACATACTGTAGTTGTATATGATTATGCAATTACATATGATTGCAATTACTGTACAGAAACCTGTAATACCTCTAATTAGCACAGTAACTATCAGAGGCACAGCAAAAGAAAAAAAAGACAGTCTTTTTGTAAATAGAAACTGTTTTACCTTCCAACAAAGTTTCTGTTTCAAAATCATATCATCACAGGGGATGATAATACCCTAAAGAATCAACTTTTTCCCATTGCTACTCATTGCATTTTTCACCAAATCACTGGTACCTCCAAATGCTGTCTCCTGTTGTATCCAGCAAAAAAGCACAGCTATTTCTTCTCTAAACGAGTGGGCGGAGGCTTGACTTAGACAAGTATTTAAAAAAGCACTTTGGGGTGTCTTGGTAAATCCAATTATTTATCTAACAACAGATCAGCTACTGCACATTCCCTGACAACATGCCTCAAACCTTGAGCACTAGGAACCACCTTCAGGGATTACTGGATAATTCACTGTCCAGACACAATCGGTGTATTACAGCTGTCAAACAGGGTTCCAATTGGAGTCATTTATAATGATGACACCTGTCCACCATGAACTCATTTCTTATAGACCATGAAGTGATGACTCTAAGTTCCTCTTGGCCTGGACCAGAATTGTCTTAGTGAGCAATGATGAAAGATTCTGCACTTTATAAAGAATTCCCCATGTTATCCAGTCTATCTTCATCCTAATTTTTTATTATTTAATTGATGATATTTTAATTCAAAGTGTAAAAATGCATTAACAGTGTTCTACTGAACTCCATGCAACTGGAATCCTGAAAGGGAGAATTCCGCACAGGGATGCTGTGTAGCATCTACTTGGTATCTCATCTCTAATCTCTCTTTTGGAAACAGTCCTTCCAATCCTCTGGGTCTCTCTCACTGTCATGCGTGTGCGTCTGTGTGTGTGCATGCACATGTGTGCATGCATTATGGCCCTATAGGATTAAGGTTAAGAAATAAATAGAAATTAGGTTTTGTGCCTAAATTAGCCTAAGTGTAGAGGAGTATGGGAATTTGAGGTAGTTAGTATGAGGAAAGTGAGCTATAAATTGGAGCTAGAGAGTGACGGGAAAGTAGGAGTTAGCCCTGGGTCATTTCCTTGCTATGTTACTGCTATGTTTTGGTCATAAGCAATTGGTTTAAGCAAGGTTTTTAATGAGTGTTTTGGGGAATTGTAAATGTTTTATTAAAATGTTATCTATACTGATAGTATGGGAAAGACACTGGTGTAGATGTTAATTGAAATGTGTAATGTAAAAAGCTAATAAGGAGGTGGCAGAAATATAATTATGGTATGGGCAATTTAATGTTAATTAGTATTATACTGGAATATAAAAGGAGTAATTTTGTTGATTTGAAGAGAGCTCCAATTAACCTCAAAAGGTTACTGTTAAGTTCCAGGATTATAAGGCTGTACCTCATGCTGTCCGTGTGATACACTAAATCATCTTTGAGTGTAAGTATAGTTGTATTGTTGCATAAGTGGTAATTGCATTCCTGATTGCTTAACTAATCATTTTTCTTTTGAATAAAGTTTGGTTTTATCATTCTAAATATCTCCTAGTGGTCCCCTACTAAATACACTTTCTGTAACTGACCAAGAGACTTGAACCTGAAAAGTAAGTTGGGTTTTATTGCGCCCTTATTTTTAACAACTTAATATTAATTGGGGACATTTCACCATAAAGGTTATAAAAGATTACAGTGTACGCTGGAGAGAATTAATGGCTGAGCTATACTTTGTGGAGATCCCAGAGAGAGGGAGAAAGAGGGGAGAAAAACTGTGAACCACTTTCATGCCACACCTCACTCTAGAGCCTCAATGCTGCTTTCAGCCATACCTTCTCTTCCCTTGTCATAACCTTGACCCCAAGGGGAGGCAGGAGAGAGTGGCATAAAGCCACATATGTGACCCTACCCCTCTGAGGTAGACTCCTCAGATAGCTGGGTAATTTAGTATTGTAGCCCCTTTGCAATACCAATGCAAAGCAGTCATAGGAAGACCCAGGAGCTGATCCTGTATACATACATATATATTCTCTAGCTGTTGCTAAAACAGCTGTTATTTTATATAATAAAAGTATAGTAATTGCAAAAATGAAGCACTTTCATCTGTAAACAAGTATTCTTCATATGCATAGTATATAATAATATAGAGCTCGGTGAACAGTTTAAAACAAATAATACATATACCAATGTCACCTTTTTCTGTTTGGGAACCATCTGTACCTGGGCACTGTCTCTGCTCCTGTCATGCTCACTTCCCTCAGTGGTCTGTTAACAGGTTTGCTCTCGTTCCCTTGCTCTGCACACATTCCTCCTCATCACGCAGAAGTCTCTCTGTGTACAGGTACTGAGCAAATGATTGGTGCTGAACGCTAGTGCTTTCATTAGCTATTCTTTTTTCAGCAGCCTTCAGGATTCATCCACAAAATAAACATGACTTATGTTCTCATGAATGAGATTACCCTCAATTTTATATTGGCCAGTAATATTCTGGTAGTAAATGAATAATTAGTTACTTCACTCTTGCATGTTTTGCCATTGACGTTAGTAAGAAACTCAGTATAGCTGCGTAAATATGCAAAGTAATTACATATTGTACTAAACACATAACGATTAAGCATATTTCAGACCTGTTTGTATCAACTGTTTTCTGCAATTGTTTCATGTTAGCATGTGTTCGTAATTTTGCTTGAAGAATCTTTACAGGTTAATTTTCTCACAGCTAGTGACAGTTGCATGTGTGAATGTTCCATTAAGCATTAGTGACACAGACTGCTGTTCATCTGTCAATGATTCATTTTTAAATATAGAGTAGAATAAAGTGAAGAGGGAACTGTAAGAAAATCATTGATCCAGTCTCTTTAAAATACTGGCTTAAAATAGGTCTCCAGACAGCACCATTAAAATAGTAAAACATGGTCATTAGCACAGAAGAAAAGAGCAGAACTCTATTAGAGTGGGGGATGGTATTTGTAAATAAGATACTAAGATGCAGGCAAGACCAAAGTGGAATTTGAAATGTAAGTTTTGAGCAAGGAAATAGGCAAATAACTTCAGAACAGGATGATCTTTAGGGGGATGTCAGCAGACATAGAGGACCACAGCCATGTTATGGAAGACAGAGACTATTCACCTGATCAAATATTAAATAGTTGAAATGCTGATATAACCTTGACCTGTGTGTCTGATATGATAATCAATTCTGTCACATGTTTAACACCGAAAATGGCAGAAACTATAAAGGAATAATGGACTAGGATCTGAAGGATATACTGAAAAGGAAGACGAGTTGAAACATCTGAGACTACGGGCAATGTCTTTGACATGCTGCCTAGTAAGAGAGTCAGAGAGGAAAAATGATTCACTTTAGAGAAAAGTAAGACATTAATAATTTTCCCTAATGACACAAATGGTATCTATCAAGCTTAGACTAGATATGTCATCCATAATATGTGGTTTGTTTTAACCTGATTGTCTTTCTATTCTTAGAAAATTCAGCCTCTGTGGTTTTGTTCTCTTTGGGAATTTCATGCAGACCACCCTGATGAGATAAGAAGCCACCTTTATCTTTCAAGAAAAGACTGTGTACGGGCAGACTTTGGCAAACCCAGTAAAGTGCCTGAGCTTTGGGTTGATAGAACCCCAGGTAACAAATGGACAGTGTCTGAACTGTTCCAGATTATCAATGCAAGGCCATCAACCAATGAGCTTTCCTATAAGGATCCTCCAGATGCACAGGAAACAACTAATGACCGTGACTACACATCAAGTTTAAAAAGACCAAAATGACAATTATTGCTATAGTTTAAAAAGATAAAATGGCACAGACCACAGCATCTTTCACTATCAACGGTGGAAGCTGTAGCGTCATACAATGATAAAACACCTGTCTTGTCTACACTACAGCTAAAGTACATATTTGTTGTTTTGGGAATGGAAGAGACTACAACAAAAAAACAAGTATCTTAAAAGAAATTACCTGGGAGGATCCTCAAGGTGTCAGCCTCCCCGCTTTACAAAGCCTTCACTTCTAATTACGCAGGTGGAACACTTTGCTATGCCACACATGTAGTATATGTTTTCAGGAACAATGTCTCAAGGTTCCCAGTCAATGCATTTAACGTAGATGTTTGTCAGATGACATTGTCTCACGTTTTGGTTATGTTTCTGAGAAGGTAGCTGTATTTATAAAGGGAAATAAAACAGTCCCCAATCCCTCTGGTTGACAAAAATTTTGTATCAAAGAGGCAAGAAGGAAATTTTGTGGGAACCACTTTTGACTGGCAACACAAGACTTGTGTGATGGAAATATCTTTCTGCCTCCCCAGTTAGTGACCATCTTTTGTCCTAATACCAGAGGATTTTATATCAGTTGCTGTATCTATAGATGACCCTAATTTAGGTAACTTTAAAAATCAGCCATTAAACATTGATTTTTTAATATATTCACAGTTCAGTTCATTTGAAGATATAAAAAACAAACAAAACACTGAATATTTTCTTTTGTATTAACCAACAAGCAGGTCTGTTGGTTTTAAAATAACATTTGAAATTTGATTTTGAACTGTTTTAAGATGCGTGAAATGATTTAGAAGTTAGAACAAAGAATTCCTTCAGGAACCTCAAGAGGTTTTAGACATTTATCTCAGTTGTTTTTAGTCATCCACGTGTCAGTTCACTGAAGAGCATAGTTTAGTGAGACCAATTACTTGAAGCACTGAATACAGATTTCAGAACTCTCTTCCAATTGACACCGAGCTGCAGCAAGGTCATGCCTCTGTTAAAGTTTAAGGATGTTACCTATGTTCATTTTTACAACCAGGAAAGGCTTAAATAGTGTTTATTTGGCTGTTTATCAAGCAGATTAGGCTTTGCCTCACGGTTAATGTTTATAGCCCAACACACAAGCTTCAACAACATTCGTTATGAGTTTCTCATATCCAGGGTCTGACAGTTTTATGATCCTTCACAGTGACTTGCCTTCCTTAAATCTAGGGGGCTCACAGTTATATTTCGGTGAGAATTTAATGGCCACACTCATCAGGATTATGGTAAGCATCAAAATTACCCTTCTTAGAGGAGTTTGAAATTAAAACTGTTGAAGCAGCATATTTCTTTTGTGCATGAGCAGAAGTAGTATATGCCAAAGGCCACATGCGTACAGCTTTGATTAAAACATGCATCAAACTAATTACTCTTTCACGCAGACACATTCCAACCTTATCAACATCTTTGTTTAACTCTCTCCATTTACCTTGGTGAACTGACTAGGCTGAGAAGATTCATTGACCAAAATAATTAACTAGCATTGTTGCAAATCAAATTTGCACAGTTGTGGAAATGAAACAGGTGTGGCCTGCATGCATTCTTGGCTGGTCTTTTGTCAAGAAAGTGCAGTCTCATTTTTTATATAAGGACCTTGCCAGTAGTTATACATCGCAAAACAAACGTAAACTATGCATGCCAAATGATGCCTGTGATGCATCACACCTGAACAGCAGCAGCACACAGACAATGAGAGGAAGGTGCCAGAAGGAATAGCTCATGTGCAGTGATGAAATCAGGGAGTATTAATTAGACGCACACTATTTAAGACTATGTAGCAGCCTAACATGCCATAAAATTAAAGGACTGATACACAGCAGGTTTATTGCACATCAGGAAACATTAATGCAGTCATGCTCCGTAATTAATGGATGCCTTCAGAATACAACATTCTTAGGGTTTATAATATCACCCAAGTTACTGAAATAGCTTTGAAATGGTTTCACTGGGGAAATTAATTAAACTTAATGAAATACATAGGGGAGCTATGACTATATCCAGTATTTTTGGCCTCTTGGTAATATGTTGAGCTTCCAGTTGCTTGAGAACTGAATTTCAGTTCAGACAGAATTTCTGGACCTTGCTGGTAAAGTTATGGAACCAAAAAGGAAGGATCCATTTGTACTACTGGTTTAGCATCTTTCATTAAGTAATCTGTCAGGTTGTTCTGGTATAAATTTTGGAAAGACCCAGAACGGTTTTTCTACAGAGAACTAATCGAATGGGACAGTAACAGCTTTTAAACACGGGATGAATGAGTTGCTCCAAAATCCCCAGGTAGATGAAATTTTTTAGATGACTCTGAGTGTGAAAGACTTCTTTCAAAATAAGGTTATGATTACTGGATATCCTATCATAAGTGGGCTCATTCTCATTCTGAATTTTTACACACTGATAAAGTGAAGAAGAGGAACGTTTGGTATTTCTAAAGCAGGACCAAAACAAAACAATAAGTGTAGTCTATGAATGAACAAAACACCATTCTCATGCAGCATTTTTGTCTACATCCCCTTTTACATAGGGCTGTGTCCTGTTAATTGTAAAACAAACAACAACAAAATGTAAAATAAGCAATACAAGTCAAAGCAGAATTTAACTATGTAGAATAATTTCTGAAGAAATGTGAGTGACATAGCAGATGTGTGGTTAAAATAATACAATTGAGATAGGTTATTCTAAAAGAAAGTATGCCTGTGAGATTATGAAATGTTTCACACTAATGTTATGGAAACGCCGAGAATAATTCAATTCAAACAGCATAGTACTATGTTTCCTCTGATTATTTTTAATTAATTCTTGTACTATCATCATCAATGACAAAAAAGAGGAATAAATCCAAGCCCAGAGATCACAGGATAGTACCTCCTTGTGGTTATCTGGAAAATCAAACTGAAAGTTAATAATCTAAGGATACTCATAAAACAGCTTACCTTTAACTGGTTAATAAAACACATGGTGAGAACCCTATAACACTTAAAATTTCCCCTAATACTTCACAGATGCTTAAGTACTTCATACTAGCTCAGAGATAAAAGCACTAAATGGAAGACAAATTCATTATCACAATTTAACTCTAGAAGTCCCAATAAAAGGCTACTAAATCTTCCTTTAAAAAATCAGAATCTTAATGTGATTGCAACAAATCTTTTGGTCTTCTTCAACACAGACAAACTCATCAGAGAACTCTTAACATACCTGTCATGTGTTTCCCAGAATGTGTAGCAGCACATTCAGATCAGTAAATCATATGAAGTGTTAAATTACATTCATGTTCCAGAGGTTTTGAATTATTTAAATTTGGAAGATTATACTAACACTGAGCAGTAGGCATATATTCAAGAATGGTGATGGCTTCACTTACAAAGCCTGTTATTGCAGGGATTATAAATTGGCTGCTTAATTTGCATTTGGTTGAAGCATGGCCAAATATGTGGTTTGTCAAAAAGCATTTATTTTATAAAACGTAATTTAAATCGGTCTGGCTGATGGTTCCTTTCTGATCACAGAGAATTAGAAACAGAATAAAAGATTTTTGTTGCCTTTTAATGCTCCTCTAATAAAGGACATACAGTAGGGACCTGTCAGTTCTTCCTTACAGCAATAGACAAGGGAGGTGAGCAGATTGTCAGACAGAAATGGTAGTTAGGTGCCTAACAGCCTTTTAAAAAAATCTCCCACTGTCAGTAGTAGCTGATTTTCCTTATCCATACTAGAGGGAATACCTAAAATACGGCAAACTATGAGATAAAGTTATTTGATTACCCAGGGAACTGTCCAAGGCAACTGGCAAGTTTTTAAGGTTGATCATTGTAAAACCCAACCTTGTACCTGCTGAAGTCAGCAGCAGAACATCTATTGACGTCAGTGGGACTATGTTCAAGTACATAGTATTTTTTTTAAAAAAAACAAAAACCCAATGATATACTGAAGAAGTGTTAATGTGTAATATGGACTCAGCTCTTCTGGGAGTAGCATAAAGCAAAATGAAAGCAGACAAAATGTGGGACATAAACTTGCATTCTAAGCAACAATCGGCTCAAAAGAGTTGTTCTTCATTGGGGTCCCTTTTAGGGCTAATGCCACAAACTCTAGTTCTGAGGCCAGTTCTCAATATGCTGCATTTCAATATGAAGGGGATATTGGTGGCAAGCGATATCCTCCTCCGGCTAGTTACAAATCTTGGAGCACATGCAATCTTGCTCCAGGGGACACATTCCATCATCGAAGTGCAACTTTCAGTTCCAGGCTCTGTTGTCATGGCCCACCACGATCACAAGTGGTATGAGATAACATCCTATGTTAAGCAAGAGCTGCCTGTTGTCACTATATTGACATCTGGTCCAAATGGCATTCTATAATGGCAGGCAATAATGCTGAATGAGGTTACTCTGATCAGTTTTTAACAAGCCTCCATCCAACACTTCTTGTATCTTATTTTTCCACTTGAAAAGGCACAAAGTGGGGAAATGAGATCATCCAGAATATTTTGATTGCTGATGCAACCCAAGCCAATAATGACTGAAAAGTTTTACTACCTATAGCTGTAACAGCTGTTTGGTGGGCCCATATGAAATAAGTTTAATGTTCTCCATTAAGTTTCCTCACAAATGGCTGACACCCTTTATGACAGTGTCAGACAAACAGACCGGTCTGGTCACCTCATGGTTAAGGGACACTATCAAGGCAGTAGGAGATCTTATACTGCAGTTCTCACTGCACCTGATGTGTGGGCTGCAAGACAGTCAGTCTTTCCTGAGCACTAAGGGCTTGATTCTGTGTCATTTTAAGTCAATGTGAGTTTTGCCATTAATTTTGTGGCCTAGTGGCATGACCCAAACATGTCAAACCTAGGTCTGCAGGATTTGTAGGAGCAGCCATGCTCCAAGCCTCCATCTGGCAGCCCGTTGATGCTTATCTGAGACCCAGGATGCCCAGCCCTTGTTTGAAGCTCTGCTCCTGCAGTCCTATTCACAGAGTTCCAAAACAGCTGATTGGCCTGCTGGCTCAACTTAAGCCAGCAGCAGGAACAGAAAGCTGTCTGAATAATTGGACTCCAGTGGACTCTGGACCATGTGCCTTGTGCTTCCTGCTTCCACTCCAGCAGCTTGGTGTCCTGGCATCCTGACCCAGAGCGACTCCTGGAATCTGATTCGTGGTTCTGACTTTCAGTTTGTCTCCTGACTCTCACCCTCTGGTATCCTGACTCAGCCTGACTCTGGTTCCTAACTTGTGGTTCTGATCTCCAGTTTGTCTCCTGCTTCTGACCTCCTGCATCCTGGCATCCTGACTCCTGTCTTGTGACTGTGGATTCTAGCTCTGATTACTAGGTCTGACCACCCACGACCCAGCCGTGACACCTAGGTGCATGATCAAACACTAGATTCATATAACATTAATTAAGTAAACAACAAGCACAGTGTCTGGGTGGGTAGGTGGGTGAGTGGGAATGATGGGATTCAAAGGCACAAATTGTAATTAGGAGCCTAACTCCCATTAAAAGCCTTTCATTTGGGCCTTTGAAACCCCAACTCCCCTTAACTATACACATACACAAGATTGTATGTTCTCAAGTGGATATTACTAGCATATAATTAAATATATGCATTGGTTTCAATTGCTTTGTGTGCGCCAAGAATCAAATGATAATGGGAAAATTATCTATCAACCACTTCCTAGGGATTTTAAATACTCACCGTAAAACAGATGGCTTTTGTGTACCTAAGGTGCAAATTCCTGGCAGAAGAAATATTATGTGATGGAAATGGGAACTACTGTGATGATACCGAAGGAACACTCAGCCCTCCTATAAAGTCAATTATGGTATTTTTCCTTTTTCTTCCAATTGTGTTTCCCTTTACATACCTGTGTCCCCATTTGACCATTAGAGAATACCTAGCAACAGTTAGACACTAGCACATCCAACTTTCAATTTGAGCTACCATGTGTTTTGGACACTAATTGGACAGATGGCTGAATATAGATAAATCCTTGTCGGATCTCTCTATTTGTTTGAATACATACTGTACAGCCTACAGGAATACGCCTCAAATGCTGATGCCACTTTATTTTTCAATTGTAATAATGGCATTTTTTTGTATAAATATTTCTCTTACTAAATATTACATGCAATTCTGAGCTTGGACAAGAATGTGAATGAATTTTGAGTGGAACTTGGGGAAATATTCATAGCAAATTAACTTTTTAAACGGCTGTACCCCTCACCCATTTTTCCTCTCTTCACAATGGTTTAAACAGACTGAGTTTATATTAATTTGTTCATTGTTCAAAACTGGTCAATAAACACTTTTCAGCATATTCATTCTAACTATGCTTATTAGACTTGTGTCTTCAACTATTAGTGACTATTCACCTAAATTATTTATCTGTTTTCTTCCCTGAGTGGATGCCAGACTTTATACACAAGAGGAGAGAAATCAAAGATTTTGAGATGGACAAAGGAATGTTTCTAACATGGAAGTTCACATCTAGTATTTATAGACATTTAGTCACACTAGTATTCATGAGATGATGCTCTCTCCTCAATCCCTTAAAATAACCTCAAAGTCCTCTAACGAAAAAATATTGCTAACAACTTAAATCATTTGTATAAATAGTCTCAGAAAACAAATATAAGATTGTGAATGTCATTAGGATGTGTAAGTAGTCTTTACGCCAATGAATATTTGTAAAATCTTAATTGCATTATTAGGGTAGTATCAATTTTGAGGAAGGAAGTTGTAATTAAACTAACAGGGTTTATTTGTAAATCTCACCGAAAAAGATTATAGTACACTATGAAGACAGCTAATTTTCTTGTGGCCAGTTTTTCCTCCAGATTATCACCTCAGCATACGAGGAGGAAATTTGTAGGTCAGATAGAGGCAAAATATTTATATGATTATCAATAAAATATTCCGTTTATGTCCAAAGTAGAGTATGCTGACTTGAGCTGCTCCCTAGAAATTTAACTCTGAAATAAGTCTTAATATGCTCATTATAAAAATTACAAATTCACAGCTGTTCATCTGTGATAATCAAGATAAAAATAAATGTGAAATATTTACAGTATATATTGTATTTCTTATTGCAGTGAATGCATTATTCAGTTCAGAATATGAGGAAAAAGCTTAAAATGGCAGGTTATTTTCATGAGTACACATCACTGCACATGCATGCCTTTATATGAGAGATGATCATGCAGAGAATTGTTTGTTGTGCACTTCTACTTCATCATGCAAGTTAAATAAGTTCTTTTTCAGAACAGGAGAGAGGTTTCTGTCCAGACAGTTTTATCTGCATTAACTGCTTAAGGTCAAGCGTGCAGAATATATCAACTAGCTTGGATGTCAGGAGGAGGTTACTGAAGAGTCTTTGAACAATCTGTCCTTTCTAAAGAGTTGATGATTGGGACCAGTAGGAATATGGTGTTTACATATCACGATGATGGTGAGTGACAAAATATGAACCTCAATAGACAGACAGATCTACTAATTCAGTGATACAAACGTATGGAAAAATATGCTCTTAATGCTTAAAAGCAATCTGAATTCCAGGAAAAGAGTAAGAAGAGGTTACCACCATAGAGCTAGGTGAAATTTTCAGACAAACATTTGAGCCACTAAAAAATGCAATTTTGGTCTACCCAAAGCTATTTACAAATTTAACACAAATTATTTTTCTAGAACTTAGGTGGTGACACTGCTGTCACTTTATACCAGGGGTTAGGGAACTTACCTAAGGATCAATTCCTCCATTTGCCTGATGTAGGGAAGAGATTTGAACCTGGTCTCCTATTTCTCAGGAGAATGCCCTATATGTGGAGATGGATATCTCTCACTCACTCACGTTGAAGCAGTTCCACTGTGTATACATAATTAAACAGTAATTGGAGCAGGGGGACTAGAACCTGGGTCTCCCTCATCCTGGGTGAGTGCTCTAATCGCTAGGCAAAAGGTTATCAGGAAAATACCACCTCCAGCCATTTTGTGAATCTACCTTAGGTTGAACAAAAAGTTTCATTTGTCTGAAATTAAATATGTTGACTTTTTCAATTTGCCCGTATTTTTTTCAGAATTTTCAGTTTTGGTTCAACTCAATCAATTTTTTTAAACTGCCAGAAAACTGAGAAGTCAAATTACTTCCCCAGCACTGCTTTATCTCCAGTCAGATCTGTATTTTGGGTCAGGTGACCAAGGCAAATGCCTGGGGTGCTGGGCATGGGGGAAGTGGGACTTGGGGTGCTGTTTTTGTTGTTAGCGACAAAAGGCAAAATAGAATGTTTGAAGTAATATGTTTCAGGTATCACATATATGGATTCATTTTTCACTAACCTCCTAGAATGTTCTGGATCTTTGTAGAATCTTGTGGAACATTCCAGACTTTCTGAGAACTACATTTTCCTCAAACCTCCTAGAATGTTAGCCATGGGTATACAAAGGGCAGGGTGTCGCCAGTCAGTGAGACATAAGAACAAATTGAAATGATGTGCGAACCCAACTGCGATATTGTGAACCTTGTTTTATTGTGTAACTGTGAAAGTGTAATTTGTTTTAAGACTTGAAGAGTGTATGTAGAGATTGTGACATTATTGACGTGAACTGGGACCGTATCGATCATTGTTACAACCAAGGTCCTGTAGTGGCACCAAATCTTGTATAAAGGAGGTCAAATAAGGTGTCTAAGTCAAGGTTATGGTTTGCTAGTTATGATTATGCTATCTGTATGTGTGTGTCATTTTTGTAGTTGAAGTTATGAATATTGACTCTATACTGTCTGTATTTCAAACTTATGCTATGCTTTCAGGTGACACCCCAGAGAAGTTGGTGTCAGCTCTGCCTAGCCTGCTTGATAGCCCATTAAGGACCATGAGCCATACAATTGACCCATTCAGAGAAGGCGGATACACCTTGTGACTCAGCAAAGCATGCAGGGACATGCCTGTGGACAGAACTCAGTTTTTTCCATGCCACGTGATGGACAGCTTGTCTTTGGGACAAAGAAAGAGGAAACCACATGGCAAGAGACTATAAAAAGCTGCTGCAGTTCTTCCATCATGCCTTCAATCCTGCTTCTTACCTCTGGAGGGACTTTGCTACAAACGGAGCTCTACACAAAGGACTGATGAACCATCCCAGCTGTGGATGTACTTCAGAGACTTGATTTGAACCTGCAGTTTATTCCATCATTGCTACAAGCCTGAACCAAAAACTTTGCCATTACTGTATGTAATTGATTCCATTTAACCAATTTAGCTCTCATCTATATTTTTTCCTTTTACGAATAAACCTTTAGATTTTAGATTCTAAAGGATAAGCAACAGCGTGATTTGTGGGTAAAATCTGATTTGACCTGTGCCTCAGGCTTGGTCCTTTGGGATCGAGAGACCCTTTTTTCTTTTACCAGGGTATTGGTTTTCATAACCATTTGTCCCCCTAACGAGTGGCACTGGTGATGATACTGGGAAACTGGAGTGTCTAAGGGAATTGTTTGTCTGTCCTGTGGTTAGTCAGTGGGGTAAAAACAAAGTCTTCTCTGTATGGCTGGTTTGGTTTGCCTTAACAATAAAGTAACTCCAGCCTTGGGCTGTAATTGCCCTGCTCTAAGCAATTTGTCCTGAATTGGCACTCTCAGTTGGGTCCCACCAGTGCCAGCATTGTTACAGAGACTGATAAAGAACATATTTGATGAGATGCCAGAGATATCTACTGAACCGCTATCTAAGCAACAATATAAAAAAATACTGTTATTTCTTTTGCTGTGCTTAACCTGTAATGTGATGTTTTCAGCATCAACTATCGTGTGGAATTATGGATAATGTTACAAATCTGACCATGAAACTGCTAAGTGACACACGCTGGGAGAGCCACATTGACAGCTTAAGGCCAGTGAGGTACTAAGTGACTGAGGTTTTTGATGCCCTTATGGTACTGGCATAGTTAAGCAAAGCCAAGGCTAGAATCTGCCAGGAGGCACAAAGCCTGGCAAACCAGATCACTGACTTCAAATTTCTGGTCTCCATGTGGTTTATCACAATATCCTGTTCCAAGTACACTTTACAAACAGGGCATTACAAACTCAGTTGATGGACATCGTGACCGCTAATACTTTGATGAGAAGCTGCCTTGATTTAGTTGTGGCCTACAGAGACAATAGATTTGAAGATGCCGTCACTGCTGCCAAAGAAATAGCAGAAAACTTAGGAGCATAGCCTATCTTCAAGGAAACTCGTATTCCTTGGAAGAAGAAACAGTTTGGTTACGAGGCAACGATAAGATGACGGGAAACTCGGAAGAAAAATTCAAGAGGGAGTTTTTTTGTTCGTTCATTGACACTGCTCAAGTGTCATCAAAGAAAGATTCAGACAAAAGAAGCACCATGAAAACACCTGTTTTTTTTCCCCATGCCCTTAATAAGCTGCCAGCAGATAGGAAAATACTCAAACAATTGTACAGACCTTCACCAGATGCTGACACATGGGGAATGTTCGGAAGTCAATGACAAAGACCTCTATGTCAAATTGGACAACATCCATCTCATTTTGCAACACGGGAAGGAATCTTCACTCCAAGTTCTCCAATTCATTAATGATGTAGAGCTAAAGGACACTTTTCCTAATGTGTGGATAGCTTTGAGGATTCTGTTCACACTGCTGCTCACAGTCACAAGTGGTGAGCATAGCTTTACAAATCTTAGGCTCATTAAAACGTATCTTCGATCGATTATGGCTGATGAGAGACTGACATCACTTGCTATTTTATTGCTTGAAAATGCTATTGGCCAGTCTTTGGATCTCTCTGATGCGGTGTTTCAGTTTGCGAGGGTAAAGGCGAAAAAAGCAGCCTTTTGAACTAAAGGACTAGAATTAACTTTCTAAGGCTGTCACCTACTGTAACACTATTTAATATTGGTCCATCCAATGTTAATGCACAGTTCAACATCTTCATGTTAGTACATTTCAGTAATTCTTAAAATTAAAAAAATTCTATAAGCTTAAAGGAAACATTTTTTTAAAATTTGCTTATACATGGCATGAATAAATGCAGATTTACAGATCCAAGCGTGAAAATTTATCATCTTATATGACAGGAATAAATCATGCATGCAAATCATGCAAAATCATTAAATGGGCTACAAATACCATAAAAATAAGGTATTCAAAATTTTAACAAATTGGGCAGGGAGGAAGATGCTCTTCACCTGGGTCTCCATGTGATCTAAGACCAGCCCTGGCTCTTCTTTATTCTGGATGAATTTGTGCCCACTTTATAAAGACTCAGTACAAAGGAAGAACAGTGAAAGGCAGATACATAAAATGACCTCCACTAGAAGGCTTATTGGGGCAACATCACTGAAGTTTCAGTCATAATGTCTCTCTGCTGTATGGGGTAGAGGTCACATTTTACTAGCACACAATGGTAATATGCTGCTATTTTCTTATGATCTTAGTCCAGTCATGGAGGCCAAATGAAGAAAGTTTCTTCTCTCCTCCTCCCACCCTTTCACTGAAAGTTTTTATGCTCCCCCCCATCCCCAGAGAAATAAAGAATAGCACATAAAATGAAGAAAAGCTGCTTTTAGAGCATCAAACAGGATTGCTATTTGTAAGAGGACTGCTACACAGGCTTCAGTTTTGTCCTGAAATAACATGTTGCCTTGTAATAGCACAAAACAAAACCAAATGTTGTTTTTCAAAATAAGTAAGCAAAATATTAAAGAATGGAAGTGATTACCAAGAAAATATAATCCAAGCACAAAATATCATCCAAGCATCAAGGCCACACACAAACCTAGGTCTATGATGGAAGTGATTCCACAGTCAGCAATACTATTGCCTTTGAAACTTATTAATAAGACAGATGCCCAGGAATTTGAAGAACATGTATTTTATTTAAAGAATTATGTTTGGGTGTTTTTCTAAGGCAGTTTCTAACTCACCAGGGGTCAAAACAAACCTTACAATATAATATGTATTTATAAAGTGCTTCATGTGATAAGCAGCCCTAGGCACTCTCTAGAAAATGAAGAAAAACACAAAATAAAGAATAGTTTGCAGAGATCACTTGAGGTTTGCAGAAAAAAATAGACATATTTTCAGTATTAAGCAAGGGCATAAAATTCCATGACCCTGAGCCACAATTAACATACGCAAACATAGGCATTTAGGAGTGCACTTAATATACTAATAAGTACAGAGACTGAGATGGAACAGAGGGAAGCAGAAGTTTAGGTGAATAATAAGACCAAAAACATGTAAGATTTCAAAAGGAAAAGGTGAAATAGGAAAAGTGATTTTAGAAACTGAAGATATGAGCAAAATGTTGACAATTTGTTTTGTAATTATTGCCAAATTGTAATTGTTGCCACAAAAGAGGTTCTCTTAGGGCCAGAACCTCTTACTCAGTCCTTCAGGGGGAGTTTTGCCTGGAAATGACAGAGAAATAATCTCTGGATTCTGCTCTCAAAGAATAAGACAGAATTACACTATTGAAGTATAGGAACACTAGCCTCATTCTATGTAGCATTTGGGTCATAACTGATGCTTTTAAAAGCAGTAAATTCATGCTTAATCATTTATCAGATTTTAGGTAAAACCAAGAGATTATGAATGTATTTTTGAACTCTTTATGATTCCTTTTGTATGAAGTTGTTAGTGTGCAATGACTGTGCATAGTCCTCTCTTTAGTTATGGCTTGATACAAGTCATATTTAAGGGATTTATTAGACCATGTCTTTAATGGTACCCTTTTTATATGTTTAATTTTCCAATTACAACTCTTAATGATGTATTAAGAAAAGATTTTTCAATTCACCTAATACAAGTACTGTAGTGTAATCTCTTTATCATGAAAGTTGAACTTCCAAATATAGAATCATGAACAAAAAAACTGCATTCAAAAATAAAATGATGTAAAACTTTAGAGCCTAGAGTCCATCAGTCCTACTTCTTGTTCAGCCAATCGCTCAGACAAACAAGTTTTTTTATATTTGCAGGAGATAATTCTGCCCACTTCATGTTTACAATGTCACCTGAAAGTGAGAATAGGCATTCTCATGGCATTGTTGTGGCTGGCACTGCAAGGTATTTACTTGTCAGATGCACTAAAGATTCATATGCCTCCTCATGCTTCAACCACCATTCTAGAGGACATGCGTCCATGCTGACAGATTCTGTTCGATAGCGATTCAATGCAATCTGGACCGACGCATGTTTATTTTCATCATGTGAGTCAGATGCCTCCAACAGAAGGCTGATTTTCTCTTTTGGTGGTTCAGGTTCTGTAGTTTCCACCACAGAGTGTTGCTCTTTTAAGTCATCTGAAAACATGCTTCACACCTCGTCCCTCTCAGATTGGAAGGCACTTCAGATTCTTAAAACCTTGGGCCGAATGCTGTAGCTATCTTTAGAAATCTGATATTGGAGCCTTCTTTGTGTTTTGTCAAATCTGCAATGAAAGTGTTCTTAAAATGAACAACGTGCTGGGTCATTATCCGAGATCACTATAAATGAAATATATGGCAGAATGGAGCAGGAGACATACAATTCTTCTCCAAGGAGTTCAGCCACAAATTTAATTAACATATTTTTTTAACAAGAATCATCAGCATGGAATCATGTCCTCTGGAATGGTGGTCGAAAAATGAAGAGGCATATGAATCTTTAGTGCATCTGGCACTATGCAATGCCAGCCACAAAAGTGCCAGGTGAACGTCTGTTCTCATTTTCAGGTGACATTGTAAATAAGAAGTGGGATGCATTATCTCCTGTAAATATAAAGAAATTTGTTTGTCTTAGTGATTGGCTGAACAGGAAGTAGGACTGAGTGGACTTGCAGGTGCTAAAGTTTAATATTGTTTTGTTATGGAGTGTAGTTATGTAAAAAAAAAATCTACATTTGTAAGTTGCCCTTTCATGATAAAGAGATTGCACTACAGTACTAGGATGAGGTGAATTTAAAAATATTATTTCTTTTGTTTGTCATTTTTACAGTGCAAACATTTGTAACCAAATATAAAGTGAGTACTGTACAGTTTGTATTCTGTATTGTAATTGAAATCAATATATTTGAAAATGCAGAAAAACATCCAAAATATTCAATACATTTCAATTGGTATTTTATTGTTTAGCAGTGTGATTAAAACTGTGATTAATTGCGATTAATTTTTTTGAGTTAATCGCGTGACTTAACTGCAATTAATTGACAGCCCTACTAATCAGGTAGGTAAGGACACATAAGATAGATAATCTTTTCTTTGCCTGTTACTTGTTCAATTATTCCCCTACAGGATCAGGCCCCCTGGAAAGGCCTTCGGTTAAAATGGAGACATGCATAAGGTAGGACGCTGTTTGTTTCCCAATAACATCAACTGGTATCATGGGTATTGCCTGTCAACCTCTCAGCAATCTTCTCACATCAGCAATTAAACTGTAGGCTCAGCATGATCATTCTGATTTTATCATTGTGGATAACAGTACATACAGTACATAGATTAATATTTAGGAAGGGAAGACCTCTCACTCTGCAACTGTCAAAGAACAAGGACCCTGAACAAAGACAAGAGCATCTGGGAAATTGTTTGAATTTTGTACAAAACTTTAGGCACTAACACAGTTGATATGTACAGTGGCCTCATGAAAACACAAAACACAGAGATGATATTATTATTAGTATTAATCATGAATATTCATTACTGCTTATATCACATATAACTCTAATAATAATAATAATGGGTCTGCTGGCAAAAGGTATCAATTCAGTTGGGGCCCAATTCCAAGCTCATTAATATCAATCAGATGACTCTTACTGACTTTGATGAACTTTGGTCATTAATACCCTGAAACTGCCTTGTATCCAAGGTTGCCATTATGAACTGAATAAGTGGATATATTTTCTAATATTTCAAACCAACTTTTTTGACTTTGCTTGTGTCACGGGGTCATTCACCATGCTGGCATCTCCTGCTGGGCATTTTGGGAATTAGCTCAGCCTCATCGGGTGCATCCGCGGGTGGTGGTGGCTCTCCCGTCGTCACCTCCGCCTGCAAACCTGTTACAGCTCCTTCCTGTTGACATCTGCTTCATGGCACAGCCCTCTGGCTGTGTTGCATCCAGTTTCCTCCCCTTCCAGGGGACTCCTTCAATAAGAGTCCAGCCACTCCTTGCAGAGGCTTGGCAGTCCACAGCCAGGCTGCTCCTTCAGCAGTTAGTGCGGGTGGTCCAGACCCACCCACTACTCTGGGACCTGGCCCAGGGACACTGCAAACAGCAGCTTCCTGCTGCCTCTGCCTTTCACCTTACTGTCTCTATTCCCTAGGCCTCTTCTCCATAGCCTCAGTTTCTTCTGTTCCTGCCTCTGGCTCCAGCTTCTTTGCCCTCTTCCCAGGGCCTCATCCCTAGGGCTCCCTGCAGCAGAGTTACTTACTCTGGTCTACAGCCTCCTTTTATATGGGCTGGCTGGGCCCTGATTGGTTGATCTAGCCGCCACTCTAATTGTCTGCAGCCGCCGCCCTAATTGGCTGGCCACTCCTTTGGCTGCCTGCTGCTCAGGCTTCCTAGGCTGTTTTTACCCCTCCCAGCTCCAGTGCTGGGAAGGCGCCCTGTCACAGCCTGCTATAGACTCTCATGTTGACATTGTCATTTGTGATGGACATGAGGCCATTCCAAGAACAAAGATAATAAAGCTGAAGAAGGAAACAGATAAATCCCTGACCTCAAACTACACAAACCTTAAAGTTTGGGTAGGTTATAACTAAGGTATATCTTAACTCCCGATGAACAGCACTGTCTTCAAGGAGGCAGCCCGTCTTGATCCCTCCAACAGTCAAGTGTGTCCACTGTCCACAGACTGAGAGCATCAGAGTCTTCATGAAGAAATCCTGCATCTCCCCAAGCAATATGAGAGTATGTTCCATAAAGACCATTCTCATCATTAACAGCAGCTTCAGAGGAAGCCAGTCAAAGATTTAAACGCTGTCCCCCAAAGCACTTATCATAGAATCATAGAATCACAGATCTTAGATGGAGAAATGTTTACCAAAATTTCAGTGTTTGTAGTTACTCCTGGGGGCATTCTATGCCAAAAAAAGAAATTTTTTTGTGCCAAAAAATTAAAAATTTTGTGTATAATATTTTAAAATTCTGCAAATTATACTTGTCAAAATAACACTACATAGTCACACCAGTTTCAATTATTTTGGTAATTTATTTTAAAATACCTGTCAGCTAGTATGTCCGTAACAATACAGACACACACAAAAATTCCCCTGGAAGTAGAGAGTCAAAGAAACCTCTATGACTGGGGCAGCTCCAGGCACCAGCATGCCAAGCACATGCCTGGGGCAGCAAGCCACGAGGGGCGCTCTGCCGGTCGCCGCGAGGGCGGCAGGCAAGTTGCCTTCAGCAGCATGCCTGCAGAGGGTCCGCTGGTCCCGCTGCTTCAGCGGACCTCCCACAGGCGTGCCGCCGAATCCACGGGACTGGGGACCTCCCACAGGCAAGCCACCGAAGGCAGCCTGCCTGCCGTGCTTGGGGCGACAAAATACCTAGAGCCGCCCCTGTCTATGACAACCCAGTTCTTGTTTCTCTGCCCCCTTCCCTCCCCCCAGAGCCCAGCTGAGGGCCAGACACCCATAACCCCTCTCTCACAGAGCCCACTTGTTGACACCACCCCCCAGCAAATACACCCAACCCCCCTCCTCCCCAGAGCCTAACTACACCCCCCGCCAAGCCCGATACCTATACCCCATCCCCTCTCACTCCCTGAGCCCAGCCATGGGGCCTCCTGGCCCAGATACCCACATCCTCTTCCCCCACCCCTGAGCCCAGGGATTCAGAGGAAGAAACAGCCTAATGTTTAGTCCCAGGCTTGCATGGAGTTTCCTGTGCACCACCCTCTTGTTCTCTCAGGGCATGCTGGGAACTGCAGCTGCCAGGAACTCTGTAGCTCCCTTTCTCTCCCCCAGAAGTGTCTTCTATGTGTGAGCAGGGCTCTGCAGCATCCAGTGGCCCCTAGTGGCGGCTACCACCACTGCAGCCCATTTATGTGGCGGAAAGGAAATTCTGCATGCACGTTAATTTCTGCATTAAATTCTGCATTGTGCAGTGGCACAGAATTCCTGAAGGAGTATGTGTTATAATGGACCAGATACATCAATAAACTCAGCCACCGAGGCAACACAAGTGAGAAAGAGTGTGAATCTAACCCAATAGTTATTCAGTATCCTTAGCACATTAAACATGTATACATATATAACACACATACACAAACATGCACATATTACCAACTAATTCTGATATTTAGTGAAATTATGGTACTAGTTTACCGTAGTATTTTGCCTAATTAATTCCCATTAGTTGTAATCTACCTATGAAATGAACAAAATGTATAATTCACAAAATTATAAATAAACTGTTTCATTCTGTTAGGTTTTGTCTCAGACATTCACTTTTACAATTGCATACATTATGCCATTTATGTCAGAGTAAAATCCAAGAATTAAGATAATGTACTGTGATTTTCATTCGAATCTCAACAGGGTTGTTTCCAAAAGTCTGATGTAACAAAATTCAACAATAAAAGCTACCCTAATACAGATTGTCATACTATTGTGTGGATTAGAATTAAGTAAAGAAATGCTGCATCCAAAATGAAGTATAAATAAGCTTAAAAGTAGAGTTATATACAAGTGCCAGAGAGGTAAAACAGCTGCACCATGCAAATGGCTACATTTTTCTGTCTCCCCTTCTGAATAAGAGTGCTTTCAAATTGTTTGTAGGAAACAATTTTTGTATGATTGCACTCTTTTTCGTACTTTCAGAAGCTTTTGACAAAGCAATGCTGAAAATTATGTGCACCATTTAGCAGACAGAGAAGCTGGAATTAACGAATAAGAAAGCCCCAAAGCTCACTTGCCTTTTGTGCCAGATGTTCAAAACATTTTCATAAGAAAGTACCAACTGTTTTTTTCCAACTTATACTCAGAATAGACTCTCTAATACATCTCATTATTGTCTTTTTAGTGCTACCAAATTGGCTTCAAGAATAACATCTATGTTTTGCTTGCTTGAAAGTGATCTCCAGGAAAGACTGATAGGAAATTTAACCCTTGACTTCTCCTATGTTACCTAGTTAGTACTGATATCCCTCCTGTGATATTTCAAAGCAATCGTTTATATGCATTGTAACCTTCAAATAGCTTTTGAGTGGTAAGATTAGGGAAAGTATCAGAAAATCTCCCAAATTACACACACACAATCTCTGCTAAGATTTTATATTGACATTTTCCAGATTCTAATTAAATATAAGATATTAAAAAGTGCCTGCTATATTACAGCAGATGTTTGGCATAATGGCAACAGTTATAACAGCAGTTTATTAGCATTTATTAAAATTACAAACCAACTATTGCTTTAGTTTTTCAGCAAAATCATTCCAATAGCCACTGTGGTAATTATACTCCTGATTCCTCTCATTTGCAATTCACAATTTCCTCCTATTGGTAAATCAGACTTTCCTTCACCAAAAAGGAATGTAACTACACTTTATAAAAATATCCTTTCTTCTGTCTCATACAATGTTTCCATGAATACCTTGGAATCTCTTCCTTCTCGTCCCTAAACTACCTCCCAATTTTTGACTGTGCTCATAGAAAAATGAAGACCTGGCCACAGACACATTCACATGGGCACTGAAATTAAACAGGAGCACAGGGGAACACAAGACAATAACTTTGGCAACAGAAGGACTTCTCAGCTGTTACTGTTGGAGTTTGCACCAGTCTTTACATAATAAGTAAACTGAAACCAACATTGCTGTTCCACAGCAAAAAATAAACAACGTCAAGGAAAAGAGATTTGTCAAAGACACTCAGTCTCTTCCTTGCATCCGCTACTTTTTTCTTCTTTTAATGTAATCATCTAGTTTTTTAAATTTCTGTCATAAAACATATACCTGTTCAAGCTATGAAGCAGGGAGAAGTGAATGAATGAAAAGATTCATTTTGTTAAAAAATAATCCTGTGTTGCCATTCATAAAGTGTTGTAAAATGCCAAGGTTCATCTGACATATTTGGAGGCTTTGTATTTGCATGAAAGCGCTTCTGATCTTGTGATAAACATATTTGTGTTTAACTGGCACATGAAAAAAGAAAGAAAAGAATCTGGAAACTATGTTATGGTTGCAGTAAACCAAACTCAGTTATACACGTGGGTTATCTATTTTGTTGTATGTGAAGTTACCAGGACAAAGTTTAAGGTGAGTTTTTTCATGTGAATGTGAAAAGGGGGAGATGGAGCTTTATGTCAGAGGTTTTAGAAGCCACAGACAGATGTCTCACTGAAAGTTTTTTACATGCAGTATGTCACTTTGGCTATGGGATAGAAAAAAAACTACACAAGATCTGTACAGAGCTTAAGCTCTGAGACCCAAAAACTGGTCCCACTGATTCAGTGGAAAAACTGGAAACAGCCCTGAACGCTTAACAGTAACAATGCTCCTGTTAGAATAGCCTCCATGGTTGCTGCTTTTCCCATACTCCCTACGTGCAGGTTTTCTAAATGGAATATCTCTACCCTCCCCCAAAGCCCCAAAGCACCTCCTCACCTATCTTTTTTTGTCTCACTTTACTCGTTCTTTCAGCAGTACTTACTTTATAGCCTGACCCGTGATGTCACATTTTGATTTGGCTCAGCTCCTCCAGAACATTATGCAAAGGTGTCTAATATTGTTACTAAAATTGCTTAGCTAAGGCCATATTTTAAGGAACCAAACAGTCTCTTCAGTGGAAAATTTGGCCTTTAGCATGCTGATGAGAATTCAGGACATTTTTACTTTTAAAAATACTATACTTATGACTCCTCCCACAGTATTTGTTGTTTAAGCTACACTAGCTTCTTTCCATAAAAAAATTGTAATTGTGGAAAATGACCACTTTTGAAGTTTAGCACCTCTAACCTCCCAAAGCTTGCCATGTCAATCTACAAAAAGAATTTTTACAAAGTGAAAATGTGCTAACCCTGTCAAGGTGAAAGATATAACTATCCAATCATTGTGCCCTGAATAAAGGACACTGGGGCTAGACTGAATTTACATTTAATCTCTCTTTGTTGATTTTATAAAGCAGACACTTATGGAGGGTTTCTATAGTAACAAGAGAGCTAATTTTTAATTTCTAAGATCCTTCATCCACTTAACAAACAGATACTGTAGCATAAAGAGTAGCAAATACCACTCTTGCTGTTCCAGTGTTATTTAACTACTGTGAGAAAAAGTAATACATAGTTTTCAATAAAATTGGAGATTTTTTTTCTCTCCCCTCAATGGTCAGATATAAAAAAAAAGAGTTCAGGTTTTACTTACATCTTTGGTTTCTGCGTTTGCTCTTGTACATAGTCATTGTGAAGAAATCCCACTCTCTGAGAAGTAACTGCCTTGAACACAGACAGAAAAGAAAGGAGACTGTGCTCCTGCTTTGCAGTGAGACAGTTGCTCACTGACAGAAGGTAACCAGCAATTTCTCAGTGAAAGCCAGGGTAATACCATTTTTGTAAAATCCAGGGGAGATGCTACTGGCTCTACCTATTTTCTCTAGTACGAACCCTAGAGAGCAAATGAATTTCTTCCTTTATTTTCCCTAACATTGGAGAACCTCAGATACAATCCATACAGGATAAGGTGTCATACTAAGCAGTGCTGTATTAAGAATGCAGCAATTTATGATTTAATAGTTTGACAACAAAGATTCTGTGAAATACCAGAGGTACATGGAAAATATCTTGCATAAGTACCTGCATATAATTAAAAACTTACTTTTCATTGAGAGGCTGCAAAATATGCATGTAAAGGCATTAGAAATATTATACACCCAACTTCAATTGCTGACTCAGTAAAACTACCTTTAGGCTAAATTTACAGACTTTTTGCTTAAGGAATATGGACTACAAAGCTGGGCCCTTCGTGAATACAAATAAGTTTTGTAAGAGTTACTATGCTAACCAAATAGATACAATCATACTCTTAAAATCTCATCTTGCTTTTGGTATTTATTTCTGAATTATCTTTTCATAGACTCATGGACTTTAAGACCAGAAGGGACCATTGTGATCATCTGCTCCAGAAGTTCTCAGACTTTTGTACTGGTGACCCCTTTCACACAGCAAGCCTCTGAGTGCAACCCCCCCTTACACATTAAAAGCACTTTTTAAATATATTTAACACCATTATAAATGCTGAAGGCAAAGCGGGGTTTGGGTTGGAGGCTGACAGTTCATGACCCCCCATGTAATAGCTTCACGACCCCCCCAGTTTGAGAACCCCTGATCTACTCTGACCTCCTGCGCATTGCAGACCACAGAACCTCACTCACCTCCTCCTGCAATACACCCATAACTGCTGGCTGAACTATTGATTTAAAGACTTCAAGTTACAGATAACCCACCATTTACTTTAGCTTAAACCAGCAAGTGACCTCTGCCCTATGCTGGAGAGGAAGATGAACCCCGCCCCCCTCCCCCCCCCAGGGTCTCTGCCAATCTGACCTGCGGGAAAATTCCTGGTGAACAGTTGGACCCTGAGCATGTTGACAAGAGCCATCAGTCAGACACCCAGAAAAGAATTCTCTGTAGAGCCCTCCCTATCTAGTGCCCCATCTCTGGCCACTGGAAGTATTTGCTGCTAGCAGTCACAGATCGGCTACATGCCATTGTAGGCAGTTTCATCATACCATCCCCTACATAAACTTATCAAGCTCAGTCTTGAAGCCAGTTAGGCTCTATGCCCCTCACTGCTTCCCTTGGAAGGCTGTTCCAGAAATTCACTCCTCTGTGATGGTTAGAAACTTACATCTCATTTCAAGCCTGAACGTGTTAATGGCCAGTTTATAGCCATTTGTTTTTGTGTCAGCATTGGTGCTTAACTTAAATAACTCCTCTTCTTCTCTGGTATTTATCCCTATGATGTATTTATAGAGAACAATCATATTTCCCTTCAGCCTTCATTTGGTTAGGCTAAACAAGCTAAGCTCCTTGTGTCTCCTCTAGTAAGGTAGGTTTTCCATTCCTCTGACCATCCTAGAAGCCCTTCTCTGCACCTGCTGCAGTTTGAATTCATCTTTCGTAAACATGGGAGACCAGAACTGCACACAGTATTCTAGATGAGGTTACACCAGTGCCTTGTATAATGGTATTAACACTTCTCTAGCTCTACTGGAAATAACTTGCCTGATGCATCCCAGGATTGCATTTGCCTTTTCACAGCCACCTCACATTGGCAGTTTATAGTCATTGTGGGATCAACCAGTACACACCGGTCTTTCTCCTCCTCTGTTGCTTAGAACTGACATGTCCCCAGCTTGTTAGTGCTTAAGTGGATGACCTTGCACTTTGCACTATTAAATTTCATCCTATTTCTATTATGCCAGATTTCAAGGTCCTCCAGATCTTATTGTATGATATTCCAGTCCTTCTCTGTATTGACAATACCTCCCAATATTGTGTCATCTGCAAATTTTATTAGCACACACTCACTTTTTGAGACAAGGGAGTTAATAAAAATATTAAATAGAACTGTTCCCAAGATGGATCTCTGAGGAACTCCACTAGTAACCTCCCTCCAGCCTGACCCACTGTATTCTCCCTTTTAACCAATCCCTTATCCACCTTTCAATTCTCATATTAATCCCCATCTTCTCCAATTTAACTAATAATTAGATTTACTGCATTTACTTTGTCTAAAAAAATCAGTTAACTTCTCAAAGAAAGTGATCAGGTTGGTCTGGCATGATCTTTCTTTTCTAAAACTATGTTGTATTTTATCCCATTTGCTGTTTACCAATATGTCCTTAACTACTACTACTTTCAAAATTTGTCCACAACCTTGCATACAAATGAGGTCAAACTAATGGGCATGTAGTTTCCTGGATCACCTTTTTTCCCTTTTGTAAAAATATATACTTTATTAGCAATTCCCCAGTCATAGGGTACAACCCCCAAATTTACAGATTCATTAAAAATCCTTGCTTTTGGGCTTAATTTCATGTGACAGTTTCTTTAATATTATTGGATGGAGATTATCTGAGTTCCCAGGATTTGGTTCCATTAAGCTGTTTGAGTTTGACTTCCACCTCAGATGTGGCAATTTCTACTTCCATATCCTCATTTCCATCAACCATCCTACCACTACCCCAAAGCTCTTCATTACCCTTATTAAAAAATGAAGGAAAGTATTTGTTTAGATGTTGGACCATGCCTAGATTATCTTTAAACTCCACTCCATCTCAGTGCTCAGTGGTCTCACTTCTTCTCTCTCCTTGTTTTCTTTTACTTATATGGTGATAGAACTTTTTACTACTGGTTTAAATTTCCTTTGCAAGGTCCAATTCTGCTTGGCTTTTGGCAGATTTCAATTTTTCCCTATGCTGTTTGACCTCTAAGAGGTAGCTTTCCTTGCTGATCCTTCCCATCTTCCATTCCTTGTAGGACTTCAGTTTTCTGTTAGTAGCTTGTTTGAGATGCTTATTCTGCTCATCCAGTTTGTTCTGCACCCCTTCCCCATGATTTTTTCCCTGTTGCTTGGGATGCAGGCTTCAAATTGTTTGTCAACTTGGTCTAAAAGTAATTCCAAACTTCCTCCACATTCAGATTCTTGAATTCTTCAGTACAGTCCACTTCCCTAACTAATTCCCTTAATTTTTTAAAATTTGTCCTTTTGAAATCAAGGACCCTATTTACAGACCTAACCTTGTTTATTCTTCCATTTAGTTTAAACTAAATTAGCTCATGATCACTCGAACCACGGCTGGTAAATCTCAGAAAACTAAATGAGAAAGGAGGGCAGACAAAAGATTGGGGACCAAAATCTTGGCCGATATTCAAAAGGTTTGTTAGTGGTCTCATCCAGCAGGCAGGGAGGAAACTCAGATAGTTACTAAACCTGAGGTGGGGCACAGTTCCACAGAGCAAAATCTGGTGGTAAAACTGAAATAAATTCTCTAAAGTCTGGATATATTGGACCTTTCTAAGAATTCTATGCAAGACCAGGCCAATGATTTTCTATATCCAAATATTAGAAAAGTAGTAGTTAAGATAAATGGGATCCCAGTAGAGGGGAAAACCAAAGTTCCAGGGCTTTACTTTGTTATCAAAAAGGACCTCTTATATAGACTAATCCAGCTCAGGAGTAAGAACTGAAGCAGCTTCTAGTACTCCATGGACACAAAAAGGCAGCATTAGATCTGGCCCATAATCATTTGTTTGGGGGACTGTAGCGAGGGGGCCCCACTCTGCCGCGCTCCTGAGGGGAATAGGCCAGAAAAGGCGCGGCCAGGGGCAGAGGCCCCACCACCTGTCCCCGCCCCCCAGAAGTCAAGGGGCGGGACAGGAAGTCCAAGGCCACCGCCACCTGTCCCTGCCCCCCGGAAGTCAAGGGGTGGGACAGGAAGTACAAAAGCCCAGCCCCAGCGCTCAGTTAGAGGAAGGCTGCCAGAGAAGGCAGATGCTGGGGCCCGAGCTCCCGCTGGGCGCGGCCTACCCTGTGCTCGGTATCCAGAGGGGTACTGGCCTGACCTCCCCTGGGGCCAGTACCCAGAAGAGCTGACTGAGCTTCCCGATGCTCGGCCTGTGGAGGATTGGACTGGACCTCCCGACACCCGGTACCCCGAGGAGTGGACCGGACCTCCCGACACTCGGTACCCCGAGGAGTGGACTGGACCTCCCGACGCCAGACACCCTGAGGAACCCATGGTTTGGGACCCCCTGGACAACGCTGGCAGAGGGCAGGTACCCAGTGAGCAGGAGGTTGGAAGTGGCCCGGGGGCAGCCGACTCCTGTCAGGCTGCAGACTCACCTGAGCCAATGTCAATGTGTTTTGGTCAGGATCCCCCACTGACCGTCAGCGGCGCTGACTGCTGCTAGGGCCCCGGGCTGGAACGCAGTGGAGTGAGAGGGCCTGCGTTCCCCCTGCCACCCTTTCAAGAGTGGCAGACTCCCCCTCCCCTGGCCCGAGAAGGCCATTCACGGTGGTTACCTTGTTGCTCAGCCCCTGCTGAAAGGTCTGAGCTTAGACTGTGTGTTGCCTCGTCCTGCCCAAGGACCTGGGCTTATATATATACTGTTACCTTATTCGCTCAGCCCCTGCTGAAAGGTCTGAGCTTAGACTGTGTGTTGCCCCGCCCGGCTTAAGGGCCTGGGTTTAGATATACTGTTACCTTGTCGCTCAGCTGCGGCTGAAGGGCCTGAGCTTAGACTGTGCGTTGCCTCGCCCTGCCCAAGGGCCTGGGCTTATATACTTCTGGCTTAGTGCTCAGCCCAACTGAAAGGCCTGACTGCTGAACTGCTTACGTCCCCGCCCTGACCCAGGGCCGGGGCGTCTAGAGACCAGTCGTTTGCTCAGCCCTGCAACAGAAGGCCTGAGCCACTTACTAACTGTTGTTGGTTCGCTCAGCCCCGCAGCAAGGGACAGGCCCCAGGCTGACGGAGTGCGGTGAGCCGGTGTGGCTCCCCTCCGCCCTCAAGGAGGGTTGAGCCCTGGTCCCAAACCACTACAGGAACCTTTAGGGGTGGACAAAACACTAGATACAATCTTACAAAAGTTCTTTTGGCTGGGAAAATGCATGGAGACTGGATATTATTGCATCTCCTGCCCTCAGTTAATGGCCCCTTTAACAGCCATTATCAAAGACCCATTTGATAAGATAGAGATGGACTTGATAGGACCACTGGAGAAGTCAGTCCGAGGGCAACAATGTATGCTTGTTGTACTGAATTATTCTACCTGGTGTCCGGAAGGCATATCCTTGTGAAAGAGTGTCCAAGACTATAGCGAAGGAAATACTCCAGATTTTCCATTAGGTACAAATACCCAATGAGATTGACAAGATCAGGGACTCCATTTGTGTCAAAGTTGATGAAGGACCTCTTTGGGATGCTTTGAATATGGGTCCTATGCATCTCAGGCTACTGCCCACAGCCTGGTGGCCTGGATGAATGCTTCAAAAGAATGTTGAAGAGTATGATAGAGAAAGCAATGAGTCAAGATGAGAGGAAATGGGATGCCTTACTACTCTGCCTGACGTTGGCTGATATTGGGAAAAATCCAGGCTTCCCTGGGGTTTTCCTCCTTTGAACTGTTATATGGTCACCACCCCTGGCATATTGGATATTGCCAAGGAAGACTGGGGATGAACAGCCTAATCAAGGAATGAACGTCATCAAACATGTGGTGCAGATGCGGGACAGAATATCCCAAGTTATCCCAATAGTGTATGAACACGTGGAAAAAGCACAGAAGACCTTACAAGCCTATTATAATCCACAAGCAAGGGTTTGGAAATTCCAGGCTGGTGATCAGGCAATGGTGTTGGTACCCACAGCAGAAAGCAAGCTCTTGGCTAGATGGCAGGGGCCATACAAAGTACATAAGAACATAAAAACAGCCATACTGGGTCAGACCAAAGGTCCATCTAGCCCACTATCCTGTCTTCCAACAGTGGCTCATGCTAGGTGCTCCAGAGGGAATGAACAGAACAGGTAATCATCAAGTGATCAATCCAGCCCCTGTCACCCATTTCCAGCTTCTGGCAAACAGGGGCTAGGGACACAACCCTGCTCATCCTGGCTAATAGCCATTGATGGACCATCCTCCGTGAATTTATCTAGTTCTTTTTTAAACCCTGTTATAGTCTTGGGCTTCACAACCTCCTTTGGCAAGGAGCTCCACAGGTTGACTGTGTGTTGTGTAAAGAAATACTTCCTTTTGTTTGTTCTAAACTTGCTGCCTATTAATTTCATTTTGTGACCCTAGTTCTTGTGTTACGAGAAGGAGAAGATAACACTTCCTTATTTAGTTTCTCCACACCAGTCATGATTTTATAGATCTCTATCACATCCCCCCTTATTCGTCTCTTTTCCAAGCTGAAAGTTACAGTCTTATTAATCTCTCCTTATACGGCAATTTTTGTTGCCCTTTTCTGAACCTTTTCCAAGTTCAATAAATCTTTTTAGAGATGGGGCGACCACATCTGCACACAGAATTTAAGATGTGGATGTACCATGGATTTATATAGAGGCAGAATGATATTTTCTGTCCTTTTATCTATCCCTTTCATAATTATTCCCAGCATTACGTTCACTTTTTGACTGCCGTTGCACATTGAGTGAATGTTTCCAGAGAACTATCCACACTGACTCCAAGATCTCTTTCTTGAGTGGTAACAGTTAATTTAAACCCCATCATTTTATTGTATAGTTTGGATTATGTTTTCCAATGTTCATTACTTTGTATTTATCAACATTGAATTCCATCTGAATTTTGTTGCCCAGTCACCCAGTTTTGAGAGATTCTTTTGTAGCTCTTCGCAGTCTGCTTGGAATTTAACTATCTTAAGTAGTTTTATATCATCTTCAAATTTTGCCACCTCACTGTTTACTCCTTTTTCCAGATCATTTATGAATATGTTGAATAGAACTGGTCCCAGTACAGACCCCTGGGAGGACACCACTATTTACCTCTCTCCATTCAGAAAATTGACCATTTATACCTACCCTTTGCTTCCTATCTTTTAATCAGTTACCAACCCATGAGAGCACCTTCCCTCTTATCCACTGGCAGTTTACTTTGTGCAAGAGTCTTTGGTGAGGGATCTTGTCAAAGGCTTTCTGAAAATCTAAATACACTATATTCACTGGATCCCCCTTGTCCACATGCTTGTTGACCCCCTCAAAGAATTCTAGTAGATTGGTGAGGCATGATTTCCCTTTAAAAAAATATTGACTCTTCCCCAACAAATTATGTTCATCAATGTGTCTGACAATTTTGTTTTTTTACTATAGTTTCAACCAGTTTGCCCGGTACTAAAGAAAAGAACTCAGATCCAAAGCAACCCACATTTCCTTTTGCAAAACCAGATAGACACTGTTTTACAAAACCAAAATCCAGCCTCCTCTGCCCATGTCAAATTAATATAAACTAGATAAGTCTTTGGAATGTTTGCTTTACTGTGAAAATTCTGAGACTGAAGCATGAAGAATGAGGAAAATCCAATGTTGCTCAAAAATTTGTGCTTGGAAAATACTTAGCAGATGTCAAAAGAGTCAGTTTGCTGATTTTAATAGGGCTCATGGATGAACAATGTCATGCACTGCAGGAACGACATTGGTTCTATTGTCTGTAGCCACAAATCACAGGAAGGGGAAGAACAGGTGAGCCTCTTCTCTTTGATGGCATCATGCCGCCTGCTGCTACAGTTCTGATCATCCTTCTCCCCCAGAGCTGACCCACTGGGAACTCATATATATGATTTTTCACTCGTTTGACATTTGTTCTGTACTCTGTGATGATTATGAGGTGATTTATCTTTCCCACACAAATGAGAATACCAGTAACTGAAATGCCAGCATTTCTGACAGATGAAAAGCCCTCCTGAGTTAAATAAGATGGCTGCAGGGGACATATGCTGGAGTTTAGATAGGAAGGTGAGCAGCAATGCCACCACTCTGCAGAAAACAGCTGTAGTAGCCTCAAAAAATAGGATGGTAAATGCACAAATCCATTCACAGAACACCTGCAGCAGCATATTTAACTCAAGCTTTGATCACACTCCTGATCCTGCTAATATTAACTCCACATTAACTGAATCTGACCTGTGTAGTGTAAAGCCAGAGGACGGAAGATGAGGATGCCTCCCTCTCCATGCTTTGGTTCACTGGTGTCACAACATCAGTGATTCACACGAACTAGCAGCAAATAGTCTGCTGCTACCAGTGGTTGTCCTTTCCTTGCTTACTGTTGCCTCACTGTGATCATGGATACAGCCCCTGCTTTGCTTTCCGAGCAAAGGGAGCACTTGCCCTTACTCAGTGCACTGGAATGAGGTGGGTTTTCATCAGTCCTCATCACTAACATTTGTTCACTGACACTCATCAGTAATCTCTTGCCTTATGTCCTCCCTGTTTTCATCAGTGTGGGGCTGCAGGGATCAGCTCTTTTTGGGAGTGACACATCAGAAGAATTCTCCATTTTAAATCTAACCTCAGCCCTTGCCTCTCTGGGGTGAGATGTACTGTAATTCCTATGGAGGAAATGAACTCATTTTAAAAGGAGCCTTTCCTCTGCTCAAGTAGGGGAGAATAGAAACCTGACCTTTACTTTCCAGAAAATCCCGTGGGGCTCTGATCCTGTTATCAGTTATCACTGGTAATCTAGAGATTTGAGCAAGTGAGGTTTGGCTAATCAAGGTTCTTCTGTATTTAGAATTTCAATTCCAGGAAAAATAAGAAACACAACAGGATGTTTTTTTTCCTGACTGGCTCAGAGACTTAGGGTCTAATTCTGCTCTCACATTGGTTTTACACTTTCACTCTGACTTTAATGGATTTATCTCAGATTTACATAGGGCTAAGTGAGAGCAAAGTCAATCCCTCAGACTTTCCCTACTGAGTTAATGAGACAAAATGAGTGTCTCCTGATCTACCTGGGTACATGGAAGCAGAAAACCAGAAGAAATGCCAGGCAGTTTCAACGATGTGATAAAATCCAATTGACCCAGCTTGAAACTCAAACATGCACAGTGAAAGGTGGCATTCAAATTAGTGACTTCCAGTAAAAGAAAAATAAAACTGTGCTAATTTGTGAAGCCCTGCAAATCTGTGCATATCAGCTTCATATCTGCAGACCATTTTTGCAGATCGGGGATTGGATGCAGATACAAATTTTGTATCCGTGCAGTGCTCTTCTAATTTTGCAGAGGTGAAAATTGAGGTGACCTTTGAGGTGAAAATTGTTATAGTAATTTTGCATTTTCACTGAAATGCCCTGAAAATATGAAGAGGCAAATCTGAAGTACTTCTAATTCTGAATCAATTTTTTGGTACAACTCTAGTCATAAGTATACAGCCATACAGTTTAAGGCCAGAAGGGACTACCAGATCATCTAGTCTGACCTCCTGTACATCACAGGCCACCACCGCCACCCAGGACTCTCACAATAAATCCATCAACTGTTTTTTCACAGTTGCTATCTGGTCACCCTAGTCATGGGTTCTGAGGTTAAGAAAATACAGGGCCAGATTTTCAGATGATATAAATCAGCATAAATCCATGGAAGTTCAATGGAACAATTTTAATTTGAACCAGTTCAATGTTTGGCCCTCAATTTCTAACTGTTCAGATTAGTAGATATAATAACTCAATCTCTGAACTAAAGACAAGACATACAACTCTGATCTGGAGATGGTACCACTGGTTAAATACATGATCTCTGACTACCTACTACCCAATCATTTTCTTAGGTAGAGATTGTCACTATGCTGGCAATAGTCATTCCTGAAAATATACATGACATCAATACTTGAAAGAATGACTGTATTGGATGATGATCAATTGGCACCACTCCTGAAAGTAATGCCCTGTATTGATCCATAGGGGGTTGGTATGCCCAAGTAGGTAGAGCTTGTGTGAATCCCCTTAGTTACTGTAACTGCTAGACAGATATCCTTAAGATAAAGGTGAACAGTAGATTAAGATACTAGCAATACTGACAAATATGGAGCATGATTAGTTAAACGAGAAAAATATGAAAAATACTTTAAAATATTCACAAGGGAAGTGGAATCAGTTTAGCATAATGACTAATTCAGAGCTTTACAATGCCTTTGAAAATGCAAACACTGTCTCATTTTGTAAAATTATAGATAATTTAAAATAAAAGAAGGTTTTTTAGCATTTTAGAGGAAATAATGCCAACTGAAACATCAGCATTATAGCTCTTATTGTGCATTAGACTGTTTCATTCCCCCTAAACTGTGTACTTGCATTTTAATGCAACACTACTCTAAAAGCTTCTACCATTTCATTATAATCCTGTTTTAAGACACAGCAATTTAAGACATAAATATCTAAATTTGCCTACAAAGATGCTATACAAAACAAAAAAAACCAGATATAGTTGTATTCAACTTCCAGACAGTAAATGTTAAATCTTAGTAATTTAAACAAATGAAACTTCACCAGTTAAGAATATTCTCCATTTGTATATACATTATCAGAGTAGTGTCTGAATTACATGCTATCTGATAACAAGAAGAATCTGCTACCATTCAGTGTACCTGGTTCTGATCTTGGTTTCCCAAGTATAAATCCAGCCTAACTCTGATTTCAGTGGGCTGCACAGAAAGTAATATTATGCAGAATCTGGCCAATAATGTTTACCCATAAGGAGACAATTATTCACAAACAGAACATAATACGGAATGGTCCCACCTCAGCACTGACTGCCCTAATCCTCCAGTTGAGGAAGTTAAATCCCATGATGGGAAGGAGCCAAGGTGAGATGGAGGGATAAAATCTCTTAGTTGATCCACACCTTTTCACAGAGGTAGGATTCAAAAAAGGATTAGACATTTATGTATGAATAATAAGAACAGCCACAATTATAGTAGATAGGATTTTTTTTTAAAAGAAGGAAATATGAACCTCATGCTTCATAAGATGACAGCTATGATGCCAATTAACTCCCATCTGGCATTTCTCTTGTTCAATTTAAAGTTTATTTTCTTTTGGCAGATTGCAGATCATTATACCTTTTGCATCCTATTCAGTAGAGAAGTTACAAACCTGTTTAATCATCTGCATTTGCAGGCTGCACTTCAATCTTAGTACACAAGGGACTTCTTGTTCCATTATTTCAGACTCTCATTGATATCCATTACACTGACATGCCAATATGGGTTAGCCACATGAGTTCATTTGCACCCAGTATATGAAACAATTTTACTTTCTGGTTTTAAAGTTGGGCAGTCACTGATCTTTTTGTAGGGTTGCAAGATTAGGTATTACTCAGCTCGAATAAAGATTTTTAAATTCACTTTTTGTTCATTTATTTCTAATATTAAAAAAAACAAATTTGTTGCAGAATCTTGTTTTGTACATTTATAAAGAAACCCAAACAAATGGCTTCTACATTTTCAAGGAATCGTTCACCAGCTGTATATTCTTAAGTACATTTAGCTTTTGTGTATCTTTGCAATTTGTATTACAAATGATATTTCTGCAAAATGATTGCATGTCTTTATTATAATATAAAGGATAATGTATTCTTCGTGCTAGGCACCTTTGTGCCATGTTTCTATTGTAATATTTATTGCAAACAAATCTGATGTCTACCATTTGTTTACTCTTGTATTCTGTCACTATGCTTTAAAATGCATTTCACGTCTTTCATGACTTATTAACACTTTCATCTAGGAAGCAGCTGTCAGTAGCCCTGCACATATAAACTGTCAAGTCCATTTCTCACAATAAACTAATTTAGACCTAATTATCAGTTATGCCAAAAATAATTCAATCTTTAATCAATCCATCTGTTAACTAATCAAATTCACTTGACTTGGTTTTGTTACGTAATGGTCAACAGTCTTATATGGCAGATACTTGTTTAGAAAGCATGTGTGCCTTTCCCAAGCATCAAATTTGAATGGATTGAAATATTCTAGAAGTTTTAAAATGACTGTCTTATGATTCCACTGGAATGTAATGTAGACCTCCAGTGTCTCTGGACTGGTTACTGAAAGCAGCATGGAAGATTTTACCCTCTTACTTCCAGGAAAACGTGGACAGAATGTAATCACTTCTGCAGTTCTTTTCCAGGCCTCCTTCCAAATGGAGGGATTCAGATGTCTTCATCTGGTTACTTTTTGCAATAGATTTACTTTAATTCTAACTGCACATAAAAAAGATGCAGCACACTTGAGTCCTGGCTGGAGAAAGGTTATTACTTCTGAGTTCCAAGTACTTAATGTAGGAAAGGTTTATAATAGGCTAATACCTCTATCATATGACAGGAATCTAACATGGGCTACCAGTACATTGAATTTCAAGTATGACAAAATAATAAAATAATCATAGAACTGCATCAGTTATAGCTATAACAGCGCTGATCTAATATCACAGAGACAGATTTCATGTTAGGTGGGATGACTTGATGTGATTAGTGGAATATTCACATTCATCATTAAAAATATTACAAGAAAAAACACCTGTTATGTTTTATCTGGAAGAAAATAGAAAAGAATCTGTTTTTTCGAACATAGCCTATAATTGAACAGCTGTTGTCTAAAACATCATATGTTGTGACAGCTCTCTCTCTCTTGCCACCTACTGACAGCACTGCTTCAATTTCAAAGCCACAAATGAAACTAAAGAAATAAGTGTCTTTAGTTTAGTCCTCTTGAGCTCTGTATCTGTAGCTGATGATTTCACCAAAACCTCTCAGTGGAATACTATCCTGATTACTGTATCTATTTATTAACTTCTCTTTCTCCTTCTCTGTGTGCAGCATTTCACTGGAATTGTTTAACTTATATTGCCTTTTTTACACCTTATCAAAGAGTTTGTGTTTCTTTATTTATAGTTCTCTCATTTTACTCAGTGTATTTGAATAGGAAAACAAATGAAGAGACAAGCTATGTTAAATAAGAAGTTCAAATGTTTCTACACACCCATACTGGAGTTAAGTTATAGAGGTAAACACAACTATACATTTAATTTACTGTAAGGACATCTTTTTTAAAGCTCCATTTGTACAATGGCCAGCTATGGATTCAAAGTTAGCAGTTTTAGCTAACTGATAGCTGAACTGGCTGAGTTCAGCAGCACAGGAGGGGGATAGTAATGTTTTCCTAGTCCCGCTAGCCACTGGGGTGAGGAACTTCCTCTTTGCATGAACACGTATTGCTACTAGGGAGCAGTGGGTCTTCCTCATAACAAATGGCAGTCTGAAATGGAAAGATACAATGGACAACCATCCAGTTCCTTCTGAAGAACAAGATGAAAGCCACCATACCCAGGAGGGAGCAAGTGTGTGGTGGAAGGAACAAATATAGGCAGTAAGTGCCCTTCTGACAATCTGAAGAGGGGGAGGGGAAAAAGCTGGGGTCAAAAGTTGCTAGGTCTTTTCTGGTATGATCAAATTCAAGCTCTAAAGGGATTTATGGTGTTTGTCTGCAAAGGGTTAGATTTGTGTGATGCCCTTAAAACACATATGGAGGAGTTTGCCCTAGTTCATCACACTACAAATGAATAATAAGAGGGAATTATTAGAAAAAAAAGATCAACTGTGATGTATTTAAAGAATCAGAGAGTTTGATATTTTAAATAATTTTAAAAGGGCTTTGTCATCAGAAGCTTAAGAGGAAATCGTCATAATATTTTGGGGTATATCTGAAGTTGATACAAGCATTCTTTTCCTCCCATGTGAAAAACAGGCAGGATTTCATTATTTGTTTTATGGCTATTTCTAGAGGCACTGATCTAAAATAGGGCTGTGTTATGCTAGGCATTGTACAGTGTAAAGGTAGGTATGGTCACTGAGCTGAAGAGCTGACAATCTGAGATTATGAACAGTAGGCCAATAATGGAAAAATAGGGAGACGATTAAATATACACAGCTTATTCAGTTTCTGCATAGATATTTATATTCACAGATCAAAGAGAGACTAAGAGGACATTTATAGTGCACAATGCAGTGCTCCTGTGTTGCAAAGGCCTCTTACAAAACTTCCTAGGATACTCCTAAGAATAATTACCACTCTCCTGTCCCAGACCAATAAGTATGTACATAGTATCTTTTCAGTAAGATTTAAAACTAACAGCGTTTTCAAAATCCTGTGCACCAAGGTCTCCAATATTGATTTCAATGGAAATTGCATATGAACAACTGATGATATAATCAAACCCTACTGCCCCAGAATTCAGCCAGACTTCTTAGTAAAAACAGTGAGGCAGATATCAGCATAACCAGGAATGGATCCACTTCAAAACCCTGTTCTCTCACCCCAGGATACATGCAACTTCCATTGAACCTTATGGATGGAGAATATGGCCCTAAGAAAGCTGCTACCTAAGCATAGGACCTACTCTTGCTTCCCCAAATCCTTTATCACTAGCAAGTATGGTAAAAACTAGAGTCAGTTCAGTAGAAAAAGTATGTTGTAATCTCTCTCACTGTTTTATCATTTCTGATTATGTAGCTATGATGAGCAGCACAAGTTTATCTTCCCATGTCCAAAAATCCATCTGGTTCCTAACAGCAGTTGATCTTGTTTGTCAAAACTTTAACAGAGAAAACACACATTTGAGCTGCATACAATAACCCTGACTGCAAGGAAATATCCTCTGACAATGCAAATGATAAGAAAGTAGAAAAATCCAAGAACGAGTCCACAGAGCTCTAAAATTCGATGAGGCTATTATAAACCAGAAAAATGGCACATCAGCAATTCACTTAGAAATTAAGGCATTTAAAATCTAAATCTATATACCAAGTCCTTAAAGTGTGTGGTCTAAAATGACTGCAGTCAGTTTGGTCTATCTCATATACATTTGTGAAACTACTTGTTTAAACTATGAATGAAAAATATGATATGTTTCACAACAAATCATGCAAAAACAGTATTCCTGAAATAGTTCCATCTTTGTCAGTTACTTATTCAAGGCTGCATCTACATTGTATTATATGTTGTCAAGCTTGTTGAACAGAAAATTCGTCCCCAACTTATCCACTTAATGAAAACAGCCCATATATGGTTTTGTTATAAACAAATGAAATGTTATTGCTAAGCAATGACAATCCTGACACTTCTTTAAGAACACTAAGTATTGGAATATTGCACACTGCTGCTGATTTTTAAAGATACCCACCACTGTACTGGCATCAGAGAAAAATATATCTCCGGTTGAACAGAAAATGAATGTAATTTTTTTTTTTTGAGTTTTGAAAAGTTGAAAAAAAATCATTCTGGGTCAAATGAAATGTTTTTGTTTCAACAAATCAAAATATTTAATTTCAATTTTGACCATTTTAAAACATTTTATTAATTAAAAAAAATCAAAGGAAATTTTGAAATGAAAAGTCATTTCAAACCCAACCCCCCCAAATATTTGTTCTGAAAATATCAACGTGAAGTATTTCAACTTTTTCTGATTTTAGGAGGGGACCAAAACAATTTGGCAAAACTGACACAAGTTTGCAAAACCTTTTGGTGTCACTGAATGTGTATTTTTTGACTGAAAAAAACTTCAGCTGGAAAAATTCACCAAGCTCTCTTTGGGAACAGTCAGGGACCACAGTAAACCAGAGAAGTGCCTGATTTAGGTAATAGCTTTCTCCCAGGGATACTGCCTTGGTGGCTACAGGAGAGCACATAACAAAGGAGACTTAAGTTAACTTAAAACTCTAAGGGGACAGAACACCAGTTTTATGGACTATAGTTCAAATCCACAGTCCACTCAAATTAGTGGGAATCTTTCCATGAAGTTCAGTGAGCTCTGAAAGAAGTCCAATACCAAGGGGTTTAAATTAAATCTTTATAGGATGGACACGGGAATATGCTGACAAGAGTGCAACAGGATTTGAAAAATGGAAATCAATAAAGATAATGTATTATAGGGACATAATGGGATTATTATTGAAAGAACTCTGAAAAGTAATGCATGGCAAAATAGGGAAGGATGTTTGAATGCACAACTGCAGCACAAATGGGGCTGTAATAACCACCTGCCACACCCTCTGCTCCAAAGTAAATCACATAAGAACAGAGAATGACTTTAAAGATGTTTTTCCAATGTAACATCCTTCAGACAGCTAAGATTTTTTTTAAATTGGAATGAAAATAGTTAATCAATAGGTTGCACAGAGAAAACATGAGAGGTGGTAAGAGCCTAGGAGAATGAGAGACATTTGAGAAGTAAGGCATTAGAATCAACAGTGAAATGTAAGAGAGGCACAACATTTTTATTTAACTGAAGAATGCCAGTCAAGACAGACTCTAGTTTGGAAGTTTGGGATAGAAACTAACAATAATAGTTCATGCTCATGACATAATAATGCTCATGACAGGGAATGTTAACATCAGGCTAGTTTTTATCCAATTAGATATTTTCATGTAAATTTATATACACACGACAATTGTTCACTATTCTCTTTATGAAACTCTCATCAAATTCCTTTTATGACAATAAACTTTCTTCAGTTCCTCTTGACTTTCTTTGTAAATAAATTGGCCTAGAAGTGGATGCATTTTGTGCAGGTATTTAAACCTGGCATAAATAAATGACAGATGAAAATTCATAGTTCATGAGTCTACGATTGATTCTGCAGCATATGATCCTGGTGCAGTTATAAAACTACAATGTTTTAAGGAGAAAAGCAGAATATAGAAACTATCAGAAAACCACAGATCTGTAACACACCCTTGATAATGTATTTCTTTGATTAGTTCTACAAACACTGGATTATCTGTTTTCATGCAAATCAAGAGGACTCCTGCTATTGAGATGCAATATATTACAAGGAGACACTAAAATATACTGTGTCCTAAACCATCTGTTATCGTGTGTCTTAACATCGCTTTATCTAGGAACTAGTTACATGTTTATAAATGTTCATCAGCTGTTAAGAGCAGTAAAAGGTTAAGGCTCCCCGATGATTTAATCACAATTGCTTAGAAGTAAAATATATCTAATCTCTAACAGATTGGTGACATTTAATTACGTAAATTTGTTTTGTTCATCTCCATATACTCACTGCTGAGTGAGACTGGAAGCCAAGGTGTAAAAGAGAAATTTCAGAATCTCTTTTTGTAAATATCTTCCCTTCTTTAATTGTCTCTGTTTCTACATGGTTCAACCTATTTTTCCCTAAAATAAGCCTCATTTGATTGCAATGTGAAGAAACCCTACCATCTTGTGGTCAGATGCAGGCATGACACTGAAAGACAGAAGTCTGGTTAAGTAGAACGTTTGCATCACAGAAATTGCAGATAAACACTCCTGTTGGAGATGTAGTTCAGATGATATTAAGAAAAATGGCTATTACATATACAAAAATGCTTATCTTTTTGGTTAAATATTAACACCTGAAAATTTGTTTTTTACCTTATACTACATTTCCTCAACATCTGTAATTTCCCTATGTTTATTAAAACAAATATATGGAATACTGCAAAGAAGGAGGTAATTATTTAGTTACCCAGGAAAATTTACAAATTTTAAAGGGTGACAATAGTATGATTTCAAGGGTATTCTTATAGTTATTTCAAAACCAAGCCAGATGTCCTCCTCTCAAATTTGAACCAATATCAGCTGAGATAAACTAGTTAAGGTTGCTAAGCAATAACAATCTATTAATTTATCACATCATTTGCAATCCCAAACATTGACAAGCAAAAAAATGAAGAGTTAAGACCACCACAAATCTTACAATGCTCAAATAAGAATAGAAAGGAAACACTTTAAATTTTATATTTGTATATCGTATACACACACACTTTAATAAGATTTTTGATCCTATCTCATATGACCATCTCATAAATGAACTTAGAAAAATATAACCTAGAAAAACCTACTACAAGATGGATGCACAACTGGTTGGAAAACAGTACTCAGAGAGTAGTTATCAATGGTTCACATTCAAGCTGGAAAGGCATATGAAGTGGGATCCCACAGGGATCTGTCCTGGGTCTGGCTCTATTCAATACCTTCATAAGTGATTCAGATAATGGCACAGAGAGCACACTTAGAAAGTTTGTGGACAATACCACGCTGGGGATTGCAAATGTTTTAAAGGACAAGATTAGAATTCAACATGATCTTGACAAATGGAGAAATGGTCTGAAATAAATAGGATGAAATTCAATAAGGACAAATTCAAAGTACTACACTTGGGAAGGAATAATGAATTGCACAAATACGTGAAAGGAAATGACTGTCTAGGAAGGAGCACTGCAGAAAGGATCTGGGAGTTACAGTGGAGCACAAGCTAAATATGAGTCAACAATGTAATTCCTCCACTTTCCTCAGCACTGTGATAAGGCCTCAAATGGAGTACATGTCTGAGCACCACACTTTGGGAAAGATGTGGACAAATTGGAGAAAGTCCTGTGGAGTGCAACAAAAATGATTAATGGTCTTGTCATAAACAGATGGTTACGGGTTAATGCCTCTTTTACCTGTAAAGGGTTAAAAAGTTCACCTAGCCTAGCTAACACCCGACCAGAGGGACCAATGGGGGAACAAGATGTTCCAAAAGGAAGGAGGCAAGTTTTTGCTTTGTTTAGAGTTTCAGTTTCAGCCGGAGTGAAAAAGATCAAGGAACCAGCCTCTTATCAGAGTAGTAAGTTTTAGAAAGGAATAAATAGGTTTATGTTTATTTCTTTGTAACCTGTCATGCAATTAGAAGTAGAATCAAATTGGGTATTTGGGTATTTTTTTGTGTAACTAAATTTTGTTGCCCAGGGGAAATCCCCTGTGTTTGAAATCTGTTGTCTGTGGAGTAGCTGGTATGCTAATCTCTCCCAGAGGGTTTTCTTTTACCTTTCTTTCTTTATTAAAAGCCTTTTTTCTTAATACCTGATTGATTTTTCCTTGTTTTTAGATCAAGGGGATTGGATCTGGACTCACCAGGATTGGTGGGGTAAGGAGGGAGATGGTTAATTTCTCCTTGTTTTAAGATCCAAGGGGTTTGGATCTGTGTTCACCAGGGAATTGGTGAAGTCCCTCAAGGCTACGCAGGGAGGGGAAGGTTTTGGAGGGAAAGGGAGTGATCCAGACACTGAAAATTCTGGATGGTGGCAGTGACACCAGATCTAAGCTAGTAATTAAGCTTAGAAGTGTCCATGCAGGTCCCACATCTGTACCCTAAAGTTTAGAATGGGGAAGGAACCTTGACAGGTCTACAAAACATGACCTACAAGGAAAGATTGAAAAAATGGGTTTATTTAGTCTGGAAAAAAGATGACTGAGTGGGGACATGATAACCGTCTTCAAGTACGTAAAAAGTTGTTATGCAGAGTAGGGTGATAAAGTGTTCTTATCCACTGGGGACAGGACAAGAAATAAATTGCAGCAAGGGAGATTTCAGGTTAAACATTAGGAAAAAAATTCTAACTGTCAGGGTAGTTAAGCACTGGAACAAATTACTTGTGGAATCTCTGTCATTGGAGGTTTTTAAATAACAAGTTAAACAAACAACTGACAAGGGACGGTCTAGATAATACTTAGGCCTGCCTCAGTGGAGGGAATTGGACTAGATGACCATTGAGGTCCCTTCCTGTCCTACATTTCTGTGACTGCATGTGTATTGAGGTCTTTGTGGGTCACATTCTGGTTGCTGCTGCAACTGCTTTGCATAGTGACCCCTGGCTGCTGGAGAAGGGGGAATGTACATTCACTTTTGTGTTGTTCAGTCACAGTCCAGTTATTACAAGTTATTTTCTTTACTGCATGGGTGTGACATCGCAATTGGCTAGTATCTGTACCGACAATCGCAGATAGTAGGCCAAAGGCTGAAAGGGTATTGAGATTGAACAGCTATCTCATGTAGACGTGCTCAAGTCAGGTCATGGTTGCAAGGTGCAATGTGAGGGAATTATTATTAATTCTTCCTTTTCATGAAGAGAAGATTGAGTCTCCAGTTCTGCCATTCTGGCACTTTTTTGCGCCCTGTAACAGTTACATTTTTAAAGCATGCTATTTCCATTGTTTATTTGTTTTCTGTATACTATTACTTTGATGTTTTTAATCTGTCCTATCAAAGGAAGATAATTGGCTCAAGGAAATTTCAGAGCAATTGTCATGCATTTTTTCTTACAACAGTCATATGCAACTGACAGGCTCTCATCTAAACCAGAAGCATAGCTAGGAGGGGAGCCGGGGGAGCAGCTGCTCCCCCACTGAGCACAAGTGGTGCCTTGTCAGTTTCCTGGTGCCTTTGTACTCACCCGGGGGAGCGATTAAAATAAAAAAGCCACTACCAGCTTTTATTTTACTCACCCGAGGGCACTCTGGGTCTTTGGCAGTGGGACCTTCACTCGCTCCGTGTCTTCGGTGGCATTTTGGCAGCAGGACCTTCAATGCTGCTGAAGACACCCGGAGCGAATGAAGGGCCTGCCACTGAAGATCTGGAGCACTGCTGGGTGAGTAAAAGGGCCGCAGCGGGTGGCGCCTTTTTTTTTTTATTGCTCCCCCTGTACCTTCCATCTGACTACGCCACCAATCTAAACCCTGACAAGTAACAAGTCTTATGGACTTCTCTGCTAGGCAAATAATTTTTCAGTTCAACCAGCAAACTGAGAGAACCTTTGAAAAATCCAGACACATATTTAGGTGCTGAAAGATTTAGAAGCCTAACTTTGGGCACCCATTTTTGAAAATCTTGGGCTGGATTCTTAACTTTAGGCATTCAGGTATGAACATAAATGTAAAAAAAAGGCATTATGACTATTACAAATAGGGAAAAAATACAATCAGCTGGATTCTCTGGCCCACCAAGTTCACTCTCCACCACTGCACCTGCTGCTTCCTCCAACCTGGCATAAAATGGGGGAAAGGCAGGGTGTGTCAGGGTAGATTGACAGCCTGTCATAGGTGGGGACTGGAAGAGGAATGGTGCAGCTCAACTCCACCATGACTGATCCTCTGCTGGCATGATGGAGCTTACACTGGTGGTATTAGTGTAGCCCTCTTGCTGCTCCAATTTCCGCCAGGTATAAGCAGCTGAGGACCAGGAGACAGTAGTCTGTGGCTGGCACTTTCTGTATCTGAGTTGTGCTCAGTCTCAGTGGAGAATCAGGGCCAATGCATACAGTAAGTAATCTTAATACAAAGCCTTCTCACATTGTAAATGATAGGAAAGATGATGCATTGGTGAAAAAAAAACATTCAAATCCTTACAAAAGAAAACAAGACATGTTCTAGTCTGTGTGAAGACAGTGACATTCAACAAAGTTCAACAGATTTATTTCTCTGCAGTGCCCATAATTCATATAAAGCAATGACAAAGAGAAAGTGCATCCACTTTTCTAAGAAGTCATTGCAATGCTGTAGAGGCTGAAGTGTAACCAATAATTCCATCACCAACCAAAGGCAAAATCAGTTACAATGCATATGCTATACACATAAGAAGAATGCTTTTTTGTCTCTGTACTGTACGTCTAATTTAAATTTCTACCCTAGAATTCAGCTTATTTATGAGAGTATTAAAAACAAGTAGGTGGTCTCAACTCCCTGTGACACAGAGGTCCATTTGTGGTTCACTGTTGTGTGTCAGCAACTCTTGTCAGGCCCGATATGCTCACTGCAACCAATACACTGTTGCCATATCCAAAAGGTGGCATATATCATATCCTTGGAAAACTAATACCTCACTGATCATTGATATTATTGAGCAATGTATGTATTGTGTACAAAGAGTTATGGACATGTACTAGAATTATGTCTTTAAGATGTGTTGGGGAAGCAATGCATAAGTCCAGTCTGCCTTAGACAGAGGAATATGTATTTGTTTTCCTGACCAGCCTGGTTATTTGGCAGCAACAACAAAAGTATATTTACATAAAAGGTAAACAAAGCCATAAAGCTAATAAGGGGAAGAGTAAATGACTCAACTATTACCAGTGACGGAGGAACCAGCATGAAGTCTTCATGAGACCTCATGGCATTTCCCCCATGCAGTAGAAAAGGAACTTTATTTAAGAATACATTTCAAAGCTTTATTGGTTTATAAAGACAGAACCTCAAAGAATATGCAGTTGAGTCAACTGATTGTATATAATATTCAGGATTATAAAAATGTATTGAGTAATGTATTTTATGAAAGCCTATGACAGACGGTGATTAATATCTTTGTGAAATGTACATACTAATGCTATATAAGAAAGTATAGATACTCATTAGTATTATGCTTTAAATCCTGTGACCAAACAAAGGGAGAAACAGGATTTCTTTCAGATGGAGGGAAGGTGGCATGGTAGAATGAAAACAATGGAAGCCCCATTTACATATGGATCAGCAGGGGCAAGGGAAGTCCACAGGAAGGAAAGAAGAGCAGACGATCATCCTGCCTCTTGAAGCAGGGTCAATGAACTCAGAGAGATAAGGGGAAAAAGCCACTTTTGCATCTTTCATCTAGGAAGACAAAAGGCACCAGCACCTTATACTTTTGTGGAAGATCCTGCCATTTTGTTGCCCAGTCACCCAATATTGTGAGATCCCTTTGTAGCTCTTGGCAGTCTGCTTTGGACTAAACTATCTTGAGTAGTTTGTATCATATGTAAATTTTTGCCACCTCACTGTTTATCCCATTGTGATGGGTTGGATCACAGAAACCCCCTGGGAGCTGCCATCTGATCTGCCCAGACTACTTCTGTCCCTGCTTTCCTGCCTTGTCAGCTTAGGACTTCAGTGTCCTGCCTGGCTTGAGCCAGACTCACTAGCCTGCTGCAAACCCAGACCCAGGTCTGAATCACATCCCCTAACAGCTGTAGACTTACCTGAAAGCAGCTTACAGAAGTATTCCTGCCTTTAACACTCAGATGCCCAACTCCCAATGTGGTCCAAACCCTAAATAAATCTGTTTTACCCTGTATAAAACTTATACAGAGTAAACTCATAAATTGTTCATTGATAGAGAGATATGCACAGTTGTTTGCCTCCCCCAGGTATTAACACATACTCTGAGTTAATTAATAAGTAAAAAGTGATTTTTTTAAATACAGAAAGTAGGATTTAGATTTCAAGTGGTTCCAAGTTAGTTACAGACAGAACAAAGTAAGTCTCATAGACACATAGACTTTAAGGTCAGAAGGGACCATTATGATCATCTAGTCTTGACCTCCTGGCACAACGCAGGCCATACAATCTCACCCATCCACTTCTATAACAAACCCCCTAACCTATGTCTGAGTTATTGCAGTCCTCAGATTGTGGTTTGAAGATGTCGAGCTGCAGAGAATCTTCCACCAGCAAGTGACCCATGCCCCATGCTGCAGAGGAAGGCGAAAAACCTCCAGAACCCCTGCCAATCTGCCCCGGAGGAAAATTCCTTCCCAATCCCAAATATGGCGATCAGTTAAACCCTGAGCATTGGGCAAGACTTACCAGCCAGCAATCAGGAAAGAATTCTGTGCAGTAACTCAGATCTCATCTCATCTAACATCCCATCACAGACCACTGGGCATACTTACCTGCTGATAATTTGGCAATTGATCTTTGATTAATTGCCAAAATTAGGCTATCCCATCATACCATCCCCTCCAAAGTCACCAAGCAAAATAAAATAAAACACTCAAATCTATGTCTAATCAAACTGAATACAGATAATCTCACCCTTAGAGATGCTTCAGGTAAGTTTTTTCCTCAGACTGGACACCTTCCAGGCCTGGGCACAATTCTTTCCCCTGGTACAACTCTTGTTCCAGCTCAGGTGGTAGCTAGGGTAGCTTCAAGATGGCTTCCCCTTTGTTTTGTTCCACCCATTTATATATCTTTTGTATAAGGTGGGAATCCTTTGTCTCTCTGGGTCATCCATCCCCTCCTCCCCCCCCCGCCCTTCTCAATGGAAAAGCACTAGGATAAAGATGGCTTTCAGTTCAGGTGACAGCTTACTTTGCTTAAGAGCCTTTGGTGAGGGGCCTTGTCAAAGGGTTTTTGAAAATCTAAGTACACTGGATCCCTCTTGTCTACATGCTTGTTGACCCCCCTGAAGAATTCTAGTAGATTGATGAGGCATGATTTCCCTTTACAAAAACCATGCTGACTCTTCCCCAACAAATTATGTTCATCTATGATTCTGACACTTATGTTCTTTACTATAGTTTCAACCAGTTTGCCCAGTACTGAAGTTGTTGCCCTGTATTTGGGAGGTGTATATAACTCACAATGTGATGAAGCTAATTGCAACCACTTTATGTGCATTCAGCCACCCTGAAGTTAGTTAAGTTTTAGTTTGGAGACAGGCTTTCAGAAGTAAGGTCAAAACTAGCTACAGTTTCTGCTAATCAAAATGGGAGGACAGGACAAACAAGTAAACAATTGAGACTAAAAACCTTGGTGGTTTGAAAAGTTTGAGGCTAGATGCTTCTGATATTAAAAGTTTATTGAAAATTAAAAAAGTGATGATAGAGTAGGGTCATTATGACTTATGTGTTTTGTAGAAGTTAGTTGCAAAAGATTAGCTAATAGAGTGTACTTTGGAGCAGTCCTCTGAAGCCATCTTGAGATACATTTTTCCTGATATTTCTCCCCAGTGGGTTAGCAACTGGCCACTGCAAACCTGCTGTTAATTACTCAATATTGTTCCAGATGTTAGGTAAATATCTGGGATGTTGTAAGCCTATTGCTTATGTTTGTGTGTGCTTAAATCTAATAAAGTGCAGTTTTAGATAGAACATGCTTACTTACAGAAGTGCTGTGTTCCTGATCATTTATTCCTTTCATCTCCTGCAGTGAAATAGTTAAGTTGCTCCTGTTGGGGGTTCTGAAATCTCCGGGTAACAAAGTCTTGCTTACCAGCCTGCAATTGCTGGGATCACCTCTTGAGCCCTTTTTAAAAACTGGCATCATAAGAACATAAGAACAGCCGTACTGGGTCAGACCGAAGGTCCATGTAACCCAGTATCTTGTCTACCGACAGTGGCCAATGTCAGGTGCTCCAGAGGGAGTGAACGTAACAAGTAATGATCAAGTAATCTCTCTCTTGCCATCCATCTCCACCCTCTGATAAACAGAGGCTAGGGACACCATTCCTTACCCATCCTGGTTAATAGCCATTTATGGACTTAACCTCCATGAATTTATCCAGTTCTCTTTTAAACACTGTTATAGTCCTAGCCTTCACAACCTCCTCAGGTAAGGAGATCCACAAGTTGCTGTGGACTGTGTGAAGAAGAACTTCCTTTTATTTGTTTTAAACTTGCTGCCTATTAATTTCACTTGGTGACCCCTAATTCTTGTATTATGGGAACAAGTAAATAACTTTTCCTTATCTACTTTCTCCACATCACTCATAATTTTATATATCTCTATCATACCCCCCTTAGTTTCCTCTTTTCCAAGCTGAAAAGTCCTAGCCTCTTTAATCCCTCCTCATATGGGACCCTCTCCAAACCCCTAATCATTTTAGTTGCCCTTTTCTGAACCTTTTCTAGTGCCAGTATATCTTTTTTGAGATGAGGTGACCACATCTGAACACAGTCGCTATCCTCAAGTCATTTGGTACAGAAGCTGATTTAAATGATAGGTTAGAAACCACAGTTAGTAGTTCTGCAATTTCACAGCTCCTTCAGAACCCTTGAGTGAATACCATCCAGTCCTGGTGACTTATTACTCTTTAATTTATTAATTTGTTCCAAAACCTCCTCTAATGACACCTCAATCTGGGCCAGTTCCTCAGATTTATCACCTAAAAAGAATGGCTCAGGTTTGGGAATCTCCCTCACATCCTCAGCCATGAACACTGATGCAATGAACTCATTTAGTTTCTCTGCAATGGCTTTATCATCCTTGAGTGCTCCTTTAGCATCTCAATCGTCCAGTGGCCCCACTGGTTGTTTAGCAGGCTTCCTGATTCTGATGTACTTTATTTTTTTTTTGCTATTACTTTTTGAGTATTTAGCTAGTTGTTCTTCAAATTCTTTTTCAGCCTTCCTAATTATATTTTTACATTTCATTTGCCAGAGTTTATGCCCTTTCTATTTTCCTCACTAGGATTTAATTTCCACTTTTTAAAGAATGCCTTTTTGCCTCTCACTGTTTCTTTTACTTTGCTGTTTAGCCACAGTGGCACTTTTTTGTTCTCTTACTATGTTTTTTACTTTGAGGTATATATTTAAGTTGAGCCTCTATTATGGTGTTTTTAAGAAGATTCTGTGCAGCTTGCAGGGATTTCACTTTTGGCACTGTACCTTTTAATTTCTGTTTAACTAACCTCCTCATTTTTGTGTAGTTCCCCTTTCTGAAATTAAATGGTACTGAGTTGGTCTGCTGTGGTGTTTTCCCTGCCACGGTGATGTTAAATGTAATTATATTATGATCACTATTACCAGTCGATCCAGCTATATTGATGACTTAGACCAGATCCTGCGCTCCACTTACGACTAAATCAAGAATTGCCTTTCCTCTTGTGGGTTCCAGGACTAGCTGCTCCAAGAAGCAGTCATGTAAGGTGTCAAGAAACTTTATCTCTGTATCCCGTACTGGGGTGACATGTACCCAGTCAATATGGGGAAAGCTGAAATCCCCATTATTGAGTTTATATTTTTATACTCTCTCTAATCTCCCTGAGCATTTCACAGTCACTATCACCATCCTAGTCAGGTGGTCGGTAGTATATCCCTATTGCTATATTCTTATTATTAGAGCATGGAATTACTATCCATATAGATTCTATGGTACAGTATAGTTCATTTAAGATTTGTACTTCATTTAATTCTATGCTTTCTTTCACATATAGTGCCTTTCCCCCACCAGCATGACATGTTCTATCCTTCTGATATATTTTGTACCCTGGTATTACTGTGTCCCGCTGATTATCCTCATTCCACCAAGTTTCTGTGATGCCTATTATATCAATATCATCATTTAATACAAGGCATTCTAGTTCACCCATCTTATTTTTTAGACTTCTAGCATTTGTATATAAGCTCTTTAAAAACTTGTCACTTTTTAGCTGTCTGCCATTACATGATATAATTGAATGGGATTCTTTTTCACTTGATGGCTTTTGATCAGAACCTAGCCATATTTTATCATCTTCCATCCTCTCCTTCTTATTAGGACACACTTTTTACTTATTAATTAACTCAGAGTATGTGTTAATACCTAGGTAAGAGGTCTCCAATGCAGTGCCCGTGGGTGCCACAGCACCTGCAGGAGCCTTTTAGTATGCCTGCGTACTGGCCGGCAGATGAGCATCCACCAAAATGCCACCGAAATTCAGCGGCATTTCAATGGCGACATCTCTGGATGATGCTGCTATCGGCGGCATTTCGGTGGATGCTCATCCATTGCCATAGTCCTTCGTCTTGCGACTGTCAGACGAAAAAGGTTGGGGACAACTGCTCTAGGTTCTTGCACTTTGTCATTAATTGCTCTTGTTTTCCTATTTCCCGCCGCTGCATGCCATCAAAAATCAGCTCGCGTGCCACCTTTAGCACATGTGCCATAGGTTGCCAACCCCTGCTCTATACACTAGTAAGGAGATGAGCATATTACAGTTGTTGGAGAGCTCTATTTAGCAGTAACAGGGCTATAGGAAAATCAGTCTACATATTTTGTTTCTCTGATGAAAACTGGCCCACTCCCTTCCCCATACCAAACTTGTCACAAATAATTGTCAGCAACTTAATTTTCTGTTTTTGGCTAAGACACTGATTAAAAAAAAATATTGAAATTGAATTCAGGATTGTTAGCAAGTATTTTTGGCGAACAAATTTGTTAAATGACAATCTAAATGGCAACGCAGTACTGCTTTCCTGCTTGGCTCACCCCTCAGCCTGCTGGTCCAACAGCTGCAGTAGAGGAGGAGAGAGGTGGAAAACGGAAGGACCCCAAAATCCACCTCTTGGGGTGCAGAGTAGCAACAGCAGCAGCAAATCCTCAGGTCCGATCACACACCAATGGGCACCACCGCCAGCCCAAAAGACCATGGTGAAGTTAGCATAGCATCTGATCTCAGAGACAGGGCACCCATGGAGCCACAGCAGCTCATCCTGCCCTGTGCAGCTCTCCCCGGATGAGATGGATCACTGCCAGCCCGGGGGAGAGACGCTCTCCCCAACTATGGTGATCAGATCCAGATGTCCTGATTTTATAGGGCCAGTCCTGATATTTGGGGCTTTGTCTTATATAGGCACAAATTACCCCCACCTAGGGTGACCAGACAGCAAATGTGAAAAATCAGGATGGGGGTGGAGGGTAATAGGCGCCTATTTAAGAAAAGGACCCAAAAATCGGGACTGTCCCTATAAAATCGGGACATCTGGTCACCCTACAGGTGAGTTCCTTCCTCCACCCCTTCTCAGAGACCCCAGCAGCCAATTCCCTCTCTCAGACTGTGCTGCATTCAGCTCTCTCTAGGACCCAGCAGCTCTGCTCTTACATGCTCCACTGCTTCCCTCTGTCCGGGCTCCCAGCAGAGTGGTACACCCAGACCTAGTTGTGCCCTAGGCGGCTGTCTGTTCTGCCTATGGCTAAGGACGGCCCTCTCAGTTAGCATCAGCTGAGAAAAGACAGCAAGATCACTCTGCACATCTTTAAGCTCTTTTGAATATCTCTGGTTCCATAGACCTTTTTTGGCATGATAGATTACCAAATATTTACAAACTGTTACTTTTTCTAGATGTGCCTGGGGAATAACCATTTTGCTCTAGATAGATTAGCATGTGCACACAGCAGTTTTACAAAACTTTTAACAATCAAAAATATATATTATCACAGCCACCCTTATCTCTCCAGGGTCTGTTTTAAAACAGATTGACCAGATCTCATATGGAAAATAGTAAAATAATTTACTATTACTACGATAAATTTGTAAATTCATATTTCCATAAGTTAGGAAAGTCACTACACATCCAGAAGTTATCAGAGAGGATGAGTATTTTTAGTTATTACTGACATTGTTTGGACTGAAATCTTGATTAAAATCTAAAGGAAAAAATATTTTTGTTGGTTTCATACTTTTCTGTCTCTTTCCAAACAAACTAACCCACTGACCACTGGAGCTAAAATGTATCACGAACCAAGTCATTTCTTTTTGCTGAGGCCTTTTGCTATATTGCAAATAACTTCTTTTGATATACCTAAGGAGAGATTTTCAAAAGGCACAAAAGGGAGTTGTGTTCCCAACACCAGTAAACTTTTTCAGGAATTTCGGGTCCTACCTGCCTTTTCTGCTTTGAAAGTCTTGCTGAAATTCAGTGTTTTATACTAAATAAGGAGTTCAACTCTCTGGATCTTAATGGCAGAACAGTATTGTATGGGATTTCCTATGGACTCCAAATATTGACTGGTTTGGTTTTGGAGGTTCAGGATTTGTGATTCTGTTTTCTCTGTTAATCTGTTTCACATTCTGTACATTTCTATTAAGATTGTACTTTGGTTCCCATTTCTTCCTATAGAATTTCTGGCCTTTCATGTTTAGACTGTGACTGTTTAATGTGTTTTATCTTTATCTTTCTTTCCTTTAAATCTTTCCTCTTATTTCATCCCACTCACTTCCTGAGTCATTGTTTTGGCTACTTATCTTAGGGCAAGCTCCAGTGCTATGTTTTGCTAGTTGTTAAACAAATGTATCTATTGATCATATTAAGAATATGGTGATGTGTTTTGAAGACCACAGCTGCTCACTTTTTAGAAGGCAAGAGAGACAATGATGAACATTGTCCAGTTTTCAGAGAAATCTTTCTGGGTTCTGCTCTTTACTCTATCGCACCTTTAATGTTTATGTTTGTTCTTTACCACACTGGATATTAAATATACTCCCAATGCCAATGTACAACCTGCAGACTTGTGGAGGCTTCTCCTATGATCACTTTTCCCCAACTTTTCCACTAATGGAGGCCAGCGGATTCTTCACTTGTGGAGTTCCAAAAAGACCAATTTTCTCTCCTGTCCCCTTTAACATCTGCATCCAACCACTACATGAGGCAGTCACACAACATGGACTCAAGTGCCAGCAACATGCTGATGATACACAGCTCTATCTATCTTCCTACATACCGACATCACTACCAGTGAGATGGCTTAGTGTTTGGATGATAAAATTATATCAGCTCATGGAGGAAGAACAGTTAGCTGGAGCTGAAGCCAAGCAAGACAGAGGTGATACTGGTGGGCAGAGGAAAGTATTCTGAAGACCTTGCAGCTACAGCGCAGACTCCACTGGTTGAAGACGCACACACACACACACACACACACACACACACACACACCTGGGTCAGTTCAGTCATAGTCCAGGAATACTCTTAGATTTCTCATGGATGCTGATTTCTCACATAGCAGCATCCACAAGTAATGCTTACTACCATCTCCGCTTAGCTAGGAAGCTGTCCCATTCTGGCAGATAAAGATCTTATCTCAGTTATTCATATCTTCGTCACCTCTTGGCTGGATTACAGCAATGCAGTATACCTGGGTATGAAACCTTATACACTTAGGAAACTCCAAGAAATTCAGAATACTGCAGTGCATCTCCTCAGCAACATAGACATTGTGAGCAAATCATACCTGCCTACTTGCTATGCTGGTTTCCCACAAAATTCCAAATCGAGTTCAAAAAGTGCTTTTTGACCTGGGACCATGATATTTATCAGATCATCTAACGCAGGCCAATGGGAGCTGCTGGAAGCAATGCGGGCCAAGGGATATACTGGCCGCCGCTTCCAGCAGCTTCCATTAGCTTGGAGCAGCGAACCGTGGCCACCGTGGCCGAACCTGCGGATGCGGCAGGTAAACAAATTGCCGCGGTCCACCAGGGGCTTTCCCTGAACAAGCGGCGGAACAAGTTTGGGAACCACTGCTATAATGCATTGCTTAGAATGGCTGTTATGAGCTTAAGTAAGGTATGTTACACATGACATCACCTAGTGGCTGAACCATATTAGTTTAGAATTCCATTATGTCTCTTCCTTTAAGTTTTATGTTTTTTTAATTTATAAAGTTTATACTATCACACTCAAAAGCTCAGTACACATCTAAGTATCTGAATCACACTGGATTTCTAATTCCATAAACCGAATGCATAACAACTCCATCCACTGATTGTCCATTGTTTGCAACGACTGGCTGTGATTGGTTTGGAATCTTTGAATCTTCTTTCTGTTCTGCATCTTCTGTAGACATTGATGGTTTCTGTTGAACTCTCCACTGTTGGTCTTGATTAATATGATCTGGGTGATAAATTCCTTTTCTTTATGGCAACTGGAGTTGTCCATCCTTTTTCCTCCATCCAGTTTGATACTGACATGGTCATCAGGTTTTAGACATGGCAGTTCTCTACCTGAGTGATGTCTGTAATACAAGTGTTCATAAGCTTTTTTTGCCTTCTTAGCCAGCTTTATGTCTGACCACTTTAGAGATAGATTCTTTTCTAAAATTGGAGAAGTAGTTCTGAGTTGTCTTCCCGGATTATATCCAATATCAGTTATAGATGTTGGACTATATCCAGTAGCTAGACTATATCCAGTAGCAGTTATAGACGTTGATCTTTAGCTCAGAAGAGCTGGGGATGGATCTTCTTGCTGTAGGATTTTCTTGGCGGCCTGCACAGCTCTCTCTGCATCTCCGTTCACTTGTGGGTAATGTGGAATTGCTGGCAATATCATCAAAATCATATTTCATTTGGAATGACAAATTCTGCTGCAGTGAATTGCAGTCTGTGTGTCAATAGCTGTTCAGGAATACTAAAATGGACAAAAGTGCATTTCAGTTTCTCAGTAACGCTGCCTCATGTTATATCTTTTAAGTACATTATTTCTATATCCCTGGAAAAATAGCCCATGGTGATCAGGTAATAGCATCCTCTGAATTTGCATAAAACTGCAGCCAGTGTCTTCCAAGGTCTGTCTGGTAGAATGTTTGTACAGTATTCAGTTCAACATTGTCTCGAGGTTATTAGTACTGGGTCTCCTTTCAAAAAATTTTGTCTCACCAAATTCTCAAGTTCTTCCACCTGTCTCATTACCGCCCCCCCCCCCCCCATCATTGCTGTCACGCTGCAGCTGAGAAAGCTGTTGGTCTATGATCCTTCAACTATATACTAAGACAAAAGCTTTGCATTCAGGGTGTAAGTTGTTTCTGTGATGAACTGGTCCATGCAGTTCAGAATACTCCTAGGGCTAAATCACGCTTGTGTCAGGTAACTTCATCTCAGAGAGGGGTTGAAGGTGATTGTAAGTTCCTTCTGCGATGACAGTCACAACTGCTACTGAGTCAAATTTCAAAGTCAATAATCTTTCCATGAATATTCAGTTTCATTCTCCAGACAGGGTCTGTGTTATCCCATGTGAAAGATCCCAGAAACAATGGCTCTCGATTGTAATATTAGACAACTCCCTGATTACTTTGGTATGGCAAACAGCTACCAAATATCCATATTTTGTGCATTCATAACACTTTGAGCCTTTGGCTAGAGATACACCTGCTGTGCTATGAATTTTCCCACATCTTGCACAATTATTCTGAAAATCTTTATAGTTTGCATGGAATTTGTCACTTTTTGCCTCAGGGCTTTTAGGGTAATGACTTTTAGCACTGAAGTTGTGTCCCTTTACAGCTTCTAAACTAGTTTCTGGTTTTTCAGGTTTGTCACTTGTTTAAGTATTTCACAAGGTCAGACTGCTTTGCTGTTTGCATAGAGGTGGCTAGGGTTAAAATTTGTCTTTAATTGGAGATGTTGTGAAAGTCCCCAAACTCTGCCTGTCTGATATTTTCACTTTTGCAGTTCCCAAAAATGACAGTTCTCAGCCAATGCATACAGAGCTCTTATAAATAAGTCAATATTTTCTTCTTGTTCATGAGTTCTCTGTTGAAAACATGCTTTTTCATATATCACATTTCTCTGAGGTATAAAGTATGCATATAACATAGACAGATCCCTGTTCCAGTCTTCTCTGTGAGTTCCTTCAGTATAGCTGAAGGATTTAAAGATGTAATCTGCCTGCTTTCTCAGCATAAATTAAAGAAGATATCTGGGAATCTCCAGTTTTCTGGTGGAGTTTTGTAGAAATGGGAAATCTTGCAAAATCTTGCTTCCATTCTGTCCATTCAAAGCTGAAGTTCTTTGGGGCACTGAAGAGTGGCATGCTGTTGAGATCCTGCAACATTTGTAGCAGTTTTCCTTCTCTTTATGTTCTTCTCTGGCACTAGTTTACTTCTAACATCATGTTGCAGGTCAGGCTCTTGTACCAAATATGAACTGGCTGCAGAGCTTCCTTTGTAGGGAGAGAGACCCCTAGATGTATCCACAATAAGATCCTATAATGCACTGCCCAGAATGATTGTGTGAGTTTAAGGCATGTTACATGTTGTGCCACACAGTGGCTTAATAGTATCATATAGTTTAGCATGCCCTTATATACTTCTGAAGATATTGGGCCATTATGTCCATCTGTATTTTAAGGTAGCTAAGCAGCAGCATTTGAATGGCCTTGCTGCTGAAAGATAAAAACATCTAAATCCAGAGAATTTTCTGGATTCTTTTGGAAGTTTTCATAACTGTTACACACACTAAAGTTGCTTCAGCAAAGGTGTTGGAGTAAAAGCTGAATTCCAGGTGATATGAGAAGTTGAAAGTACTATATATGCTGATTACTATTAAACATATCTAGCAGATTTCATCTTTGGTTCCGATCCAGCATATGCTGTAGACCAGTTATGGAATCTTAATTAGCCTTTTTAACTTGCTGTCTTGTAGCAAACCAAGAAAACTGAACATAAGAATGGCCATTATGGGGCAGATTAATGGTCCATCTAGCCCAGTGTCCTGTCTTCCAACAGTGGACAGTGCCAAACACTTCAGAGAAATTGAACAGAAATGGGCAATTATCTAGTGATCAATCCCATCATCCAGTCCTAGCTTCTGTCATTTAGAGGTTTAGGCACACCCAGAGGGTGGGTAGGGTGATCAAATGTCCTGATTTTATAAGGACAGTCCCGATTGTTGGGTTTTTTTCTTATATAGGCTCCTATTATCCCTCACTCTGTCCCGATTTTTCACATTTGCTGTCTGGTCACCTGAAGTGTGGGGTTGCATCCCTGACTATCTTAGCTAACAGCCACTGATGGACCTATCCTCCATGAACTTATCTAATTCTTTTTTGAACTCTGTTATGCTGTTTGCCTCACAACATTCCTTGATAATGAATTCTACAGGTTGACTACGCTGTGTGAAAAAATACTTCCTTATGTTTGTTTTAATTTTCTCGAGTAACCTCTTGTATTATGTGAAGGGGTGAATAACACTTCCTTGTTCACTTTCTCCACACCATCCATGATTTTACAAACATCTATCTTATACCCCTTACCTGCCTCTTTTCTAAACTGAATAGTCTCAGTCTTTTTAATCTCACCTCATATACATGAACCCCTCCTGAAGTATACAAGGATTACAGGAATGGCTGATTTCGATTTAGACCATGTATGTCTCCTCATCAGATATGCAGAATATGATGCAATTATCAAACCATAGAACACAAATCAATCAGTTAAGACATAATCATAAAAGCTAAAATATAGTTGTCTGCTACATGACTAGCCAGTCAATGGACCAAAGAGGTAGTGACTAAGCTAGTCATTAACTCTCCAAGTTTACACAATCCTGTCCCAGCAACATGAATTGTGTTTGTGCATTTTAAATAAGGGACCTTTCCATTCTTTACCCATTGGTTTTAACATATGCCATATCCTCCCCAACTTGTTCCTTTAGTCCTTTAGGACACCCATTTAAATGTCTCCCCCCTCATGTTCAGTACATGTAATTCAGGGTCATATAAGCCAGGTCCCCAGAACCTTCTCTGGGACCTTCACTGCAGTGCTTCAAAGAAAACAACACATGTATTGATTATAATGATTTGTTTATGGTAGTGTGCACTATGTGATAGGTGTTTGCCAGACATATAAGAGATGGTCCCTGCCCTGAGGAACTCACAGTTTAAGGAAATACAGACAAGCAGACAGAAGTTATGGAAGGGAAAACTAAAAATGAGGATTTTTATACAAAATTCTAGAATCACTGCTGGCAGGACAATACACAGGGATTCAAACATGTACAGGGTAGGTATTATAGAAGGGCTGAGGGATCGTTATCACAGTATTTCAAAGGAGATAGCATGGTTACCAACGTAAATAGACATCAAACAAGTTTAATCCCCAAAGTACTGGTAGATGTCATTTGGATTTGACATTTGCATTTCTCAAGAACAAATTGTGTCAAACCAACCTAATAGCTTTCTTTTACAGAGTAACAAGCCTTGTGGTTTGGGAAGAAGTGGTGGATGTGGTATATCTTGACTTTAGTAGGTATTTGATAATGTCTTGCATGACCTTCTCATAAACAAACTAGCGACATACAACCTAGATGGAGCTACTATAAGGTGGGTGCAGAATAGGTTGGAAAATCGTTCCCAGAGAGTAGTTATCAACAGTTTGCAGTCAAGCTGGAAGGACATATCTAGTGGATCAGTCCTGGATCTGGTTCTATTCAATATCCTCATCACTTATTTAGATAATGGCAGAGAGTATACTTAAAAAGTTTGTGGATGATCACAAGCTAAATATAAGTCAGTGTAACACTGTTGCAAAAAAAGCAAACATCATTCTGGGATGTATTAGCAGGAGTGTGGTAAATAAGACATGAAAAGTAATTCTTCGCTGTACTCTATGCTGATTAGGCCTCATTTAGAGTATCGTGTCAAGTTCTGTGTGCCACATTTCAGGAAAGATATGGACAAATTGGAGAAAGTCCAGAGAAGAGCAACAAAAACAATTAAAGGTCTAGAAAACATGACCTATCAGGGAAGACTGAAAATATTGGTCTTGTTTAGTCTGGAGAAGAGAAGACTGAGAGGGGACATATCAGTTTTCAAGTACATAAAAGACTGTTACAAGGAGGAGGGAGAAAAAAGGTTCTCCTTAACCTCTGAAGATAGGAAAAGAATCAATGGGCCTAAATTGCATCAAAGGCTGTTTAGTTTGAACATTAGGAAAAACTTCCTAACTATCAGGGTAGTTAAGCACTGGAATATATTGCCTAGGGACGTTGTGGAATCTCCATCACTGGCTATTTAAGAGCATGTTAGAGAAACACCTGTCAGGATTGGTCTAGATAACACTTAGTCCTGCCTGAGTGCAGGGGACTGAACTAGATGACCTCTTGAGGTCCCTTCCAGTACTATGAGTCTATGGTTCTACGTGTGGCTTCCCCTGGGATGCCTCTCTCTGAAGGGTCCTTCATTATCAAATGTGGTTCCCCCTGTCAGGTAAAATTAAGTCTGTTAACCCTCAGGACAAAGAGAGCATCCAATCTATTTTTACAGACTTTGTAAGAGTGTGTGAACGGATTAAGAGTAGAGAAAATGATGTCAAATTCTGTCTAGCAGGGTGGGTGGATATGACATAGGAATTTTGTGACTGATACTGGCCCAGTCTGGCCCACTGGAAGGTATTATTTGTATTAAATCATTTGTTCCTTCTCATAGGCGATGCAATAGGTGCATTTTATAACTTAAAGGAATAAAAAAATAATCTCAGCACAAAATGCATTGGCTGGCTGAGGATAGTCTGACTCAGTAAATCCACCACAAGGGAGTGATAGGTAAAAGATGAAGTAAAGACAGAAGGCCAAACTAATCATAGAACAGAGAGACAAGAGGGATATTTCATGTTAAATTGTATGTCAGAGGCAACTGACGAGAAGGAAAAACAGATGAGTTCAGCAAAATGGCAGTTGGCCTGGGGGCCTAAAATAGCACATTGACTTTTTAGTTCTCAGGACAAAGTTTAGATTATGGAGGGTTTGTATGTTTTCTTGTTGTATCTGCGACTGTCCCTATTGTGACTGTAATGTCTTGTTCTTATTTTGAAGTTTTTATTTAATAAACATGAATAGCGGGAAAAAGGGTTGTTGATGGCGGTTGAAGAGAGAACTGATGAGGAAAAGATTAATTTTCTCTCTTCTCCATTTGTTGAAGTTTGTAGTCAGGGTCTCCTATGCACAGAGCCATCCCTTGGGTAAGGCGAATCGGGTGATCGCCCCGGGCCCCACACTTTGGGTGGGCTCCGTGCTTCGATAAAATCAGGACTGTTCCGATATTTAGTCTCATGTCCTGACCAATGTATGATTGGGATGCCATTTGTCCTGATATTCAGATGAGAACACAGGAGAGGAAGTGAGGCAGGAGGCGGGTGGGTGAGCAGGGTGAGGAGGCAAATGGGGAGGCGAGCAGCAGGGGGGTGAGGAGGCATGTGGTCAGGGGGGCACATCAAATGGACAGCGAGGAGACTAGTAGGGAAGCGAGTGGCAAGTGGTCGGGTGAGGAGGCAGGGGGGTGGGCAGATGGTGAGGAGCAGAGTGGTGGTCAGGAAGAGGAGGGTCGTACTAGATGGATGGCGAGGACACCAGCGGGGAAAAGAGCAGAGGGCAGGCGGGTGAGGCAGCAAGTGACAGGCAGGCGGATAGATGGCAGGAGGAGAGTCGTGGGCGGGTGGGGGGATGAATGGCAAGGAGGAGAGCGGCAGGTGAAGGGGGTGAGGAGGTAAGCAGCAGGTGGGCAGATAGACAGCAAGGAGGAGAGCGGCAGCTGGGTGGGTGGGTGCACCAGGCGGATGGTGAGGAGTCTAGCAGGGACGCTGATTTGTCCCAGGCTCCACCTGCCTATGGACTTTCCACACAATTCACCCTTTGCCAGAGAACTGAGCTCCAGAATCTCATTTTATTAAAAAAAGAAGAAGAAAAATGTTTCTAGCATTATAGTTGTAAAGATAACCTTGAAACTGTGAACTGAGTCTAACTCATGCCCACCTGAGTCTGCAAAGAGCTTGAAACTATGGGTCCGAGAGACATGAATTAACTCAGTCAGCTTACACAGGGCTTCATGGACCCCAGCATTTTGCAGCTTTGGAGTTTGGTATTCTTCCAAGTAACACATATTCATTATTTTGCTGCAGCCTGGAGCCCAACATTCCCTGCTGGAATCTGTCTGCAGCTGCTGCATGCTCTGTACAAGGGACAATTCAATGAATTACAATTTACTCTTCAGGGAATTCTGCACCAAAAAATTAAAGTTCTGCATATTTGATGTGTCAAAATAACACAGTAACACAATGGCAATATAATCACCCCATTTTCAATTATTTGCTGAGAAGTATTTTTAAAAAAATTACCATAATTGAAAATGGGGTGATTATATTGCTATTGTGTTACTGTGTTATTTTGACACATCAAATATGCAGAACTTTAATTTTTTGGTACAGAATTCCCTCAAGAGTACCAGGGGTACAATTTGGGTGCAGGCAGCTCCGTGGGAGGTCCGGGTGCAGGGATGGGGGAGGAATCTGGATGCACAGGGGCTCTGTGTGGGGTTCTGGGTGCAGGGGGAATGGGATTCTGCAGGAAATTCCAGGTGAAGGTGGGTTAGGGCTCAGTGGTGGGGACTGGGGGGAGTGGGGCTTGGTGGAGTCAGGGGGTCAGAGTGCAGCTGGTTGGGGCTCAGTAGGGTGGGGGTCTGAGAGCTCCTGATGCAGAGGGGAGGCTCAGCAGGATGGGGGGTTGGGGGGCTCAGTGGGGGGGGGTTCCAGGTATGTGGGGCTTCCAGTGCAGGGGGTGAGGATCAGAGGGTGGGGGCTTGGATTCGGGGGACTCCCAATGCAGAAGGGGTGTTGGGGGAAGGGGTTCCAGCTGCATAGGTGGGGGAGGGGTCACTCTATGGGGAGCTGCTCTACCATCTGCCCAACCCCGTGAATCTGGACCCTCCTGCGCCCAACCTTCCCTGCTTAGCCTCACCCCTCTCTGCATCTGGAACCCCTACCCCACTAAGCCTCACTCCCCCACACCCAGACCTCCCGCCAAGCCTTCCCACCACAGTACAGAGCTTCCTATAGCCAGGGAGAGTTCTGGAGGTTGATCTGACCCATCCCAGCTGCTCTGGGAAGGGAAGGGAAAGGAAGGGAAGGAAAGGGGGAGTGGAAAGGAGGAACAGTCTCCATCCTCAAGTTCCTCCTTCTCACTCCCACTGCACCCTACCCAGCTGAGACTAAAGTCCCTGGGTGGCCAGGGCAGTCGTATAGAATCACAGAAGGTTAGAGTTCGAAGAGACCTCAGGAAATCATTTAGTCAAACCACCTGCTCAAAGCAGGATCAACCCCAACTAAATCATCCCAGCCAGGGCTTTGTCAAGCTGGGCCTTAAATCCTCTAAGGATGGAGATTCCACCAACTACCCAAGTAATCCATTCCAGTGCTTCACCACCCTCCTAGTGAAAGAGTATTTCCTAATATGCAACCTAGATCTCTCCCATTGCAGCTGGACACCATTGCCCCTTGTTCTGTCATCTGCCACCACTGAGAACAGCCTAGCTCAATCCTCTTTGGAAGCCCCCTTCAGGTAGCTGAAGGCCAGATCTCCCTCTCCTCGGTGATTTACCTGTCCTCTAGCTGCCCAAATAGACACACCTGAGCTGCCCATGAGGGGTGAGTGAGCATTGGCAGAGCTTCTCTTTGCTTCCCCATAGAAACCATTTTCTGCAGAAAGTAAAGAGAATCTGCAGGGGGTGGGGGTGAGGGTGAGGGCAGGGAGCATTTTTCTGCTGCACTGCAGTGGCGCAGAATTCCCCCAGTTCACTGTCCCTTCATTCTTCTATAGAACCAGGCAAAAGTGTGAGTGCAGGGAGCAAGAATTAGGATCCAGTTTACAGCCAAGGAGGAGGAGGAGCCAGAATTGTGGGCTGGGCAGCTAGGGTGCCTAGGGAATAGAGCAGCAGCCAAGGCCTGGGGAGCTGAGAAAATAAACTTCTGAAGATGACTATATTTTTCTTTGCTTCTCTGGGATGCACAAATAGACTTGCTAGGTGTCCGGTTTTCAACCAGAACGCCCAGTTTAAAAGGGACTCTGACAGCTCTGGTCAGCACCGCTGACCACGCCATTAAACAGGGTGCAATGGGCAGGCTCCTTGCACCCTAAGACAGGCTCCTTGCCTGCCGTAGCTCTGTGTGGCTCCCAGAACAAGCGGCATGTTTCCCCTACGATTCTACAAATAAGAGGAAGCCAGGGGGCTCCGAATGCTGCACCTACACCAAGCTCCAGCTCCGCAGCTCCCAACCACGGCCAATGGGAGTTGTGGGGGTGGCACCTACTGACAAGGCAGTGTGCAGAGCTGCCTGGCCGCACCTCCGCATAGGAGCCAGAGGGGGGACATGCCACTGCTTCTGGGAACGGCTTGAGGTAAGCGCCATCTGGAGCCTGCATTCCTGACCCCCTCCCATGCCCCAATCCCCTGCCCAGCCCTGATCCCCCTTCTGCCCTCCAACCCCCTTTGTCCCAGCCCAGAGCAGCTTCCTACACCCCAAACCCCTCATCCCCAGTCCCACACTCAATAACAGACTTCAAAGTGGCAATTCTTCAACAAAAAACCTTCCACACTCAATAACACCCCAAACCTCTTATCCCCAGCCCCACCCTGTCCACACCCCCAGCCAGAGCCCTTACTCCCCCACACCAGAACCTCCTGCCCCATCCAAGGGCCCTTTCTCACATTCTGAACCCCTCAGTCCCAGCCTGAAGCCACCTCTTGCACCCTAAATCCCTCAGCCCCGGCTCCACACCAGAACCTGCACCCCCAGCAGGAGCCCGCCCTCTCGCATCCCAATCCCCTGAGCCAACCCAGTGAAAATAAGCAAGTGAGTGCAGGTAGGGAGAGAGAGAATGATGGATGTTGGGGGGCGGGGGATTGAGTGAGCAGGGCATGGGGCCTCCGAGAAGGAGCTGGGGACAGGGCAAGGGTGTTTAGTTTTCTGTGAGCAGAAAGTTGGCAAACTTATGCACGAAGCACGGGAGGGCGATACTGTCACAGGACCTGATCCTATTGTGCTGTGGGCTACACAGAGTCCTAGTTGTAACAGAATATACATTTACTGGAATTTTTGCATTTACAGAGAAAACTATTGACATTTGAACTGAAAAAGTAACCTTTGGTGGGCAGTAATGCTATCCACTATTGGTATTAGAGCCCACTCTTTTACACAACCCCCATGGAACAATGTAGTGAGCAGCTGCTACTAATACACACACATCAAGCTAATTCCCAGCTTTGAAATCTGGAATTCTGGGTAAAATCAAAACTAAGGTGAGATTTTCAAAAGTACTCAGTGTTATCACTGACTAAATGAGAACAGAGTTAGCCATAAATATTTTCTTTAAGTGGAGCTAGACACATCTGTGAACCACAAACATCAAGACTTTAACGTATCAAGGCCTAGTCAGGCTCCTAAATCCATGTTTAGATACCTAAATAAGTGCTAAGCTCTCAACTGTTCCCAGTTACCTCAATGTGAGCTCTTGGGTGCGCACTAATTTTGAAAAGTAGATCATTTATGTAAAGAACAGGAATACTTGTGGCACCTAAGAGACTAACAAATGCTTGTGCTCAAATAAATTTGTTAGTCTCTAAGGTGCCACAAGTACTCCTGTTCTTTTTGTGAATACAGACTAAAACAGCTGCTACTCTGAAACCGATAATTTATTTAGTATCTAATATATGTTTAGGAGCCTACTTTAGGCTCATACTTTTGAATGTCACAGCCTATAGCCTTAATCTGAGTGCTGGATTTTTTCAGAATGGGTTTCATGCAAGATCTCAACTGCAAAGTAAAAAATACTATCCTACACCGGTCAGGGTAAAATGAAGTGTGAACAAATGTACTTTGGGCTTATACCACATGGTGGCAGCAAATGCTCTGTCAGAGCTCTTGCATTCCACAACCTCCACACAGTATGTTTACTGCTCACAGTATATTTTCCTTTAGAGCATCAAATATGATCAGAACAAAATGCAGTGTAATGTTTACTCCTAAAGGAGGAAATTGTGAGCACAAGGTTTACAGGTTGTTTCTGGCAAAAGGTGCTGAAAATGGATGGATCCTTCATAACATAGTCAAAATAAATGTTGGGAAAAAAAACTGACCTGAAAAAAATCATGAATAAAGGACATCAGAAATCCAGTGATACCTCTCTTTGATGTGTTTGCCTAGGAATTATACATCAAGTGAGCACACTACACTAAACAGGAAGGGTGTGCCTCTTGAGAAAAGCACCTTCACCAGTGTGCTGTGCCCATCCGACAACTGCAGCAAAATATTTGTTGTTGGTTCAAGCTGGCTTAGTTTATAGAAGTGTAAATCTAACAAGAGCACTAGAAGAAAGGCCTGATGAGTATTACAGTGTGTCAATCAGTCACACTTTTTCCATTCATGGCTGACTCTTGCCCTCAGTGCTAAAGCTCCTGTGTCTCTATGTGCTGGTTTAGAGTCACTGAAGTTGCAGTTGTAAAGAAGAAAACAAAACAAAACAGAGAGAATGGAAATATGAGGTTTGATTGACACAATAAGCTTTTGTCTCTCTCGATGCCCTTGTCAGGTTTCCACTGCAACTTAGAAATCAAGAACTTGTAAGGCAAGGAAGATTTTCATTATTCATAAACATGCCTTCAGATTTTAAAAGGCTGAAGATGGACTGCCCTATACAATAGCATTGTTCTTCACGATGGTATAGCTGTTTCAGCATAACCTGAATAATTAAAGATGAGAAAATTCACTCCCTGATTTCAAATCTACCAGAACATTATGGGTTGAAATGTTCAACTCAGAGTGTATTTGGGTCACATTCCATTTCTGACAAACTAGGGAAAAACAAAAACAAAGGCAGGATGAGAAAAAGAAAGCTAATGAAATATAGAGTTAAAATCGAGGCAAGAAAGAGTAGAAAGAGAAAAGGGCAGGCAGACAATAAAAAGGGAGGGAGAAAATGGGAGATAGAAAAAGAGTTAAATGGGAAAATAAACAGACTATACATGACAGTGCACCCCACTTGTGCCAAACTAGATTTGAGTTGTGTTTTCCAGTTGCTAACACAGATCACTGGTTTCCCTACAGCTGAAAAAATAATCTGTTTTTCATTGACTCTCCATTGGGGGTGTGGGTGAAGCCTGAGTTTAAACTTTAGAGGAAAAGGTTTGCAAAGTCAAATTGAAGCTCTGTTCCTGAAAACTTCTTGTCTGTGTATGGACAGATGAGCCAGCATGAAGCTGTGCTGACTCCATTGAGACATTGTGTGGGTGCAGCAATCTGCCCGCACACAAGAAGTTGCAGGCTAAAGTCTTACCATGCCACAAAGCTCACTGTTTATATTCATCCTTCCTAGTTAGGTGGGATGTGCCTGTGTACTCTGTCAAATTCCGCTCTCATTTATACTAGAGAGTAGGTCACATGCTCTGTTGCTTCTGTTGGCTGAGCACATTGCACACCCCAATGCCTCCTTGCATTCCTTCCCCCACCCTCACCCCCACCCCCACCCCAATATCCCTGTGTCTGTCTCTCATCTCCTTCTACTACAAGGGCTTCTTGCAACCCCCCAACCTCATTCCTCAAGCCAGGTCCTCTGGGAGCAGCAATACTCCAGTGTCCTCCATTCTCCCCACGATGCAGGGACTCTGTGCGCCATCCTGTTACCCCCATTGCTCCTTCTCTCCATGTTAGGGACTCTGTAGGCAACCCCATTCCCCTCTCCATCACACCCCAGAGGCTCAGGGTTCTCCTCCATTCTACCTTTCCCCCAATGCCACGGTCCCCCATTAGGCCTCCCTGTGCCCGGGTTTCTGTGCACCTGCCTAATTTCCTTCGTACTCTCACTAGTTGTATTTGTTTTTCTTTCTGTCTCCCAGGGTATCAACACTAAACGTTGTATTGGGAGGATGGGCAGAGCTGAGGGGGTGGGCAGTTATGCTAGAAGATGTTAATGGCTTCCGTTAACTGCTTCTTTGATCTCTAGACAGTTACAGAGGTTCTTGAAGCTGCTGGGTCTGCTAACCAGATGTAAGATGTTCTTCGTACCCACCCCCACATTTTCCCTTTCTAGTTTACTGATTTTCACCACAGATCAATAGGGTTCTGGTAAATGAGGCCTAAACATTCCCTGAATATTTGAAATTGATCAGACATGATGTTCAAAAATGACCGCATGACTTCCAAATGGAGGCATGCCATCGAGTGCAGTGTAGGACCTTGTTTCATTTGGCCAGTAACACAACCCTAGCATGTATGTGTGTGTATATATATATAATTGAAGAGGGCCAGATTCCATCACTATCTTAGTCCATTACTTTGGGCTGGATTAGCACCATGCAGTGCATCCCAAGTAATGGGGCGGTATGTAGTTGTGGTACCCAAGAACATTGGGAAGTAGGCTGTACAAGCCCTTTTTCCTGATGTAGCTTATTAACTTCTCCACAATGACTCAGTTGCACTGGTAAGTGGTTGGAGATGGGTTCCATCCTCTTCTCTGCCCCTCTTCACCCACTTGTACAGGTAGAGTAGCAGCAACTTGGTGGCAGCTGCTCTCTCCATGTATTGTGAAGCAGCGCAGAGGCCAGCTCATAACCAAACATTTGTGAGCAGTTCTGCTGAAATCAACAGACCTAATCATTGAGTTTAGTGTGAGCAAGAGTGGTGGAATCAGGGCCGTGGTGATATGATGGGGCAACTCTTCCTTCATGACAATGATGCATATGTTTGAGTGCTACTTTTTAAAAATAAACTTCTGATCTACTGATTTAACCCAGGGTTTTGAGAGACTCTAAAGAAAGCTGCCTCCATCCCTATGTAATAAATATTACCAATAATTAATAAACAAAGATTTTGTGGAAGTTAAGAAAGTTAAATAGCAAATATTAAATACCATTAAATTGAGTCATAATCTTGATATTAACTTATGAAACCAAGGAAATACCAAGTAACGGCTGATATTTTGTTTTTAAACTCAGGTGAACACAATGAAATGGTAGAATCCAGAACATCTTTCACTTTGATTGCTGGGTTTGGTCACTTTGTGTTAGAAACCATGCAGTATTTGCCTATTTACTCCATATAATGCAAAATCAAAGTTCAAATTCACTATATAGGGGCTAAAGCAAATCTTCATAGCAATAATAAAAAAATCTAAATCAGACAGAAAGACACAACAGCATGTAATACAGAGAAACCAAAAATGGAAGGGGGTGGGGCACATCCTATATGTTGAACAGTTCAGACAGAAAAGAACCAGACTGATTCAGATGGCTCCCACTGAAATACTTCGCATCTTCTGAAGAAATCCCCAGAACATAGCCCCAGTTAATGGGGCCCAATGATGCAATTTCACATGGTTCAGAAAAAATGTCACCTTTAGGGATCACTGAAGTCTCACACTCACACTGGAGGAGGCAGCGTGACCCATTACTACATTAGTATTTGTCTTTATCATAGGCAGGAGCGGCGCCAGGGTTTTTGGCGCCCTAGGCACAGGGCCAACTCGCCGGTCCCGCGGCTCCGGTGGACCTGGCACAGGCATCCCTGCGGATGCTCCATCAGAGCCACGGGACCAGCAGACCCTCCACAGGCACGCCTGTGGGAGGTCCACCGGAGCAGTCTGCCACCCTCCCTAAACGTAGGGGGAAAATGACGTTTTGAAGCTAATAGAAACTAAATAAAGAACTAATCTAGAGTCTTTAAATTAGGCCATATGCCTTTAGAAATAATTAGGTCAAATGATGTCATAAACCACCATAGGAAACAGACAAGTCTGTGTATGTCACTAAGAATTCTCAACAGAAATTGGCAAAGATTTGCAAGGTAATAATTAAATTTCAATCCAAGAATGACCTGCAAATCACTAAACTCTACAACACTGCAGACTGCTGAGAACCTTTGAAGGTGGTGACTGATGGAGGGTGGGGGAGAACAGCTCTGCAAAAATCTATGATTCTTTCAAGCAGCACATGACAAGAGAAAGAACAAAGGAACAGCTTCATTTTTTGAATGCTCTTATGGTCTCAGGAAACAAGTTTCTTTCTGGGATCTAAATGAGCCTTATTTTTAACGTCTACTGAACATTACTGCCGAGTCACATACAAAAATGGTTTTCTTCAAATAACAAAGATTTATTTGCTCTGGGGAAAGTCCAACCATTTAATGGTGTCTCATGAATAAAATCTGGTCACAACACTGTAGAAAGTTTAAAGATCAATATTGACTGTTGTCATAGGTCCATGGCACATTTCCCACTGGCGTATATGGGATACACTCAAATGACTCTTAAGTGTTACCTACCAAATTCTGCCCAGGGCTTCCAGGCCATCTGATTTTAGCCACATCCTCTATTATGAGTCCGACACAATATTAACATATGCAAGCTAGTAGAATTCATATACTCAGTTGTATCTATGTCTTCATAAATAATACTACCCAGCTCCTATATAACACTTGGTATCAGTAGATCTCAAAGAACTTTTCAAAGGAAGTCAGGATCATTGGGAAGAATGATTAAAATCTGGTGTAGTAAAGATACCTGTCTAGTTCTCTTTGCTAAGGGGATGAAATGAGTGTACATTATTCTCTTCAGCGTCTTCACCTCTATCTCTCCCCCACCGCCTTTCACTTTACAAAACCACTCCTTTTTAATCATCCTACTCACTCCCTTGCCTCCTACCAGTTGATGTAATTCATAGAATCATAGAAGATTAGGGTTGGACGAGACCTCAGGAGGTCATCTAGTCCAACCCCCTGCTCAGAGCAGGACCGACACCAGCTAAATCATCCCAGCCAGGACTTTGTCAAGCTGGGCCTTAAAAACCTTTAAGGACACAGATTCCACCACCTCCTTAGGTAACCCATTCCAGTGCTTTACCACTCTCCTAGTGAAATAGTGTTTCCTAATATCCAATCTAGATCTCCCCCACTGCAACTTGAGACCATTGATTCTTGTTCTGTCATCTGCCACCATTGAGAACAGCCTAGATCCATCCTCTTTGGAACCCCCTTCAGGTAGTTGAAGGCTGCTATCAAATCCCCCCTCACTGTTCTCTTCTGCAGACTAAATAAGCCCAGTTCCCTCAGCCTCGCCTCATAAGTCATGTGACCCAGCCCCCTAATCATTTCTGTTGCCCTCCGCTGGACTCTCTCCAATTTGTTCACATCCTTTCTGTAGTGGGGGTCCCAAAACTGGACGCAATACTCCAGATGTGGCCTCACCAGTGCTGAATAGAGGGGAATAATCACTTCCCTCTATCTGCTGGCAATGCTTCTACTAACACAGCCCAATACGCAGTTAGTCTTCTTGGCAACAAGGGCAACACAAGTCAAGCTTGACTAGTAAAGCCAAGAGTTATGAAAAATGTCAGTGAGAGCAGACAAGTGCTGTATCTAAAGTCAGTCTTCCCTATGTTTCATTTAATATAATTTACCTATAACTGTATGCAGTATTGTTGTATCTGTGTTGGTCCCAGGATGTTAGACAGACAAGACGAGTAGATTGTCTCTCTCACCAGCAGAAGTTGATCCAATAAAAAAAATATTACCTTACCACCACCTTGTTTCTCTTTAAGAGAATGGACACGATGGTGTAAAGGTATGCAAGGAACTCTCTTCTCCACACAGGGCCCATGCAAAGACCTGTCATAACTGCAATCCTGCCACTCTGTATACGGAGCAAGAAGAGTGCTTGGCCAGGGTCCCTCCCAAAGATCAGTTCAGCTACACTCTGGGAGCAGGATATTCCATCCAAAGGACGGTATAGCCCGAGGTGGGCAAACTTTTTGGCCTGAGGGCCACATCAGGTTTCATAAATTGTATGGAGGGCCAGTTAGGGGAGGGGGTCATAGCCTGGCCTCCACTTCCTATCTTCTCCCCACCCCAGGACTCCTGCCCCATCCAACCCCACCTATTTCCTGATGGATCCTCTAGCACCCCTGCTCCATCCACACACCCCTGTTCCCTGTCCCCTGACCACCTCTAGATCCCCGCCACCCAATCCAACCCCTCCTCTCATTCCTGATGGACCCCCTGGGACCCGTGCCTCATCCAACCACCCCTACTCCCTGTCCACTGCCGCACCATCCAACCCTCCCTCCTTCCTGACTGACCCCCCTGGACCCTTGCCCCTGTTCAATCCCCTGTTTCCCCCACAACCACCATCCACACCCCTGCCCCCGACAACCACCCAGAACTCCCCTGCCCTCTATCCAAGCCCCCCTGCTCCCTGCCCCCTTACTATGCTGCCTGGAGCACTGGTGGCTGGCAGTGCTACAGCCGCACTGCCACTGCCACTGTGCAGCACAGAACACCGGGTCAGGCCAGGCTCTGCAGCTGCACTGCCCCACGAACTCACAGCCCCACCACCTAGAGCATTGCGCTGGCGGCGGAGAAAGCAAGCTGAGACTGGGGGAGAGGGGGAACAACAGGGGAGGGGCTAGGGGCCTAGCCTCCTGGACCAGGAGCTCGGGGGCAGGGCAGGATGGTCCCTTGGGTTGGATGTGGCCCATGGGCCAAAGTTTGTCCACCTCTGGTATAGCCAAAGCAGACCTCTGCCCTCCAGGCTGATCTGGGAGAAACTATGCTTCTCTTGGACAGAGGAAGCTTGGTGCAGTGCTTAGGACAGTAACTTAGGCTTCAGAGTCCTTGTTCCACCAGAGATTTCTTGTACAGCCTTGGGAAAGTAACCTAATCTCTCAGTTTCCCCATCTGTAAAATGAGGATAATAGTATTTCCCTATCTTACAGGAGTGTTCTGATGCTCAATACATTATTGATTGTGAGGCACTCAGATATTTAAGTAATGGATGCCATACAAGTTCCTTAGATAGAAAGGAGGAAGGAAACAGCATGCTCCAGGGACATTTAGTGATATACATATATATTGACATTTCAATGGGAAAGTACTTGGGAAAGGAACAATCATTAATACAAATTAATACCTGCCTGCCTGTCATCCATGTACATTGGTGCTTCTAATATGCAGCATTTAAGCACCTGTAATGAGAGTTATTACATCATTTTGAAAGGGCTGTTTGATCCTTCTCATGGCTATGCTGACAGACCACTAATTTAGAGTTGATCCTGCTCCTACTCAAGTCAATGGAAACATGCCCATTGTTTCAATAGTACATCATCTCAACAGGATCCTTACAAAAATCTGAAACAATAAATTCTTATAATTGAAAAAGGTATATATACAGCTTGATGCTTTGCATACCCCCCTCTGGTTAATGAGAATTGCACTGCTAATTCTTTGCTCAGGGAGTTAAAATGATCACAAACATATTTCCTTACTTTCTCCAATTGGAATCAGTTATTGGGCCTATCAGTACTTTCTAGGACATTGGTAAGACAGCACATTATATCAAATGGATTTTATTCCCACCGTGTGTGTGTTTATATAATCACTGTGCAATACCAGGTACATCCACAGACTGCAAGCACACATGTACACACTGATATACACAAGAGCACATTATTGTTACAGAATCAGTAAATCTCACTGTATTCATTCACAGATTTATAAAGTCCCTATCACCCTGGTATCTATATGCCAGTCTTGTAAATCTGTTTTCTTCTAGATATTAAACACATGCATGAGAAATGTCACAGCTCCTCCAGTCTCCAAGACAATATTAATCACAATTTTTAAACCTCCCTCTGATTATAAGCACAAAAGGCATTGCATTGGTTTTAAAAAGAGCTATGTGCTATTTTGTACTGATACAAAGAAACAAAGCTATGCCACTGCATCTCACAGTATTATGTAACATGTTGGTTCTGCATATTAGCTGCCTGCGAACTTTATCACACTAAACTATATTTCCCAGCTGTCAATATATTACAGTGCTGGCAAAGTATATTCTGTGAATTGTTACTCATTGTTTTCATTATACATATTTGAACTTGTTTGTGTGTGAACATAGTGTCCCTCTCACTAGCTTGTGAGGTTTTGCATCCAGCCCCTATACAGGGGTTCACAATGGATCAGGGACAAAGAGAACCTCTTACAAGACACTAATGCTTGGCACAATTAGTCTTCGCACTACCTGAGTGTAAGAACTGCATGATACTAAGGCTACGTCTACACTGCACGATTAATTCGAAGTAGTTTAAACCGATATTACAAAACCGATGTTATAAAATTGGGTTTGCGCGTCCACAGTGCAATCACAAAATCGATTGCTTGCGCGTCTCTGGCCAAGGCTACCGATCGAATTTTTAAGGAGCGGTGCACTGTGGGTAGTGTTCCTCACTAATCCCATAGTTCCACTTCCGTGTTTGGAGCACAGTGCCTGATGGGGCGAAACATGCCCGAGTGGTGCTGGGTACAGCCTCACCCCTCCCTTTGTGAAGGCAGCAGACAACCCTTTGGGCCTTTTTCGTAGAGTGCATTGAGCAAACGCCATAGCACAGCAATCTTTCCCTTTTTTTCACTTTGGTGGGGGGGGGGGAATAAACTGAGGAGCGTTCCCTGAACCACGGCCAGAACTGTGTTTGAACCGTACAGACATTGGGAGCCAGCCCAGATAATGGAAATAATTACAGAGACTGCCTGTGACTGTGGATAGCGGGATGTCCTCAGTACCCCCTTCCCCCTTCATGAGTCCATGAGTCTCTGTTGCCCGTTACGCTTGTCCACGCAGCGCTGTGTTCTGCAGTTTTTCATCAACGCTTTGGCTATTTCGTGTCTGTAACGGAGCAGGATCAAACGATTTGTCTCCCCATACGCGAGTCAGACCCTAGTATTCTCCGTAGCGGTCCATGTGAGCTCTTTTGGATTTGGAGACGCATCGCCAAAGCCGTGCTGATCACGCTCCACGCTGGACAAGCGGAAATGTAATTCAAAAGGTTCGCGGGGCTTTTCCTGGTTTACGGCGCCGCTGCATCCGGATCAGATTGCTGTCCAGAGGCGGTCAGTGGTGCACTCTGGGATACGCCCGGAGGCCAATTACGTCGATTTCCGGTCACACGACCCTAATCTCCGATATCACTATCGAATTTAGCGGCTACTCCTCTCGTTTGGGAGGAGTTCCGAAATCGATTTAAGGAGGCGGTAAAATCGATATTAATGACGACGTCATGTGAACGGATACAGCGTTAAATCGGTATATTGGCCATTAAACCGATTTAAAGTCGCAGTGTAGACCTGGCCTAAGAATACTAGCTAGTCCAAAGGGGCACGTAGGTTTGGAGAAGAGATGGCTGGTCACAGAGGACAGTGCAATATGCTGACCCTTCAGCAATGTGCCAGGGAGCTTTCTCAGACACAATTCCTCCCGGAACTCCTGTTGAGTTGGTGTGACTCTGCACTGCTTGAAATGCAAGGCCATGGCTGTAAGTCATAATTGAAGCGTACATTAATAATAATAATTAATAATGAAAGAGGTCATCCTGATATAAAGTGTTTCATCAGAGTGAGTTAGCTAAAATATCTTGTTATGAATTTATCAGGCTGTGTTTCTATTTTTGGCCCCATTAGCTGGGTTAAGCATATTGCCAATATTCTAATTCAGGGATTGGCAATCTTTGGCATGCGGCCTGCCAGGGTAAGCACCCTAGCAGGCCTGGCCGCTTTGTTTATCTGTCACATCCACAGGTTTGGCTGATCGCAGTTCCCACTGGCCACAGTTTGCCGCTCCAGGCCAATGGGGGCAGCGGGAAGTGGCAGCCAGCACATCCCTCAGCCCACGCCGCTTCTCACTGCCCCCATTGGCCGGGACAGCGAACCGCAGCCAGTGGCAGCCATGATTGGCTGAACCTGCGGACGCGGCAGGTAAACAAACCGGCCAGGCCTGGCAGGGTGCTTTCTCTGGCAGGCCGTGTGCCAAAAATTGCTGATCCCTGTTCTAATTAATTAAACATTACCATTGTATCTATTATCCTTGTGGAGAAGAGAGTGGACATAAAATGTGAGAGAGTATTATTGAGATTGCTTAATAGAAAGCACCAACATAGCTCTTCTGAAAGAATGCTAATTTCTCTGGGCCAACTACCATAACCTTTCTGCAGCTATGACAAATGCCAATCCTTGGATGGTCAATAAGAAATGTTAACACTAGATACAACTGAAAAATGAACCTCCCTTGTGGCATGCTACATATGGAATAAAGGAAATCTGCCTTATAATACATTGTTCCATGCAGTTACTCGATTCAGAATCTACAGAATACATCAAGCTATTTAGCAGTTACCACTAAAAGATAAAACTGGAAAACAGCTTGAATTTTTCACTCCTAAACTACACATAGTGGAAGGCACCAATCACATTGCATTTGTGGGGGAGTATACCGTAATTCCGAATCTTATGGAGTGAGAAACCTATTGAAGCACGTTTCAAACCAAACCCAATTTTGTGTCTTTAAATATTAGATATGACATTAATTATTTTGAAAGAGTTTGAACATCAGTGCTATTTCAAAACATTTAAGACTACCCTCTCAAACTCCTGAACACATAGTCACCTGGCTCTATTCCATTCCACTACAACCCTCAACTCTTCTGGAAATGTCATTTGGGTCCCACAGCTCCTTTCCTGGTCTGCAACACTCAAAATAAGCCCCCAAATCTTCCCCCTCTCTCTACAACCTCTCCAAAGTCAACACAGATTTCAGCAACTGCAAGTTGAATAGCAGCATATCTTGCATCAGTTCTGCTGCGCCCTAGGTAATTCTATATCCACATTTCCTGTACTCTGGGGCACCCGTAAGAAGCCCTAAAGAGCAATGTGTGCCACAGAAGACGTTTGGAATGTAGCAGGTAGCAGTGAAAATATCAGACCTAATGGACCCCACGATCAGTTCCTCAAAGGTACAGTGACATATTGGGGTCGTGAGGAGGTACAGAAGAAACCAAGTGTTGTGTGGAGTTACCACAGTAGGATTCCTCTTACTGGGCAACATAGAAGGAATGGTCTCAGTCTTTATCTTCAAGGCCACAATGGAATGGGCCCAGGATTTTAAAAGATTGCCTAAAATGCCAGATTCACAGTTGATTACTCTGCTCTTTTCAGGCACAACGGAACGTTCAACCAGAAGAGTAAAGTTTGCCTGCAAAAGAAACAGAGCTTTTTCAGGGGCCAAGCCAAGACAGAGGAATGAACTCCCACAAGAATTAAGGCCTGTCACAAACTTCATCACTTTCCACTATATCCTTGCCTTCTATAACATAAACCCACAGCAACATGTATACAATTAAACAATTCTACTCCCACCCCCCGCCGAAGAACTTTCTACTGTGCACACAATTCTGTCTCTGGGGAGATGATAAGAGAAACCTATTATGCATGGCTTGTTCTATTAGTCACATCACTTAACATACTACTGGAAGGCGGTGAGATACAGCAGTCCTAAAGGCAATATAAGAGCCTCTAGAACAGAATTATCCAAATCTTTAAAGTGACACATATTGCCATATCCCAAATCCCATTGATTTCAGTCAGACTTGTAGATACTCAGCATGTTTTAGGATTGACTTAATTTAGTTAAATGGGGAAGCCAAGTTTGGAGGATAGTTCTTATTTTGAAAAAAAATGGCTCATCTGAAAGGCACCTGAACTTCAAAGCCAAATCACTGACAAAATAATGACACCTTTGATACATTGGACTCTGGAATCTACAAGAACAATTAGGAAAAATGTAGTTACAGATTGTGAGGTTTGTTTCAAATACTAGTTAACACAACCTCATCATCAATATGTTATTGCCTTGAGCACAACATAACTGCATTTGACTGGTTTTGACACTGGAAGAAAATTAAAACTGTCTTTTTATTTATTTACCCTCCAAATCACTGTGAAGTTGTAAGTGAACATTATTTCAATTATTTTGTTCTTCATAAACCATGTTCTTTGTTTGTATTCATTTTAGTCTAGTGCTTTTCAAACACATAGAGGTTGATTAAATATTCACAACTTCTTTCCCGTTGCTAAACTTACCAGCATACAAGAATCTGATGATATAAAGATGACACTCAATATTCTAGTCATACAACTGTCCTCCATCTGTAAACATCAAGGGCAATAAAAAGAAGTGTGCTTTTCCAAACCAGAGAGGCTGACTTTTCCAAACCAGAGAGGGTTCGTTCTATTTGAAAGACTGGTTTAATGATTTGGCTGGCTCACATTTCAATGAACTACATATCAGTTTCAGTCCAAAGTTTTGGATTTGGAGTCAAATAGGCTGGAAACATTCATATAAAAAGGTTATAGGAGCAACCAATAATGCCATATAGTTAATTCTTCAGTGTGACCTGGAAGCCCTATTGGTGTCACAGTCCCTTGATTAAATTGACATCTATGACAGGCCTGGAGATGTGTGGTTTGGTGACAGTGTTATCTTCACTTTCAAACTATACTCCCATTGACAGATTGGTTTTGGCTGCTAACTTATAAAGCCATAAACTGTAAATAGACAGAAAAGCAGAATGTGTACTTCAATATTAAATGTAAAAACTACATTCATATGAAGTCAGGGTTTCATACTGAGAGTTAAGGCTGAATGTGAAACCTTAGCAGTCCGGCTATGTCTTTTTTAAAATGCCTATAATCCCAGTTAGTTTACCTACACATGCATATTATGCAAGTACATTGCATTTCTCAAACACAAGACTCTATTATATAATACAATGGTTTCTTACAAGCTTAGACATGCAGCCACACCAAAAGGACCATGAGCACAGATTGGAAGTCTGCATCCTAAAGCATATTCCCAAAGAAGCAGAATAAAATTTATCTATTTTACCTTAATATTAGATATAAGGAGTTTTGAGCATTGTGCAAAGTCTACACTACATTGCATTATTGTATTTTTGGCATTTAATTTCCTAGATTTTTAAAATGAACAAAGTTCCCTGTAACTAACAGGTAAAATAGCTAGCCAAAGCCAAATGGTTATGATCAAGTGGCCAAATCCTGCCATTTTTTTTTGTTTGTTTTAAAGCAGAATTCCTGTTGTGGCCTAATGCCACTAGTAAACTGTGCAGATTTTGAAAAGGTGCCGTCCAGCCCAGAAAAGACTATTTTGGGTTAGTATTGCAGGCAGAGCATGTATGCACATGCTGAGTGGGTACCGTTCAAAAATTCTCAGTAATTTCAATGGGAGCAGGATGAGAACTCTATATAGCCAGAGTTATTAAACTTTGAATGAGACAAACTATTTTAAGTGTGCCTACATCTCACAGAAGATGTTTCACCTCAGTCCCAAATAGTGCATGTACATGAAGTGAAGGAAACTTTTAAGAAATATTATTTTATAAGTCAATGGTGGAAATACTCAGTTCAAAAATTCAAGGACCATTCAGCCCATGCTATTGTGATGCTAGAGTATGACCCACAGAGCTACTGTTGGGTGACATAATACCTTCATTATTAGCCTAGATTAAAGTGGCCCCCTCCCCCCAAAAAAGTATTATCTTTGATTTCTCCTCCCACACCAGCATATTTTTCACTTTTTTTAGGACTCTTCTCCCCCTCCCCCAACCTCCGTATCTCTCTCTTGGTTTTATCACACAGTTCCACACCTTTCTGAGTCAGACAACACAGGCCAGATTCTATCTCCTGTGCTGATGCTCTGCAAACAAGAAGTGTTTAAAGGGAAGGGCAGGTTTTTTTCCTTCCTCCATCTCCCTTGGAGACAAAGTACACCATTATATACTTGTCTTCCCCATAAGACTTGTATCAGCAAAAACAATCTCTGCTTTTAAATGTGAAAAATAATAGATCAAATAAATTTCTCAGTGCTGAGATGTCATGCTATTTTAACATGCATTCTATTGCAATCAATAGGCTCCATCATGACCAGCAATGTTTGCTTCTTTAATTAAGAAAGCTGTATAGTTGTGCTCTCCCCTTTATAGTATGCTGTCTCAATCTCATGAGAACATAAGAACGGCCATACCAGGTCAGACCAAAGGTCCATCTAGCTCAGTATCTGTCTACCGACAGTGGCCAATGCCAGATGCCCCAGAGAGAGGTGACTTAACAGCACTGATCAAGTTGATCTTCTCCTGCATCCATCTGCATACTATGATGAACGAAGGCTGGGACACACCTTTCTTTACCGCTTGCTGGCTTGCCATTATGGACCTAGCACCATGAATTTATCAGTTTCTTTTAGAAAATTGTTATAGGTCCCAGCCTTCAGATACCTCTCAGGTAAGGATATCCGACAAGTTGACTGTGCACGTGTGTGAAGAAAAACTTCCTTTATATTGTTTATAACACTGGCTACTATTATGTTCATTTGTCGTGACCCTAGTTCGTATTATGGGATAAAGTAAATAACTTTTCCTTATCCACTTTCTCCACGTACTCATGACTTTTATATACCATCTATCATATCCCCTCTAGTCTCCTCTTTCCAGCTAAAGGCTGCCTCTTAGTCTTTCTCATATGGGACCCTCTCCAACCGCCTACCATTTAGTTTGCCTCTTTTCTGAACCTATTTCTAGGTGCTAGTAACTTCTTTTTGAGGTGAAGAGACCACATCTGTACACAGTATTCCAATGTGGAGTATCATGGATTTATATATAAGGCAATAATAATTCATTCATGTCATGGTATAATTCCACTCTGACCTTAGTGCAAGAGAGGTACCCAGCATGGATTCCTCAAGACTGGTCAGCTTAGACCTGTAACGCTGCACCAACCAGGAATTCCAGTGCCTGGTTACACTCTGGTCCCCCAAAAACCTTTGCCAGGAACCCCAAGACCCGACCCTGCTGGATCTTAACACAAGCAAAGAAACTCTTTCCCCCCCGTTGCCTCCTCCAGGCTTCCCCTCTCCTGGGTTACCTGGACAGATCACTGTGATTCAAATCTACTTGAATCTTCAGACAGAGAGGAAATGCCACTCTCTCCTTCTCTCTCCCCCTCCCAGACTCCCTGACGAGAGACAGTTATCGAGCTGTAGAGAGATTAGCCATCCTCTCCACATTCCTCTCTCTCTCAAAATTCCTGATCCTCAGAATCCGCCGTACCCTGGGTCTCTCACACGCAGAATAAAAATACACAATCAGGTTCTTAAAACAAGAAACTTTTTATAATAAGAGTAGGAAAATATCTTTGTAAATTTATTAAGGATGGAATTAGGTATACAGTCTTTTACTTGAACACTGGTAATACCCTCCAGCTCAAGTATATAAGTACAATAAAATCCTTTCAGCAAAAATACAAATTTGAACCTTTCAGCCGAATACAACAATTTTAAATCCTTCCAGCCAAATGCACACGTTTACACTGCATATATAAGAAAACAACATAAGCCTGTTAACGCGC
>NC_133770.1:251509851-251596068 GCF_003597395.2 Chelonoidis abingdonii | reverse complement strand
AGACTGTCCCCTAAGAGAAGTCTGTGTCCGATCCACATGCCCCTCTGCAGCAGTCGGCTTCCCCCATCTCCTAGTTTAAAAACTGCTCTACAACCTTTTTAATGTTTAGTGCCAGCAGTCTGGTTCCACTTTGGTTTAGGTGGAGCCCATTTCTCCTGTATAGCTCCCCCCATCCCAAAAGTTTCCCCAGTTCCTAATGAACGTAAACCCCTCCTTTCTACACCATCGTCTGATCCACACATTGAGCCTCTGAAGCTCTGCCTGCCTACCTGGCCCTGCGCGAGGAACTGGGACCATTTCTGAGAATGCCACCATAGAGGTCCTGGCTTTCAGTCTCTTCCCTAGCAGCCTAAGTTTGGTTTCCAGGACATCTCTCCTACCCTTCCCTATGTCATTGGTACCTACATGTATCATGACCACCGGCTCCTCCCTAGCACTACACACAAGTCTGTCTGGATGCTTCGAAAGATTCACAACCTTCGCACCAGCCAGGCAAGTCACCATACAGTTCTCCCGGTCATCACAAACCCAGCTATCTATGTTTCTAATGATCTAATCTCCCATTACTAACACCTGCCTTTTCCTAGCAACTGGAGTTCCCTCCCCCGGAGAGGTAACCTCAGTGCAAGAGGCAACCCCAGCACCATCTGGAAGGAGGATCCCAACTATGGGAAGGTTTCCTTCTGCTCCCATTGACTGCTCTGCTTCCCTGGGTCTTTCTTCCGCCTCAAGAGCACAGAGGCTGTCTGAGCGGAGGTGGGACAATTCTACAGTGTCCCGGAAAGCCTCATCAACATACCTCTCTGCCTTTCTTAGCTCCTCCAGTTCCGCCACTCTTGCCTCCAAAGTCCATACGTGGTCTCTGAGGGCCAGGAGCTCCTTGCACCGACTGCACACATACGGCACCCGCCCACAAGGCACGTAATCATACACGCTACACTCAGCGCAATAAACTGGATAATCCCCATTCTGCTGCTGGGCTTCTGCCTGCATTGTCTCCTAGTTAATGAAAGGGTGGTTTAAAGAAAGGGGTTTTGGAATATGGTTTGGATTATAGGTTTTAAGGGGAATACAGGGGAACAGGTAGGACCCGTACAAGGACCCCCCTCCCTTCCCACTCCCCCTTCCAAAAACTCCCTTGCAAAACTTCCCCTGTTAGCATCCCTGGTCGCTTGTGGCACAGCTTTTATAAATAGCCCTGGCCTGAGTTAATGCCCCGCCGCCTACTGATTAAGGCTCAGCCATACAGAAGCTTCGAGCTGTCAGATCTTTCCTTTGAAGCTCACGGCCTCCAACTGCCAGCCACAGCACACGGTCCTGTTTGACCCCCATAAAAATACCCATATCTGAAAATGTATGTTCTTCTAAAACAAGCATCATATCAGAGTTAGCCACCAACTAGGTCCTACTACAAAATTTCTACACTTGCAGACAGTTAACACTTTAATTCTTAAACTTGCATTATCTAATGAAAATCTTGAAACGATGGGCCTTAAATAAATAGGATACAAAATTCTATTTAGAAGTATGAAAATCAGAGATAAGTGCGCATATTTTGGACAAAACACTGCTGATCTTTCTGGCGGGAAAAAATACTGTGGCTATGCTGCAGCATCTTATGTTTATTGAAAGTAACACATGGCTGCAATGTTACAAGAGAAGAGGGAAGAAATATATCAGCAAGACATGGATGAATGGGATGTCTCTGTATCAGTACAGATGTCCCTTTTAGCCATATGTGGATCCAACTCCCCTATTCTGAAACTTTCTACATAGTCTGCAAAGTTTATTATGGGAAGCTACAGTAGTGGCACTAGAGTTAATATAGTATGTTTGTCACTGCCCCTCATCCCTGGAAAACACACATCCAACCTCCTAAAAAATGTTTTCACCCAAAATTTTTGTTGCATGTTTTCTGGCCAGATAATATTTTGCCATTTTTATTCCCTTCCTCAGCAAAGTTGTTGGCTAGTCAGACAAGGTGTCTTGGAGATGAGAGTATGAAAAATGAGAGTTCTTTATTTGTTTTTGGAAAGGTCTTTCCCCCTCCCCCAATGTCATCACTCAAAAATGCCTTGGTCTAGAAACTTCACATTTATAACATTCTACAGTCTTCTAGGGGAATCAATGACTTAAAAAAAATCTAAAGAAAATCAGGGGATTAACTACCATTTTATTCAGATGCTAGAGTTATGAGTGTGGTATAAGAACCCATATAGAATACAACTGAACCTTTGAAAATTCTGTAAGGTGCCGGTAAATCTATAAAGTTCAAATGGTTAATCACTGATGATACTACAAATCTAAATTGCCATTTAACTGAGGGTCTTGAAATTATAAACCAACTACCAGGACTGAAAATTTGTCATAGTAAGTTTTCTTAAAATTCTACTGAAGAGCAGCTAGCTAGCAATGCCCTTACTTCAGTTTCCTGTTAATGGCTCCTACACCTCTATATACATAAACATACAGCACTCCCAATACAAGGCACAGTGTTGTGAGAAGCTTCACGCACCCCCTCCAGACACTGCCCTGAGATCGCTGCTCTTCTGCAGGGGATGTGGTTGGGCCCTGCGTCCTGTTCAACTAAATGGGGGAGCAAATACTCCCTCCTTGATGAAACAATTATTAGAAACAAAACTCAGCGAGAAACACCTTATGTTGTACAGGCAACCTTATTTCTGGAATTTCCCAACTTTTAAGTGCTTGACTTTGCAACCTTAACTTTCTTTTAATAATTTTATTAGAGGTCATTTCCTAGTTTTATTTTTGGACTTTTTTTGTTTTAGAGAACAAGGGAAAAAACAAATTCCATTATGTGCAACTGTAACAAATCCCTTAACATGCATCATCATCAATGGAATCTAAAACCTTAACCTTCATCACTGCTGCACAGACTGCTACCACTTGCGCATAATAGCTGGCAACAGGAGAAGGCTGTTATTCCAGTTGGGGGGATGGACCTCAGGGTATAGGTGCTGGGTCCTGGGGAGGTTATGTGGAGCCTAGGCACTAACCTTCCCTCCCCTTTATGCCTTTGGGAGCAATTGGCCAGTGAGTTGTAGTAATTTGTGATCAGGGATCAGCAAGCTTTGGCACATGGCCCACCAGGGTAAGCACCCTGGTGGGCCAGGCTGGTTTGTTTACCTGCTGCGTCCCCAGGTTCAGCCGATCGCGGCTCCCACTTGCCGTGGTTCACTGTCCCAGGCTGATGAGGGCTGCGGGAAGTGGTGTGGGCTGAGGGATGTGCTGGCCACTGCCTCCCACAGCCCCCATTGGCCTGGGACGGCGAACCGTGGCCAGTGGGAGCAGCGATCGGCTGAACCTGAGGATGTGGTAGGTAAACAAACCGGTCCACCAGGGTGCTTACCCTGATGAGTCGCGTGCCAAAGCTTGCTGATCCCTGATCACTAATTACTACAACTCAACTACCATCGGAAAAATAAAAGAGCAAAATACATTTTTATGTTATCCGCAGTTTTTATGGTTTGCTTGCTTGCTCGTGATGCTGCTTATATACTAACAACAATTATTTCACTGCTATGTTCTCTTTCTCCTCTCTCTTGGTTGGGTGTGGTTTCTACCTATTGTCTCTCATCAGATATTTAAATTTAAGATCTTTCAGACAGTTCTCTCTTTTTATTCCATGTGTCTACAGTACCTAATAGTATTGAGCTGTGATCCCTGTCTGGGCATCTAGGCAAGTAATGCATAATAACTTACAATATGTTTTGTGACTGCAGCTACAATCCACTCCCAAATATTAATACATGTATTTTCTGACAGGCTTCATATATTCTACCTTTTTAACTTTTTCCTGTTTTTGAGCTGCCATTATGCTACGGATGAGAAATCAGTGACCTGACCTTTTCCCAAAGCTATGAATGTAGAAAGGCATGTGAACAAATGAACAGTGAAGCAGAGATTTTAAAGGCACACAGAGCTGTATATTATTAATGATAACGTATAGCTGCTGGAACTGAAGCATTTGTACTGTGTGTCCTCTTCATTTCTGCATGTGATTAGATTCTCTCATTAGAATGAAACCCATTTATCATCCTCACCATACAGATAATATGATGATTGATGGCTTTGCAACCAGCTGCATAATATGCAAATATATGACTTTTTAATATTTTTACAAAACAGCATGCCTGTGTGCTTGTTTTAATCCCCTTAACACTCATATTATAAGTATGTCATGTAATACAATCACAGCAGGACCACTGGACCCTCTCATCAGAATGGACACAATTTAAATAGCAATCAGGCTTGCAGATTTGTGGTATTATCATAGTACACATGGGTATCAGGTTTCGAAATGCAGTCATTTCGCCTCTCCAACACTATCTGATGCAAGACATTGTCTTTACTAAGAGCTGACTCATTAAAATGTCCCATGTTTTAGCACTCTACATATTTACATTTCCTAGATATTAGTAAAATTGTCTTACCAGATAGCGAGGGAGACATTTCCTCCTTAGGGGCTTGATCCTGCCTATATGTACTGCTGACTTCATTGGGCCGACTCACAGTAGTAAGCCCTGTGCCTACAGTAAATGTTTACAAGATTGGGCCACAACGGCAGTGTATCTTTCAGCTGGGTATATAACATTAGAATCATGAAATATACTTTTGGAAAGTAAAGGAAATGCCTCAGATATCTTTCATCATATATGGGCTCATAGAAATCCAATATGTCAATAGACTAAGTCATTTGTAGGCTGATTGGCTGAGCCATCTCTGACATAACAAGCCAAAATATATGCCTCTGCAGTCCAGGAAACATCTGTGCTACTGAGATCCTTCATTTCTCAACCCTTCTCTAGGAACAAGATTGCACAAATATTTCAAGAACAAATTCAATAAAGATGAAAATAGTACAAGGACAGGCTAATTCATATTGACACAAGTGAACATGGCAGCTGACCGATAAACTACAATATTTCAAATCAAAGTGGACAGAATTTGACCAAGGGAGTATTTTCATGTGGATTCCAAATATGAGAACAACAATTTCCTTTTCTGAGAATGGCAAAATGACCCAGACTGATTTTACCTGGGTGATTTTCTACATGCCTCACAGAGCGCTATGGATTCCCTATCCAGTTTTATTTCTTTTAGCACACCCAATCCTTGCCAGCACAGGAAACCAATAGACTGGCAATTAAACAGAATAGAGGAATAGAGGAGGCCAGGAGGGAGTCTTCTGCATGACAGAACACTGCCATCAGGCCCACTGACCTAGCCCAAACAATATACATGTGAAATATGCATTATATACATTTGAGGAAGAATATCAAGAGCTTCAATTCTTTCAATGCAGCGTAAATATGATTTTCAAAACACTGCCCATTACTCTGACAGAAATGGAACAGCCTCTGTACACTGTCTTGCAGCCAGAACATGCACTGGTGATACAGGAAAGGGATACGCTTTCAATCATCTCATTCCTATGTATGGCTAATCAGACCCCTTTGCTCTCTTGTTCTACCCAGTGGCTGGGCAACTGTGCTCATACACATCACTTCAGCTGACAGTGCCCTGGTAGGAGCTAGCAGCAGAATTCTCTCAGTGGAGGACTCATGGGTGTTGAACTGGCTTCCCCAGAGGCTGGGCTGAGACCAATCTTATCACCTTTTAGGCACAGCAAGAAGCATGTCTTCATGCAAGCATTTTCCTGATGGCTAGAAAGCCTTAATGTTGAAGAAATGCCTATTCGTACTAAATAACTTGCAGAGATTGTTCAAGAAAAGACAGTTACTCACCTTTGTAACTGTTGTTCTTCGAGAAGTGTTGCTCATATCCATTCCAGTTAGGTGTGTGCGCGCCACGTGCACGTTCGTCGGAGAAACTTTTACCCTAGCAACACTTGCGGTCGGGCTGGGCGCCTCTTGGAGTGGCGCTCGCCTATGGGCGCCGGGTATTGCAGATATAGCCATACCCCAGCTGACCTCGGCACCCTTCAGTTCCTTCTTGCCGCTACTCCGACGTGGGCGAAGGAGGGTGGATGATGGATCGGATTTTATGGAGGCAAACAGCTCTCGAAGAACAACAGTTACAAAGGTGAGTAACCTTAATCTTCTTTCGAGTCGATTGTGCTCATATTCCATTCCCAAGTTAGTTGATTCCCAAGCTTACTAGGCGGAGGGGTCCGGATGAATGGAGTACATGCGGCCGACCAGGTGCGTCATCTCTAGAATGTTTGTACAAACGCAAAGAGGGGCGGGCGAAGTGTGGACCGATTGTACCAGGTCACGCAGCATGGGCTAATTCTTGGATGGCACTGTGCGCCAGGAAGGCCGCTGTGGAAGCTTGAGCTCTGTAGGAGTGCGCCGTTGAGGCGTCCCAACGGCACATGAAGCTGAGCTTCGTAGCACGTGGAAAATACAGAGCTGTTACCTCAGAGGAAATCCTCTTGGGGAGATGGCAGACTTCATCCGGCTCCGCAACCGCCACAAACAGTCTGCGGAGATTTCGTGAAAGGCTTGGTTCATTTTCAATATTAGAAAAGCCAGCTGCTGTTGGCACATCTAAGGTGTGTAGCTGCTGTTATACCCGGCCGAGAAGAATGAGGCGTTCGGAAAGTAAACCGGGAGAGGGGGAAAGATGTTCCTGGCTAGTATGGAAGGCAGACATCCACCTTAGAGAGTCAATGTACACCAGGACGCTGATGCAGGTGGCAGTTGTATTTGTCTTTTATGGAAACAGTTATTAAGGAGGGTTTACGTTGGAGGGGCTCTGATCTCAGGAGACCCCTGGCTAGGTAATTAGGCACTAGAAGTACCTGTCTTCCACGAATAGTAGAGGATGCGGCAAGTCGCCCGAGTGGGCTCAAAGGCGGTAACATTAGCCTGTTTAGAGAAAAAAGCCAAGTTGAGGTCACAGGTGAGGTGGGCAGGGTGACGAGCGGGGGTAGTACGGCCCCAGGCCCTTAATGACGCGAGAGACTCACTGGGTGAGAGAATACAGAATGACCACACCTCTCCTGGATAGAAGGTGGATAATAGCTGTCTTGTGCACCTTCAAGAGAGAAAGTCACCAATGCCCTGCCCTGCTGCTTAAGCGTGGCCAGAGAGTAGTCAAAGGTTGTGGGGATTGGATGCCTCTAATGAAAACGTCCCGAAACGCGCACTAGACCTGCGAAGCGCGTCACTTGGGCTACATACGTCCAACGGTGGGAGGGCTTTCCTGCACTGAGGAGAGGCTGCACGAGGCGGAAAGCAATCAACTCCTCAGCGTTCAGACCCATGCAGCGAGCAACGCCGGAGGTGGAGGGCCCGGCAGGTCCGATGATGAAGCCCTTCCGTGGTGCCATGTGTTGATCAGTCCGGGACACAAGGGGAGGGGAAACCGGAAGGGCGGCCACTGACAATTCCAGCAGGGTGGTGTATCCCAGGGCTGGGGCTGGCCTGGGCCATCCGCGCGATCAGTAGATCAGATGCGCTTTTGTCCCTGAGCGGAGTTAGGAGGACCTTTGTGGCACCAGAGAAACGGAGGGAAAAGCATAAAGCAGGCGGTGGTATCCCAGGGCAGGAGGAACGCCATCTGTTATCAATCGCGGAGGGAGAGACCCTGGACAGCAGCAAACTCCTGTGCACTTCCTGTTCGAGCGGGAGGCGAACAGGTCTATTACGAGGGAAAGCCCCAAGACCCCTTGGAAAGAGTGGAATTATGAGCGCCGGGCATATCGACAGCTCGGACAGAGAACGACCGGCTCAGCCGATCTGCAGGCGGGGCGTTCCGACTCCCGGAGAAAAGATGCTACTAATCCACCTGGTGGGTCTACACAGAAGTCCCATCAGTCGAATGGTCCCCTCCTGACACTATTGGGGAGACTACAGCGAATGGGTCCCCCTTGCCTGTTGAATATAGTAACATTGTCTCGTGATGTGTTGTCCGTGAACATCCGAAACACAACGGCGCTACAAAATTCGCTTTGAACGTCTGACAGGCCAGACGGACGGGCTCAGCATCAGCTCTCAACTCCCGGACGACGTTTATATGGAGGTTGAGCTCTTGGGCTGGACAAACGAGCCCTGTGGGGTACGCCAAAGCGACCTAGATGAGGCTCCCGCATCCTAGGGATAGACGCATATCCTGTCGTCAAAGTTAGTGACAGGCTGCTGTGGATGAAAGGGCATCGCCCTGCACAAACCATGGAGGGAGGGTTCAGCCACCAGCTCAGGAGGGCGAAGGGGCCTAAGAAATCGTGACCGAGGACGTCCAGGGGCCTGCCTGCTCGGATAGGGATTTACTTCCAGCGGTGCAGAAGACCGAATGGAGCCACGTTGAAAAGGGCCGCATGCGGAGCCTGGCGTGGCTTGGTTGCGTAAGTGCAGCGGCGATATGCCCCAGTAAACCAATGGCAACCAAGGCCAGGTGCAGCGCGAGGGAGAGGAGAGGGCCCACAGACCGTCGATGATCGAGGTGATCGTTTGGAAGCGGGCTTGGGGCAAGTAACCCTGGTAGAGCGAGGAGCCAGGGTCGCTCCTATGAAGTCAAGTCCAGCCTACTGAGTAGGAGACCAGTTGGACTTCTCCATTGTTGAGAGCAGGAGACCCAACCAGGTGAAGAAGGTTCGCATGATTACGGCGACATGGCTAGACGGACCTGGGCTGAGAGGTCCGCCTTTGATTGACCAATCGTCCAGATACGGACATGATCTGCTGTGCGATGACTGCCATGCATTTGTAAATACCCTCAGGGCCGTGGAGAGGCCAAAGGGGAGGACTGCGAACTGGAAGTGCAGGTGGTTGATCGTGAACCGAAGGTACTTCCTGTGCGGAGGAAAGATAGCAATGTAGAAGTACGCGTCTTTCATGTCGAGGGCGGCGTACCACTCTCCAGGATCCAAAGACGGGATAATAGTTCCCAGGGAGACCATGCGAATTTCAACTTGAGCAGCCACTTGTTGAGTCTCCGCAGGTCTAGAATCGGCCAGAGGCCTCCCTTGGACTTGGGAATTAGAAAATAGTGGGAGTAAAACCCCTTCCTCCTCTCGGTTATCGGAACCTCCTCTATGGCTCCTGCGGCGAGGAGAGACTGCACCTCGTGCAAGAGGATTTGCTCGTGAGAGGGGTCCCTGAAGAAGGGCCGGGAAGGGGGATGGGAAGGCGGGGATGAGGCAAATTGGAGGTGGTATCCTTGCTTCAGCGTGCATAGCACCCACAGGTCGGAAGTAAGCTGTGACCACGCCGGGAGGAAGTAGGAGAGGCGGTTGGAGAAGGGGGGAAAAGGATCCTGTCCTGAGGCCTTAGGCCCTGGTGGAGCCTTAGAGGGCCCTTGATTCTGCCCCACATGGGGCCAGACTGGCGCCTCCGCGCACCCCGCCCGCGCCTCCTACTGAGGTCCTGCCTGTTTCGCGGTGGAAAATATGGGCGGCGGGGTTGGGGCCTAAAGTGTCTACGCTGGGTCACGGGGGTATGCATGCCCAGAGACCTCATGATGACTCTGTTGTCCTTCAGGCTCTGCAGCCGAGGATCAATTTTGTCCGAGAACAAACCCTTGCCCTCAAAGGGTAAGTCCTGGATGGTGTACTGTAGCTCTGGTGGTAGGTTGGAGACCTGGAGCCAGGAAATACGCCTCATCGTGATGCCCGAGGCCAAAGTTCTGGCAGCCAAATCGGCCGCGTCCAGGGAGACTTGGAGGGAGGTCCTGCCCACCTTCTTGCCTTTCTCTACGAATGCTGCAAACTCCTGGCGAGAGTCAGGGGGCAGGAGCTCGGTAAAGCGGCCCACCTCTGCCCAGGTGTTGTAATTGTACTGGCTCAACAGAGCCTGCTGGCATAATTAAAAGTCCTAACAAAGAAAATAGTCTTTTTCCACTCCAGGACAAACAGTCTTTTATCCTTGGTCCACCTTGATCTTTTCTCTTGATGTGAGAGTGAAGGGAATCTATCTCCCATGCTCTTTGGAAGATTCAGCCTGGAAGTGCTAAACGAGAGCAAGCGCATGTACCATGTCTCAAATCCACACTTCCTCTCTAATGCAGGCTGTGTTCTTCTGTTTCTGCTACGGGTCTAAATCTTCACTCATCGGCACAGGGCTCACAATTTTCTAATGTACTGAACCTGGTTCCTTCTTGTCCCTCTTTGGGTCTCCTTCTCCCTGGTTCTTCACAGGCCTCTTCCTAGCCCTCTTCAACTGGGTGAACCACTTAAGATTTTACATTTTTCCTAGTCATTCTGCCCCACAACCATTCTAGCCTCTTTCCACTCTGAGGAAGGATTATTCCTTATAATTTCTTAGCACTCCTTCCCAACATGCCTGGCTTTATCGTACAGTTCTTAGACTCTCACTGGAACCTACACCTCCCGGAATTCCCTTGTTTCAGACTAAATGGGGACCAGACCTATATTTAGTCTACAACAGGGATCGGCAAGCTTTGGCACGCGGCTCGCCAGGGTAAGCATCAGGACTCTCCCACTCTCAGCTTCCCCTTGTCCTACATAGCCTCCAGGTGGTGTCCCACCCTCCTAACTGACCAAATTAGGAATAGTTGTTCTGGCGTGGGGGAGCTGGACTTACTTTTTTCGCCGGGGCCAGTCACCCTGTGATAGCTTTGTTACATCTACTCCAGAAATTTGCTATTTATTATCTAATATCTTGAACTTATTTCTTGACTGATTCTCTAACTGCTCCATAATACAATATAATGTAACATGATCTCCATTTAGAACTCCACATTTATCTGATGATTGATGAGATTCCTCTAATTCAGCTATCTTCCTTTCTACAAGCTTTTAGTATAGATATCAGACGTTTCTGGCTCTTCCTCCCAGTGCTTAATTTGTAATGAAAGAGGTGCTGGGTCTCAAGCAATTTTTTTTAAAAATTTTCATAACTGATGCAGCAAGCCCGGAGATGCTGGGACTATGAACTGCCAAGCCTAGAGGTAGCAGGGCTCAGTACTTGGCAAGGCCTGGCACAAATTAAGTACTGTTTACTTCTTCTTTTTCATGCATTTATTCCTGTGATGAAGCTATTGTCTGCAAATTGTGAATTATGAAGAACCTTTCCTTCATGGATTGAGGAGCTATAGAAGAAAAAGATTGAATGACCCCAGTGGATACATGTTTCTATGTAGTCTGCTCTGTGTAGAAACTCTAGATGTCAAGCAGATGCGTAATTGTCTCTGAGGCTTACTGATAATGTGTGTATGTGTTTATGTGTGTAGATATGTTTTCTCTCCATACTGGCTTGAAGTATACAAAAGAAATCTAAAATCACAACAGCCTGGAACAGAGAAGACAATCGAACTCCAGAGGGAAAAAAAAGATGAAACAGACACCATCTTTTAGTGTATATTCCCTCTTCATTCCAGAATTTGTGTCCAAACTCCACCACAGAGAAACAAATCAAAGGGAACAAGGACCTGCATTTAACTTAATCTCCATTCATAATACAATTCAATTATTACTATAATTTGTTGACATTAGACATTCAAGGAATGAGAAAAAATAGAAAAATAATACTATAAAACAAATTACAAATAAGCAATATTGGCAGCGCAAAAGCACCCCTTTCTCTAAGGTAAATGAAATAATTCAGGAATCAGTAACGGGTTTTCAGTCCTTGAATATTTTTAAATAATAAACAAAAAGGAGTGCTGATGCAGCGAGGGGATTTGGAAAAAGCAGAGGGCTTGATGTTCCATTGTTTTGCATCATTTGAATCTTTTTTCATTTTTTTAACATATTTGAAAACTGGGTTTAAAATGTTATTCTGTGCACATCAATGTGAGTGACAAGTTCAGAACTGGTTGTGTTTCACACCCAGGTTGCACAGATGTAAATAACTACACAAGATGCAAGGCAGCACAAATCAGCATCAAGCTCTCAGGGAAATTATAATCCCTTCCTTCAATCATATCAGCCTGCTGATGTGCCACAGAATGGGCCTAGGAAAGAGGTTTTCAGTCTATGTTGAACATTTAAATTACTTTTAGCAATATACTTTTAGCTGAAGTTTGTATTAAATTTCATGCCCCAACATTAATCAAGAAATCAAAAGACAATACTACCACACAGTATCTCTAATGAGTTGAAGATATGAAGTATAAATCATAATGCTTTGTTTTAATTGTAACTTTTAGGGCCAAATTCAGCAGAATGTTCTGAGAATGAAATGTAAAAGAGCTTCCAAATCTATAGTCTTATTCCTCTGACACCACTGATGCCCTAACAATGCTCCAGGGAAAAGTGTTCACCGTTCCCCCCAGGACTACTGCTCCGATGAATTTAAGTCCATCAAAACAGGACTCCCCTCTGACAAAACAGGATTTATCCAGTGGTCATGAAAACTTTAAAGAGCAGTGACAGTGAGGGTCTCATCAACTACCAGAAAGAATTTTTGACAAATTATATATATATATATGTATATACATATATATAGCCTCCAATGACTGGACAACCAATATAATTGTAGCATGCAAAACTAGCTTGTGAAGGAGAGTCTTGACTGGTTGAATTATCTTTGATGACATAATAGTACCACTTAAGAGTGACCTGAACTATTGACCTACTCCTATTTTTAGGCTATGATCATAACACTTAGATACAGAATATGCTGTATCAAGTAGCACATGCATGAGGTTTCAATGAGTTTTAACTACATGGAAAAATTGACGAATTTGAGTTCATCCATTATTAAGATTATTTGGGATGATATGTCTGAGAATAAGCCTAAATTTCTTAAAGAATCCATGTTAAAATTAATTTGACTTCAAACTAATTATCAGATATAACCATGTTCTCAGAACATTCATTCTGTACTCAGAGAGTAAATACAATGCGTATGGGGAGTATATGCTGTCAAATCCCTGCTCCGAAGTGCAAAACTCAGCTCAAATGTAACTATGAAGTCATGAAAAGCACCTTCATAAAGTTAGGTATTCTAATTTCTACTCTTCACCCCTGTTTTAAATTGTGCATCTGAAATCCCACTTACATCTTTACAGTGAATTATTCCTTTTCAGGCTGTCTCTGTTATCTTAAGTTAAAGAAACATACAGTCTCTCCTAGACTGAGATGCTGCAACCCTTACTTAGATGAGCCATCATTATATAAATTCACTTAAGTCAATGGGATTACTGACATGAGTAGAGATTACTGTTGGAAGGAAGGGTTGCAAGATCAGAGATAATCAAATTACTACTGTCGTTTTAAGCTCCCACAGTTACACTAATGTTTTATGTATGCTATACATAGTATTTTTAAGACTAGGTTACTAAAAATATGCAAATCTTTTAAAGTCACAGCACAATAGCATCAGGAATGAGCATGGATACAAATACAAGACTGAAACTGAAATCAAGGATAATGCATATACATGGACTAATTTTCAGAGGTGCTGAGCATTCAGAATTGTCAATTAAGTCAAAAGGAGCTCTTGGTGCTCAGAAAGATTGAAAACCAAACTACTTACATTATCACCATCAGAACTCATTGGATAAAACACTGCGGTCTCTTAAAATCATGTATGTATATTTAGTATACTGAAATACATGCCTATTATGAACCATCTAGGGAAAATCTCTTGCTTGCTAACTGGCAAACGCAATCCAATTTATCATCCTGTAAAAACAAACAGATACTGCTTCCAAAGCTGATCATGTTAATGAGAAAATCAATGTAATGTGATTGACAGTTTTCTTCTTACAACTGAGAATTTGACAGGACATCATTTCTTCCAATACATGCTTCACAGCAGGACAGAATGCTGAGGGATGTGTAGTGCACCCTAGGCAAATTCCTAGACACCTGCTATTCAACAGTAAAAACCTGCATGAAATGTGTGCCCTGCACCAGAAAGGATTACATCTGTTCAGCAGCTCCTCTTTTCAGTTCTCCAACTTTCTCCCATTTGGAAAAATCAAAGCCCTAGGCTTCTGTTTATTTTGTCTAATGGTTTTTGCACCTCAGAATGTAGTCACCTTCTGCTAGTGCAATTTGAATCTCCTGTTTTAAAAAAAGTGTTTAGATGGCAGCGACCCTGTCCCTCTAGAAACAGCACAAAACTCTAAAAATGTAAGTCTTGTTTGTTTAAGGGGAGATAATACAACACAGAAACATTTCCTTTACCTTTTTAAAAGGATTTGTTCTGTTCTCCTATTTAGAGAATTTTCTTGTTTTACTTTTTTTGCCTGTGTACTTCTATCAGTTGGCTTGAATATATTTCTTCCTTTCATTTTAATTCTTTTAATACTACTCTCCATCTTCATTAGTTTTCCTAGTATCAGTTCTGAAAACGTTGTCACACTTTTCTTCTGATCAGTTTCCTGATACTGCAGAGATGGTCACATAAACTAACTTTCCTGCTTCAAACTTTAAGAGAGAGAAATTTCAGTGGGAGACAATAAACAAGACCAGATTATACAGATCCCACTCTTGGCAACAATGCACAATTCCTGACACAGCACACAGTTCTTTCATTTTAATTAAGTTCAACAGTTTAAACTGGTAAAAGTGGTTATTCTAATAAAAACTTCAGTATTTTTGTTTTTTCAATGTTGAGATAATTGTGCTCTTTGACATCCATATTAAAAGCTTAAAAAATAACCCACACCACAGAATCATTGTTTAAGGACTAACACAATTCCTCTCTTTACTACCTGCCATTTTTCTGTCACTCTTCTTTCTACACTTCACTCCACCTGCTAGGCTGTTAGAGAGCTGCCACAAGTTTAGTGTTAAAAGCCTGACATTTAGCCTTTTCTCCTTAGCTTTAGTCAATCAACAGTATTCCCTGTCTGAACTTTCTGAATGCACTTTGCTAAATAGTTGGATAGTGTCAGGCAGACTGAAACTGTGAGATTGACTGTTTCTTTTTCTTCAGGAAATGTGCAATTGTGCCAAGTGCAACTGTTTGCCTTCTTGTCTAATAGCCTAGCTATCATTTGCTTGGTATGGGGAGACCTGAAAACTGTCAGATAATGGCTGAGCAAGGGAGTTTGTATCACCTCTGGGAAAACACCTGTCAGCTACTATGTGTAGGCCCAAGTTCAATAAGCAAGAAGACAACTAAGGCAGTAGAATCAAGGGAAGGAAACTAGTATGTGACTGCCAGAAAGCTGATTGGCCAGAAATCATCACTATATATGCCAATCAGTGTCTCAATTGGCAGTTGTTTGGCATTTGGATTGTTCAGATGCATGTGGTTGATAGATTGGGATATATTTTGCAGCTAGATTGACTTCAATCACATTTCTACTACTGAACTGTCATTTGCAGAAATACTGTTTCCTAAGGTGGCATGTTGAGAAATGACAATGCACTGCTGGGCAATTTGGAAATACTGATGAGCAGATGGGTGTTTTATTATCTACACATCTGAGCGCTCAGTTTGTTTGCAAAAGTGAGGAGACAATACCTTGGACTAGAATATATGGCATGATTATTTTTTCTAAACAATCATAATAATACAGGTTTTTTATTCACAGTACTCAAAAGGCACCAGAGAATATTGTTTTCTGGAAAGAAAAATTCAACACTGCATTTATAGGCAGTTCCTTTCAAATATCCTCTTCCACAGTTTAAGAAAAAGTAGACATGGACCCAAAGCAACAGTCTGGACCTGAATACCCACAAACTCTGGGTAAGTTTGGATCTGGGACAAACTTTCTGGCTTTGGCACAGCTATACAGAAGACTTTCTGGCGTCTTTTCACACTAATATTCTACTAGGGGGTACACCAGAACTGTTAGTCACTGTTATGCTCTGTCTTGGCAAGACTGAGCTTTGCTGGAGATTATACTGTGTGTCAACTCCCTGCTGCACCAGTTTCTCTTCCTCACCAGACAACTCCTCCAGGCTCTCCCAGCCCAAACCATGCCTAGCAAGTAATAGTCAGTGAACTCCAGCCCTCGAGTGCCTCAGAGTTTCTCTGCAGTGCACAACCCCTATGACTGTACATTCACAGAAGATATTAAGTTCCCTGCTCTTTAAAAGAGTCATTACGTTACAGTTTATTAACTTAACTGGGGTAAACACACACCTCCCTTCAGACCCAGCACTGAGCTGCTTTATAGTAAAAACAACAGTTTAGGTGATACCAAGCAGAAGGAATAAAGATAGAAATGATTACAAACAAATACAAGTAAAAATATGAGTTCTCATGGCTAAGACCTAACAACAAACTACACACTTTTTTCAAGGTAATTCCTCACCAATCTTTCCTTTCCAGCAATAGCTGACTAGCCCTTAGCCAGGATCCCAACAGAGCCCAAGGTGCTTATTTTCCTTGTCTCCTCAGGTGAAGGAGAATCCAAAGTCTCTCTGTGTGTCCTTATATTTCACAGTCTTCCTTTGTGTTAAGGGTCAAACTGATCCCCTGGGGTTCAGTCTCCTGCTTCCTCCAGGGGGCCAACTCCATCTTGATTAAGGTGTCCCTTGGTGTATTCCAATGCAATCCCTCCTGCTGCAGTTTTAGAATGTAAATGATCTCTTCCAACAACCTCCAGTACAAATGAATAACCCATCAAATTTGGCCAAACCTGGTTTGTGATGTTGGCCTCTTTCCTTTGTCTTGAGAAAACCTGTTTATCAACTCCTCCTAATGTGCCTGGTTTAAACACCTTTTTGTTACAGACTTTAAAGCATAATAACAGTGAGCACCCATAATCCCACAGACAGAATTGTCACATAAATTTCACGATAGTATTGACCAGTGTGTTATTAGTTTCAAATACACCTCACAAAGCATATTTTATACAGATTCATTGCAGTAGTGTGCAGGGTGTGTAAACAGGAGTATGTTGGGTCACACCATTTTAATTGTTCTCTCATGGACTCCATCTTGATGTGTGTGTGAAGGCTACATATGGAGGAACCAAATCTTCCAGTTCACTGCAAATCTAGGACCACACTAAAAAAGTGCTTTCATACATAGGGCAATTGAGAAAAGAGAAGCTATGTCACTGATTAATTATTATTAATATTGCTGTAGTGCCCAGAGACCACAATTGAGTTAGACAAGAAATCATGTTAGACACCACACAAACATATAGTGTGAGGTAGTCCCTGCACTGAAGATCTTACAATCTAGATATACAAAGGATCGAAGAGGAAACAGAGGCAGAGAGAAGTGAAGTGACTACCCAAAGTCACCCAGCAGATCTGAGGCAGAGTGAAGATTAAAACTCAGATCATCTGATTCCCAGGCCAAAGCCTGATCCCAATTGACCACAATGCCCCCCTAGAAGATCCACTGCTTTGAAAGCAGAACACTTAGGGCTTGATTTTACAGGAAAGTGGATGATGGTTGTGAGAGTAGTGATGAGCTGCTAGTAGGGCAGCTGAGTATGGCAAGCCAGTAAGGGGAAGTAAACTGAAAGAAGCAAGTCCCATAGCTTGACTGGATAGCAAGAAGACTGTGTGCAATATCAGTCAAACGGTACTAAGCAGCTTTCTTGTTAGCAATCCTCGTATAATTTCTTTTAATACTTGGATACCAAAAAAGAAAGAAATTTTAAAAAATGATAAGTGACCAGTCTCCAGAAATGTGAGATCAGAGATTCACTCTTGATTTAAATCTTTTGCAGTGCCTACATATTACAGTGAAAGGTGTTTATATACATCAGAGACAGAGTGTGACGTTTGTGATCCCCAGGAAAGGTGTTTTTAAGTAAGTTTGCCATATTCTTAGGGATCAGACTAGAAGTAGAACATATTGGAAACCAATTATCCCACCCATTTGAGGGCTAGGGGACACATTTCCATAACACTACATAGAGATTTAATTGACAAAAGACAGCACCTCCCAAACATATTTTGGATCATTTTAAAGACATAGTGGAATGGTTATAATCATTTGTATAAATATTATATTTGAGGTTTTAAAACACAGGCTAGGGGTCTTGTAATTTAGGCACTTTAACCATGTGTATAGATAAGTGATGTATTTATCTATCCCTGTGACCAGATGTCTGTGCATGGCTTTGATTTGTTTTGCCCAGCAGCAATGTGTACAAAACAGGTTGCACCAAAAGGCAAAAAAAGGATACATCTTCCAGGCCCAGGATTATTTTGTGCTGAGCAGCTTCTTGTCTCTACTGAGAGGGAGCTTATTCTTATGAAAAACTAGTACAGATGAAATTCTCAGTGGAAATCTTTGGCATATCTGTAGATGAGGAGAGTGGGAAAGCAGCAAATTGTCTCAGTCAAATGCTTGATTTCTGGTTAGCTTAGGAATTGATACAATGACATCATGTTCATCACCTTACAACTGTTTTTTTTCAGATACACCATGCAATCCTTTACATTGTGTGTTTAAGGGAATCGGCACCGTGCTTTGAGTGATGTTTCTGGCATCAGAGAAGGCTCATTTACAAGTGGCTGAAGAAACCCATGTCGACTTGAGAGTGGAGACAAAGAAGTGAAATAAGCTTTTGACCCAGTCTTCCCCCAGACAACTGCTCACACCCCTTTAGGGTCTGCCTCAGAGCAAGGAGGCTCTCAAATTTACCAAGCAGCATTCAAACAGAGTATCACAAGGTAGCTCTTTTCCCCTTGTCTATTCAAGAACTCAGTATTTTCTCAGCCTGAGAGAGCGTGCGTCGGCATATTTCAGGCTGCAGAGCTCATTTCACCTTTTCTCAAATGTAAACCTGTGGATCTTGTCACAAATTTTCCTGTCAATTCCTGAGCCTGATTAATGGAAAGGAGCAGATGTCCAAGTCTTTATCTACCATGCCAGACAGTTTTCTTTGTGATTTACTTATGTGTCAAGAATGACCCTTCCTTGTACTGAAGAGACCAGCACTAGAAAGGATAGCCTTTTATTGACTGAGCTGTCCACCTCCATCTGGGTATTGAAAGCACACATTCAGTGCTGCAGTCCTGATGTAGTGACTAATTATAGACTAGCACTAGTGTCTGAAAATGCACAGAGCAACTGCCATCATCATGATAAAGGGTAAGAGGTTTCAGTTGTTCTCTAGGAAGAGATTTAGGTATTGTTGAAAAGGAAGAGAAGCAATACATTTAGTGTGTGTGCGTGTTTCAATGTAAACAGGCGGTAATCAGTGTGTGCCGGCACTTCGTTTCCTGTCTGTTAAGTAATATGTAGCTGGAAATTGATGGTGAATTGGGGAGGAAAGTGGAAATAGGTGAGTGAGGAGAGGGGCAGACAGAAGTAGCCAATTAAAAGGGGGTGGAGAAGCAAAAAGAAAATGCAGGGAGTGGGAGCAAGTGAAAGGTCCTGACTCTACTCCCTGCGACGTCACTGTGAACAGGAATAGGCCATTCCATTACCTTCTACTTCTTTACTGCTCTGTGCCAATGGAATCCAAGAGATATCAAAGGCCGGATACTCCTGGCGTAGCTCCCCTTGTTGGACAAGCAATGGTCAGAGAATAATTACATTTCTCTCTTTGTTCCAACAGCAAAATATATCTGGAGAGATTGCTTTTAAGATGTTTAGTTTTAGATTATTCAAAAAAGGCCATTGATTTCCACCAGTATGAAAGCAGGTGAACCATGAGAGGTATTCATCCCTTCCTTCTCACAGAAGCCCCCAGAACTGCTTTAGCATCTGCTGTCTAGTGGCACATGAGGCGACCCATTTTCTTGCCCACTACTGTCTGTTTGGCTCCATCATAAGTTGTCACTATGATGGAAGTATCTTTTTTGATGATGTGATAGGTCATTCTTTGTCCTCCATGCCGTCTCTTTCCTCCAGGTGGGATCCAGTCTAAAACATACCTTCTGCTTCTGCCGTGGGGTAGCCTGATGGCAGGCCAAACCACCAAAATCATCTCTGTCTAAATATTGAGTCAGCAGACTGTTGACTCATGCAGCTCAACAGTTCCATATTGGTTACATGATTTTACCAGTGAATTTCCAAGATACCTCTTAACCAATGCTGAGAGAGTGCATTCAGCTTCCTGTTGTGTACTTCCCTCACTGACCATGCTTCTGAGACATACAGTTGTGTTGGAAGATCAACAGAGTCAAATAATCTCCTTGCCTTTTCCAGAGTTTGACAAATGGTAAAACAATCCACTGACTTTGCTAATGTTTGCTTTCACTTGCTTAATAAGCAGGCTTCCAAGACAGACAATATCATCACCTCTTTCATACTCTTCATCATCAATCACACATCTGCCAGTGCTGACAGCATGCTCTTTTATCTCCATTATCTTGGTCTTCTGCTTACTGATACGAAGTCCCACTTTGGCTGTTTCCCCTTTTATGCTCATACAGGGTCTTTTTCATTTCATCCAAGTTGGTATCCAGTATGATTCTATCATCTACAAAAGCAAGTCTCTCAGCTTATTTCTTGCCCAAACTATACAAGTGTTCTAGGCAGCCGCCATCAGTCATTTCATCACAAGTCCATGCTAATGCAGAAGAGAAGGGGATGGTATGCAACCTCACCTTACACCAGTAACAACCTGCATATGTAATTCACCATCACTTCCTTCCCAGATTTTAACATTCCAGCACTGTTTTTATCATAGCTTGGTGCATTACCACTCCTCAGTTACCTTATAGCCTTAGTTTCCTCCTCTAACATGATTATTTCTAGTGATGTAGTAAGGTTGCTATTTCTTCACATTTCTCATGGTGTGCTAGCTGATCTGGCTGGTTAAGCAGAGCCTGGGAATGTTCTATACAATGAGATCTCCATCCTTCCTTCATGGTTCAATATTACAACAGTTTGAGACTTGTCATCTCTCTTGTTTAGATACCAGAAAAAGCTTTTTAGAATCCCATTTCTTATATTCCTCCTCAACTTCTCATGTTTAATTTTCCATCCATTCTCTCTTATCTCTTCTGCTGATCTTTTAACTTCATAGTCTTTGTCTGCATATTCTTCTTGAAGAATTGCTCTTCAATTGCTGTCATGCTCTTGTTGAATGCTCTTCTTTAATTCTTTTCTCTCTTCAACAAACCTCAATGTATTAGATTGGAGCCATTTTTCTTTCTTAGATCTACATCTCCACCATAATTCTGGTTTCATCCTCACTTGCTTCTTTGAAAAACTGTCATTGTTCTTCTATGTCATATAGCAATCTCTTTAACTCTTCAAATCTATTGCTAAGTTGCAACTTGAAATGTGCCTTCACTTCTGGATCTACTAACTTTCTAGATTCAGACATACATTCTCCCTTGCATATTGTTACCTTATTTTGTTTTATTTTGATTGTCTCCAAAATAAGATGATCATTTCTGACATCAGCACTTGCCTGCACTGGGGTATCTTACAGTGATCTTACCAACAGCAACATGATCAAGCTGTTTCTAGACGAAGTCATCATTTGATCTCCATGTCAGTTTTTCCTTGTGTGGAAATAGCGTATCCACAATGCAAAGACTGCACAGGTCATAGAGTTCAGCAAAATGTTCTCCTCTGTCAGTCTATCCTGGGATCCCAAGTCTGCCCAGACTGTGTTTGTATCCAGTATTATCATGACCAATCCATGCATTTAGGTCTCCCATCAGGAAAATGATGTCATTTATTGATTTTGCCAAGGACACTCTGCAATCTTTCATAGAGACAGACTGACCTATTCATTGCTATCATTTGTTGGTGCATAACACTGAAAACTGAGACGTTAGTGTGGTTTGTCACAAAGTGAGCAGTTAATATTCTTGAGTTTACAGGTTCCCGTATCTTCAGTGCTTTAGTAGTTTCCTTACTCAACAATAAGCCATCCTCTTTCAGAATATAAAACAATCACACCTTCCAACAATAATTTGCCCCATCCAGGCCTCCTCATCTCACTCAGTCTAAGTCTACTTAGGCCAAAGATTTTCATTTCTCTGATAACTTGTATAAGTCTACCTATGCTTCAAAGTTATCTAACATTCCAACATCCAATTCTTGTCTTAACCTTAGTTGTGAAGATACCCTCTTTCAGATGCAGAATTTCCTTGTGGCTTTGATTTTCCATCATCACTGTGTCAGTCTGGATTTGCTGGCTGACCAGTACTATCTTGTCTTATGTCTCTAGCAGATCATGGTTCTCCACAGCTGATGTCCGTATTTGCAAATCTGTGACAGTCATCTTGTCTTTGGGTCGTTTCCATAACAGAAAGCATTTTTATGTGGACAGGTTGTTAACCTAACTCACAACCCTCTGCCAGGACCACTAGTGGACTGCCTTTAGTCTGGTTCCGATCATTTGACCTGTCTGGTTTATGTGGGCCTACGACCAGTTATGCAACTATCAGCATACCTCTCAAAGCTCCACAACCACCTTCTCCCCCATTTAAAAAAAAAAAAAAAAAAAAAAATGCACCACACCATGATTATTTTGTGATGGCTGGAACTGCTCAGAGCATCATGAGGAACTGGTCCAAATATTTTCAATGAAAGGAAATGTCAAAATTTCTTATTTTATCAAAGCCACTTCAGTTTTTGACAGACTTAAACTAAAATATTTTTGGTTCCAAGCTCTACCCATGCCCCAAAAAGCAAGTTGGTGAATAGTTTGGTGGTTAGAATATTGGCCTGAAATGTGAAAGACTCAGGTTTAAGTCCTTGCTCTGCTTAATTTGAAGCAATCTGGAATGAAAAACTGAATCAATACCAATTCCTTGATATCCCACATAACAAGTGAGTGCCCTAACTACCATGCTATACAAACACTTTTGTATTTGTTCCAATGCAGAAGGAATTTTTTTTTTAAATATCAAAGTTGCCACGAAGCAGTATTGGCACCCTCCCATCAGCTCTAGTATTATGTTCGCTATTTAGATTGAGAAACTATTGTGGGTAATGTTTACATCTAGGTTCCCAAATACGTATTTAATTTAGATTAATAAATGCTAGAAGTGCACTTAAAATAGAAGGTGTAACAACTACTGTATCTAGTATGTATATTTAGAACTGTTACTATATAAGTCAAAGTAGTGAAATTTTATTAATGATCTATTATACTTCATAGCAGTTAACAATGACAGTTTTACTAGACTTACTTTAAAATTACTTTATTATAATATATTACTAATAACATTTTGCATTTATACATATTTTTAATTGAGATAAACACACACAGAGAATAGGTTTTTACAACATCCATTCTGTAAGTATTCTAACATTACAAACCTGGTGTGATGGATGTGGTATGATTATTTATTCTTGGGCTTAGAATGGAGATGATTGGTTGGCTCATAAGTAAGCTGCTACTGAAACTATTCATTCTTCTGGCTAAAGCAGCATAAGTAGCATGACTGATGATTGCCAATACTGCTGTGTGAACTTGCTGAGTTTTATATAATTTAGCTCTGTCTGTGAAAACGAATAGTTTGAGTATGCACAACCCACTCCTAATATAGGCCAATATATTCCTGCTTTTTAGACAGGTGAACAATGTGTGTGTGTAGGAGGGAGCAATGCTGGCAGAACACCTCTGCTTCCCTACTGCTGATGAGAATGTTGTTGGTTAATCCACAAGAGAAAGAAAACAGTTTTGCATACATTTGGCAGCTTCTCAGTTATTTTCAAGCTGGTGAGTTTTACAGCATTGTAAACTGGCAGAGCTGTGAGCATGAAAAGCAGTAATCTACCTCGCTGTTCCCCTTCACCCTCAGGTTATCACCGAGGGTGTATGGCTCTGTGCAGTCTCTTTCGATTCCAAGAAATAACAGTCCCAGGATTTATCAAGAACTGACTGTTCTTTATGTTGTTGTTGCCTCTTCACAGATTATGGCCTGAATTCATGCTAGACAGTGGTGAATGGTCAAAGAGAAAAGAACTTGTAGAGAAGAGATCAGCTCTTGCTGCTGCAACTTGACCACATGAGGTGTAGCAAACACTATCTAGTCAGATTTTCTGTTTGGCAATTACAGTTAGTTACCATTTTTTTGATCACATAGTAAAAGAAAAGTTGGCTAGTTTCTAAGATGGAATCCTCTCTGACATTGGTGGATAAAATAAATCTCAAAAGAATTCTGAAAAACTATGCGTTATTAAAATCATAGGTTTGAGTTCTGCATACTTATTATTTGAAGTCTGATTATATTTAATTTCTACATCAGCATAAGCAAGTTTGCAGAATTTTTCCATCCCTACTAAAACCCAGTGAGATAGACCCAATCTTTAATGCATTTTGTAGATATTGTAAGATTCTCCTGTGCAGTGGCCAAAAACCTGCCTAAAGCTGTGGAGAGAGAACCATTCTAGTGTCAATGGGATCCTTCAGTGGACACAGAGCTCTTACTCTACTCATCCTCCATTCAGTGCTGCTATAGTAGTATGGGAAAGAGAGCACAGTCAGAGAGGAAAGGGGTGTCATCAGGAGACCCCTGTGCTATAGTGATCCTTGGCTGAATTTTTGGGCACGGGGCCACTGCAGTCTGGCATAGCTCTAACATGATGTAGGGGGGCCAGACTGCACAAAGCCCTTCAGCCAGAGATGTTCAGCAGTGAGCTTTGCACTCTGTGGAACATAGCTCCACCCCAGGATCTGATTTACATTATCCAAGTTAAATGTGATCATTTGCTTAAGGGTTCGAACGCCACTTATCAGCTCCAAAACAATAGGTCCATGATCCTTGAAAAGTCCCTACCAAGGATAGATGGCTTATTTCTTCTTTCTAATTACGGAATATACACAACTACACTAATTTAATCCATAAATTAATTTGTAATGTGTTTGGTGATGGGTTTTCAAATTATCAATTTCATCAGAATGGTTTCTTCAACATCTTAATTAAGGTCAAGCCAAGACTTGGCTTGGCTTGCTAATATTCAAAATGCCATTACAACTTGTTCCTCCTGGCTGCCCAAAAAAGCTATTTCTAGCCCCAAATTGGTTGAGTGCAAGCAACAATATGGTAGAAACTCACCATTCATGTGTTATGCTGATACCAGAAGTGAAATACTCCCTTCTCCAGTGTTGAAAAGTATTCTTCCTTTTATTCCACTGCAGTATTTGTAGCATGGCTTACACTACATGCTCTGTCTGCGCTACAGTACAGGGAACAGAGCAGTGATTACAAGAAGCACTTCAGGAGGAGACTCAGTGGCATTAGAAGACTCTAAAGAATATCCCCAGCACAGAAAGAGTAAGGGGATTTGGATTAGGTCTCCTCCCTCCCCCTTCAGGATAAAAAGGAGTCATTCCAGTCCCACAATGCCAATACTATGTAACATAGACTCATAGACTCATAGACTCGTAGGTCAGAAGGGACCAATGTGATCATCTAGTCTGACCTCCTGCACAAAGCAGGCCACAGAACCCTACCCATCCACTTTTATAACAACCCCTAACACATGACTGAGTTATTGAAGTCCTCAAAATTGTGGTTTGAAGACCTCAAGCTGCAGAGAATCCACCAGCAAGTGACCCATGCCCCACGCTGCAGAGGAAGGCGAAAAACCTCCAGGGCCCCTGCCAATCCGCCCTGGAGGAAAATTCCTTCCCAACCCCAAATATGGCGATCAGCTAAACCCTGAGCATGTGGGCAAGACTCACCAGCCAGCACCCAGGAAAGAATTCTCTGCAGTAACTCAGATCCCATCCCATCCAACATCCCCTTACAGACCATTGAGCAGACTTATCTGCTGATAATCCAAGATCAATTGCCCAAATTAAACTATCCCATCATATCATCCCCTCCATATACTTATCAAGCTTAGTCTTAAAGCCAGATAAGTCTTTTGCCCCCACTACTTCCCTCGGAAGGCTGTTCCAGAACTTCACTCCCCTAATGGTTAGAAACCTTCGTCTAATTTCAAGTCTAAACTTCCTAATATCCAGTTTGTACCCATTCGTCCTTGTGCCTACATTAGTACTAAACTTAAATAATTCCTCTCCCTCCCTAACGTTAATCCCCCTGATATATTTATATAGAGCAAGCATATCCCCCCGGAGCCTTCTTTTGGCCAGGCTAAACAAGCCAAGCTCTTTGAGTCTCCTTTCATAAGGCAGGTTTTCCATTCCTCGGATCATCCTAGTAGCCCGTCTCTGAACCTGTTCCAGTTTGAATTCATCCTTCTTAAACATGGGACACCAGAACTGCACACAATATTCCAGGTGGGGTCTCACCAGCGCCTTATATAACGGTACTAACACCTCCTTATCCATATACAATACAATTACATTTATTGGACACCTCTGCTACTCCATTATGTTGTTGACAGATCTTGAAAGCAAAATGGCTAAACTCTTTAAAGTGACCTTTCTCAATTAATTGATTTGCTGTTCATTGATCTGCTGTTCATTGATCATATACAGATATTTAATTCAATTAGTTTTCAATCATTTACTAATGTGTCTGTGCTCCTTTAGAAGTTCTAATGTAATTCAGAATTAGATAACAGGCACTTAGGTGTCAGCTTAGTTTGGAAACACTTTAAAAATAAGTGACCAGTCCTCATTAATTCATGTGGCTGTCACTAATATTAATTATGATGAATTAATTCACTTTCAGTTAGGTGGATGTGATATGTAATTTAATCTATAAGAATTGCTAAGTAATTTTGCAATTAAAGTGCTATTATCTTAAAATGTTACCTACCATCTAGTTTCTAGAATTTTTATGCCTTATTTATTACATTTTTAGCATAAGTTAGAGACATCAGCAACAATCTTAGTAGAAAAACACCATGTAAGCAGAAGTACTGGTACAGTGGAATGCTAATCAAGTCCCCAGAGTAGCCGCCCAAAGAAACCCTGGTAAAGGGGCTTCGGTATTAATGCAAGTATAAGAGCATTTAAAGGAAATTACTCCATCCCTACCTCTCATTAGTGCATGTTTGTACATTGCAGACTTCTCTTAGGAGGTGAAAAGAATATAATTCAGATTGCATCAAAATGTTTCTTGCAAAATATTTCAGCTAAGATTCCAGACCTCATCCAAAATCTACTGAAGTCAGTAAAAGTAATTCCCTTGACTTCAGATCAGTCCCATAGTCACTGTTCCACAAAATCCTTTATCTTAATAAAATGAGTATATTAAGAACAGTAAAATGTAATAATAGTTGAAGTTAGTCCTGGGTCTACACTGAATAGTACCAGCATTTGGTGTGGACATTCTTACTGCCTCCTCCAATGCATATATTCTGTGCATCTCAACCGTAGCACAGTAACACAACATGAAAACAGTAAAAAAGAAAAAGAATTAGAACACAATTTCATGTCCTATATGTATATATCTGTTTGTATGTGTACTTTACCTATCTACATATGTAGAGATTGTAAATCTTCATGCATACCCAGAATCATAAAGTGACACAAGACTGAATACTAACACGATCAGCTTCAAGAGCAAATGAACAGAGAGACGTTCTCCCTCTGACTCAAAAAAGAGCAATTCTGTTCAAGTTTTTAAAGAAAAAAGTTCTTTTCAACTGAAGCAATCTACTCCCACATAAAGCAACAAAGGAAACACACCAAACAATTGTTGTTCACTGTATGAAGGGAAAAAAGTGTAGACTAATGTGAAACAAACAGAGAAACTGCATTGTTCTGTCTCAGACTGACAGCTCTTGTCATTATTGTCACTAACATCAGAAAGATTCTTTTATTAGGGGTGTGAAGACAACGGTTAAAGTCTACTGAAAGGCAAAATTGAGTGTGCATATACATAGAAAATGGAAAGAAGTGAATTCTTACTCAACTTTACACTTAATATTGAGCACTGAGAATGCTTGATACTATAGGTTGCTCTGCATGCAGAAATTCCTTTGTGCTCTTACTGGTAAGTGAAATTTTCTCTTGTGTAGACTAGAGGGCTCATACAGGCCTTATGCATCATCTGGGTCCTATTTAAGCTATCACTTTACTTAAGAGAAATTTAAGAGAGACATAGGCTTGTACTGGCCCTCTACACAGGGCCATCCCTAAGGGTGTGGGGCGGAAGTGACGAATCTGTCACTTCCAGGACTGACCCGTCACTTCCAGGACCATCTATGCTGGCCAATCACACTGGCCCGCGGGGTCCTCCCAAAACGCAGGGCCTGGAGCGGTCACCCTGATTTGCCATACCCAAGGGACAGCTCTGCCTCTACACAAAGGTGAATTTCACCCACTTAGAATTAAGCCCAGAATATCAGGTTAAAAAAAAAAGCAGTTGGGGAAAAATAGCTTCTAACAGCTTAATTCTCCCTCCATTCGAAGAAACAAATCTTTGAAACTCGAAAGTAACACACACACACACACACACACACACACACACACACTAAAACCACCAAACCAAACCAAACCACCCCACCAAAGAACATGAAGTCTAGAGACAACATTTTCACATATGAGTGGCTACATTTAGGTACATAAATCCATAACAAGGCATGAATCAGTCTCTGATTTAGTGAGTTATTTAAGCATGTGCTTGAGTCCATTCCCGTTCAGAAAGGCACTTAAGTAAGTTCTCAAGTTTCCATGAGGTAAATCAGACTTAAAAATGTATTCTCATCCTAAGCAACAATGGACTGTTGAATTGGTGCCTCGTTGACCTCTTTTTGAGAGGTGCTGAAAACCTCTAAATTCCATAACACCCACATTTGAAATACTTGCCTTAGTGCTGTACAAACAATTTGGAAGTATCCAAGCCGCATCACCTGATCTGTTTTTTTTTTCCAGGAACATACTCCAATTCAGCACTGAGCCACTAGGCACCTCAATAACCAGAGGGTTCCATAAAAAAATCCCCTAACTCTTACGGCATGTCTGCATGACAAAGTTAAATCAACATCAAGTAGCTTACCCTGACCTAACTATGGAGGTATACACACTGCAATTCTCCTCCCTCCACTTAAATGTGCCTGCTACACTGACCTAATAAAACCACCTGGATGAGAGGCATAGTGATTTTTACTATTTAGTTAGAGTGACATAGTGTCAGTGTAGATCAGGGGTCGGCAACCTCTGGCATGCGGCCCATCAGGGTAATCTGCTGGTGGGCCGCAAGTCATTTTGTTTATGTTGACCATCCGCAGGCATGGCCCCCCACAGCTATGAGCGTCTGCAGTTTGCCATTCCTAGCCAATGGGAAGTAGTGCGGGCCACAGGGATGTGGGCCACCATGACAGCTCTGGTCACTGCTTTCAACTCTGCTGCCCTGCAGCCAGGTACACAGGTGAACACCCCTCCCCATTTACAATTGCTCTTCCTGTTTGGTCAGCATGGAGAGCAACAGCCCAGCTGACCATACCAGCTCCACACAGCAAATGTGTTCCTGCCTGGAGTACATGGGAGGTGATGAATCTTCTGAGTCTGTGGGGAGAGGAGGTTGTGCAGACATAGCTTCGCTCCAGCTGCAGGAACTTTGATATCTATGGCAAGATCACTGGAAGCATGGTGGAGAAGAGCATGCTGATAGGGGCATGCTGCAGTGCCAGTAGGCCCCACTTCCTTCTATGACATCTTCAGTGATTGGATGACAGGTTTGCTCCCCTTCTAGCTTGCACACTTTCCTTTTCATTCCATGTGAAGTAAATAAATAAAGCAAATGAACATAGCAAACAAAGGTAAAACTCTATCCAATGGCTGATAGCTGAAGCTAGACTAATTCAGACTAAAAACAAGGTGCCAATTCAGACTAAAAACAACAATGAAGGCAGACAGACCAATTCTCTCAGAATGTCAGGGAGACTCCTGTTTGCAGCCAAAAAACTCCAACTCTCAATTTAATAATATTATCTCCTGCATAAAAATGACCAATGCGAGTGCTAGCCCCTTGGGGGCCCTACAACACACGATAATAAGGAAATGTGGGGGGGGGGGGGGCTTTTTGCTGCTCAGGAACCTAAGCAACTGCTTAGTCTGCTCATGCCTAGTCCTGGCTCTGACAATGACATTCCCAAGAATGATGCGTGTCAGCCATGTGTGTGCATGTGTGGCTGATGCACAAGACTCTGGACAATGTGGTTAACCTCTGCTCTGCTCTTGCCAATGGGGATGCAGGAGGGGCGGGGTCAATGGCAATCAATGGCAGGGTAAGAAATAAATTTGGAGCTTGGGGCTGTGATGGTGGTGCCGAGCTTGGTAGCTTGAGGTGGAGGCAGGTACTGGGACGGTCGGTATGTCAGGTGCAAATTCATGTCACATCCTATTCTTCCCCAGGCCATGGCTGCAGCAAGGAGGGTTCAGGGAGACAGACAGTGGGTTCAGGGAGGCAGAAAGGAACCCCAATTAGCGCAGCAGCTGGAGTCCAGGTATCAGGGAGGTGGGGTCATGTCCCATTTTTTTCCCTAGGGCCTTTAGGTGTAACAAGAGGAGGATTAGGGAGGATGTAATGCCCACTCCCAGGACTTGATGCAGCAAATACCCTGCTGAGAAGCAAACATATGATGTCCACTTCCCCAGGTGTAACTGCAACCCTGCCTCCCCAAACAGCATCTATGACTCAGCTTGTAATAGCCCTGCCAGGGCTGTGTGTCCGGGGGGCAGGAAGGACTGTAACTCTGCTCACCTTCTGTGTGTTTTACAAAGGACCTGCTGGAGGCTGCAAGGAGACTGAAAAAGGGTATTGGTGGGCAGGGAAAAGAGATGGCATTAAGAGTATTAGAAAGGGAGCATTGGTGGCACTAGGGGTCCCTGAAAATAATTTGAAAATGTTGGTCAGTATGAGTGAGGATAACAATTTTCCAAGAGTTTTGGTGGATTCTCAATCACTGGGCATTTTTAAAGCAAGATTGGATTTTTTTAAAAAAATTTTGATTTATCTGAACTACGACTTTTGTTCTTGCAAAAGGAATTAATCCAGGGAAGGCTTAGGATATGTGTTTTTCAGCAGACCAGGCTCTGCAATCCAGTTGTTGCTTCTGGCCTTAAAAATCTATTAATCTATGAATCTAAAAAAAAACCCATGGAATTCATCTTCTCAGCTGTTAATAGATTATCAGTTTGGTTTTGTAATTTCTGCTTTCAGCAGAACTTTAAACTCTCCAGGAAATTATAGTAATTCACTCAGATTTAGAAACTACTTTCATCATTTATATGAAAGATAACAAAGGGATGCAAAACTCTACAGGAAATAGGCATCCCACAAAAACTGCTGAGTGTCTCACTGCACATCTGTAGCTAAATTAGCTATGCAACAAAATAGCAAATATTTTTGCATCTATGATTACTCATTAAAATATTAGAGGATACGCTTTTCATCAAGCTGAGAGTTATTCCCAACACATAATTTATTCAAACAATTGAATCTCTTTTTCTGCTTGTGGAATATTCATGGACAGATTATGCTTTTTGATAACTGATAAGTGTTAATTAAATTGTTCACTGTATGGATTTTATTACACACATTTAAAATTCAAGACTTTTTGGTTAGATTTTGGTCATATAAATCACATGGCTTGTTTATGTTCACCAGGGAGGAAATTCATCCTTATGCAGAAGGCCAGTTCAAGGTCTTATGGACCACTTAAGTCTCACTTAAGCTCTAGTTTGATGGCTAATGGGCGCTATTTAAATATTAATGGCTCAATGCTGCTGTAACCAATGTCAATGATAAAACTCTAATTTATTGCAAAGGAGGTCGAGATATCAGTAAATTGCCCAAGTTCATATAGAGCTGAAAAAAGAACCCAGACCTCTTGACTCATGTTCTAACCATAAGATTATCTTCTTCTTCCCCCCTTATATTCTGTATTGTAGGAGAATGAGTTGTTGCTTAAATTTAATTGAACTTCAGCCACACCCAGTAGTCCTTACTTAGGCCTCTATAGGTAAAATTCTTACTGATATCTAAAAGAATATTGAATGTGGCCCTGTACAGTAGACTCATTGCTGGAGTTCCCCTGGTGGCTGGGTGTGATGTAGCAGGCTTTCTCCTATCTAATGCCTGCCCTTGGCTATTCTGGGTTCATGGAGGCCTGTTTCTTATTGTGACTTAATCCTACGGCCAGGTCATGATTTAGTTCCACCCCTTCTAGGGTAACAAAAGTTTAATTGAAGTCCAAAAATGTCCCAACGCAAAAGATTCTTCTACCCTCTCTTGGGCTTTGTCTTCAGCCCCAGCCAGAAATAATCAATCCTTATATTGGGCATGTACTCCCCTCACTGTGTCTGGTAGGGGAATCCAGGCCCACCGTATGCTGGATTCTGGCCCAGGAAGTATTACACTGCTAAATCTGCTCCTTCAGACATGCTATTATTTGCCTACACCACTTCTTACCACCACCAAGCCTGGTGTGCTGCTACCCTGTGGTTAACCCACTTCCCTCCTCTGGTTCCCAGGACACTGGCTTCTTCCTAGGTCCTGCCAGCTCGTTCTCTCTCTGTTGGAATACTGACCCTTCCTGACTTCCTCTCTGTGCCTTACCCCCTTTCCAGGGCACAAAATAGAGATTTAATTTAATCCCTATCATCTTTTTCAGTCTGCCTTCCTAAAGTGTGTGAACACTCTACCTCGTCTTCCCTAGGGTTTGCTATTTGGGGATCCTCTCCTGGACTCTTCCCCAGCTTTCACTGCCCAGCTGGATTTGTTAAGAAATCAAGCCTCAGACCCCCTCCAGGTGCACCGAGGTGGACTAACTGAGTTCTCTGACTCCTGTTAACTTTGTTCACCTGCGTGGGGTAGACACTCTGCCACAGGTCCCTATTAAATAACCCTAAATACTGTAATTAGCTTGCAACTCTGTTTTCTCTTGTGTGTATGTCTGTCCACTTCTGTTTGTATTTTGGCTTTATCTTTTCATCTTCTGTCTCATTTGTTCTAATTTAAATACCTAAATAGAACTAAATTTAAAAGATAAATGTATTTTTCTGATTAGCATAGAAAGGACTGTTACTTCAACTATCTTTGAAATCACATGAAATGTGTCCTCTTTTCTATCTTAAATCCCTAATAACTACTATTTTTGAAAGTCACTGACTGATTAGAGTTAAAGTAAGTCTTTTATCTGCACTGGATTAGCTTTCTGTCCTCATAGGAAATGAAATATAAAACAACAACACACTGAGAATGTTTTGTTGAAAAGTTCCTGACCCAGCAATGCCAGCAATGCCCCTCTGCCATGTACATTGGCCAAACTGGACAGTCTCTACGCAAAAGAATAAATGGACACAAATCAGACATCAAGAATTGTAACATTCAAAAACCAGTAGGAGAGCACTTCAATCTCACTGGACACTCAATAACAGACTTAAAAGTGGCCATTCTTTAACAAAAAACTTCATAAACAGACTTCAACTAGAAACTGCAGAACTGGAATTAATTTGCAAACTTGAAACCATCAAATTAGGCCTGAATAAAAACTGGGGCTGGCTGGGTCACTACAAAAAGTAATTTTCCTTCTGTTGATACTCACACCTTCTTGTCAACTGTAGGGAATGGGCCACTTCCACCATGTCTGAATAGGCCTTGTTAGAACTGACCCCGTACTTGGTAAGGCAACTCTCATTTTTTTATGTGCTGTATATTTATATCTCCCTACTTTTTTCACTCCATGCATCTGGTGAAGCGGGTTATAACCCACAAAAGCTTATGCCCAAATAAATGTGTTAGTCTCTAAGGTGCCACAAGGACTCCTCATTTTTTTTTGCTGATACAGACTAGCACGGCTACCGCTCTGAAACCTGACCCACTCTAGTTGCAACTTCTGCCTTGGAATATGGCGGATGCTTCAGATAGCGTTGTAACTACAATCTAACCCCTGGGCTAATGGCTATTGGAAGTAAATGAGTAAATGCTAAAAGAAATGAGAGAAGAGACTTTGCTCTATAACACATGCTGAGCATTTTCAGCCCTTCCCTCCTAATTATTTTCTGCTTGGGATCGTCAGCCACTGTTCCTGCACATTAAAAAAACACATGGTAAATATAGGTCAGCCCAAAACTACATAAGGAATGAGCAACTGCTAGTTGATTTAGAGAGCAAAACTTTTAATATTTAAGCAACAAAAGTTTAGGTCTAGAGAAAGAAGTCCACATTGAAAGTTCTCTCTTTTCCAGTCCTATTAACTTGTGAACAACTTGACTATTACAATATTTGGCAATTTCCCAATCAACTGCTACAATAAAAAAAACCCCATAAGTAGTCTAACTGGCAACCAGTTTTCCCTGCATCCTAGCAAATAGCTGCTTGGCACCCTTTAAATATGAGCCCTGCAGAGTAGTGGCTTTTATTATGGAAGGAAAATGCTGAGTAGCAGCAGTCAATTTCAGACTAAATGAGACATAAAGGTCATGAGGAATGAAAAATGTAAAGCTGCTTTTATCTAAATAAAGATCTGAATCAATTGTAATCAAATGATGTATTGTTCAGCTGTATAGGTGCATTAAGCTGTTTCTCAAAGAATTACTTTAGCAAGTATTTGCTTTAACTCTAAAGACTGTCATTATTTTGGCCTAATCATGTCCAAAAAAGATTCAAGTCTGTATCTCCATTTAACTGTAATAACACATTGAAAACTAGCTTCAACTCAGTTGTGGCATCATTTTGTATACCACACACTAAGAAATGACCAGGCTGTGCATAATAATTGAGCTGCTGCTAACTGTTGGCTACAAAAATTATATGGCTGAAGCTTAAGAAATATATTTCGTATTAATATTGTTAATGCTTGCTTTAAGAAACAGCTAGCCTATAAGGTACGTACATTTGTCTCTTTTTTTATTTAGAAGCATAACAGTTATTGTTACTGCGTGATTTTAAACTTTTTCCCTCCACCTCCAGTTGATCATTGGTTAAAGCATCTGCTTACATGCTTTGCTGAATTAGGTCTGTCCTTGCACCCACTTTTGAAGCCAACTGGAGTTTTGCCACAGAGTTCAGGTTCATACTCCTAGAAGTATCCATGGCGTTTTGCAAGCATATGAGATTACAAGGGGGACTGAACCACTAAACCCTTACTCATAAGAGTAACTCTTACTCACATGAGGAGTCCTACTGTCATCAGTGGAACTCGAGTATGAGTTGCATGAATAAGATTTTTGTAGGTTTAGATCCTAAATTAAAAGACAGACAAATTAATTTTAATCATTATTTACAAAGCCAAAACTGATTCTCTGTTACAAGTAGCAGATATGTAAGGTGACCAGATAGCAAATGTGGAAAATTGGGACAGGGGTGGGGGGTAATAGGTGCCTATAAAGAAAAAATCCCAAATATCTGGACTGACCCTATAAAGTTGGGACATCTGGTCACCCAACAGATGTTATAAGAGGAAAACAAAAAGGTAACTTAGCAATAGGAAATCAAACGGTGGTGCAAAGCCCCTCATCTGGCTTCTTGTACCTGGTACTTCCAGTGAGAGTTAGAGGTGCATTAACTTTAGTTTAGTTGTGCAGGCTGCAAAAATATCTAGAAAACATATTTCATGTTATTTTCTACACTATTTCCCATCACTTCAATAGCAGAAAAAGAGATTGCAATACCTGTATGCAGGTTGTCTGATGGGGCTTATGAAATCTCACAAAGATAACACTGATAAATGGGCTATTGAAAAGTTTCAAAACATTAGGAAATCAATTCCCAACCTGCCCAATCCAATTTTTCAAGAATGAGAAAAAAAAATTCCCACCCAACTCAGTATGAAATTGGAATCAATCCAATCCATAGTATCTAAAAAGACATTGTTGAGTATGTCAATATGGGGTTTACAATGGATTTTAAAATCATAATTAAACTGCAACTATAGCAGTTAAGACAAAAAGAAATTTAAATGGTATTCAGAATAAGTGTTTTAATTTTTTTTTCTGTTAGACTAACCAGGAGCCTGATGTGAAATAAACGTTTTCTTCCAGGCATAGTGCTTACCATCAATAGCTACAATAAACCCAATAAATATCTTCACCAGAGTAACCACTGTGGGTGCAGTGCAGTGCTCACTGAAGTACACTGAAATCTTGTCATTAAGTCCAAATGCATATTGGATCGGAGCTGATGCTCAATAGTAAGTTTATGAAATGAAATTTTGCTCCGTCTTTCTAATAGTTGCAGCATAAAGCGAGGGGGAAGTCACCGTATCTTCGGTCGATTTACCTGGCCGTGAGGACGATGGTGAGTCTACCACTGCTGCTCCCACATAGACTCCGCTTCCGCCTCTCGCCATGGTGGAGTTCCAGAGTCGACAGCAGAGCAATCGGGGATTGATTTTATCACGTCTACACTAGACACAATAAATCGATCCCCAATAGATCGATCACTACCCGCCAATCCAGCAGGTAGTGTAGACGTACCTTCAGTGTCACCAGGCCGCCCTATGCACTGTACACCCAACATGACCCCTATGCCAGAGTTTATGAGGAGGGCTCATCAGAAGGAAAGGCTGGAGCTGTCTTCAGCAATGCCTGCAGGGGGGCACCTTCGTCCAGCCAAAACCAGGATTTTTAGAGTAAATGTGGGACATATGGGCTCATTAATCACATCTTACTTAAAACTGTAATCATGAACAAAAAATCTAAACACCTGCCAAAGATCAGTATTTCATCAAAATTACAAATGAGATAATAAAAAAGTAATTAAAGCTGTAGCAAAATTTTGTAGCCGAGCCACATTTTGAAAAATTGTTCCAATATCACAGCTATTACAACTGCATGCATGTTCAGCGTAGAATTAGCTCTCTTCTTTATCGAACATCCTAGCTGAGCTATGCAGACTCTGGGGTATGACATTAGTACTCCAACATATAAGAAAAGCTTTTCAGACTAGTTACTATAGTCTGAATGGAAGAAGAAAAGCTTATTTAATATGATATCACTATTTAAAATAATAGATTAATGTCAGGACAAGAGCAATTTCAACAAGATTCACAGATGTGTACAGACTAGGGGTAGTATTACCCCACCTTATGAGCATTAGCACAGTAGAAAAACTAACTCATGTCAAAATTCCCTAACAATGGGCTTAAGCTATTTAGGCACATACACACACTGTTAGTTTTTAATTGGTGTTATGTTTTATTTGCATTTTTTTTAAAGGGAAAGAGCTAATACTATCCACTGGTGTCAGTGGAAACTGATTTCTGGCATGAGAGAGAAATATCTTAATTATTAATATATCATTATTCTTTTAACTGGAACATGTTGGCAACAGTAATGGGGAAGGTAGAAAAAATGTTTCAGAGGAAACTGGAGAAGCTAAGTTTTTTTGGGTTCTGTTTGACTGCTAGTGGGACATCCGTAGCATGTCAGAAAGGCAGTCAGACGTGGTAGACTGGACAACAGGAGAGAGATCAGCAGTTGATTTATGACAATGGAAATGTTACAAGCAGATGATGGGCATGGCATTTGACCACTGGGGGACGGGTGGGGGGGGGGGGAGGAGAGAAGATCAGTGAAAACAGATTCTGAAGAGAGACCAGCACAGAGAGGAAACAATCCAAGGAAATGCTGAAGGAATGGTCAGGGGACAAAGGAGTGAAACCAGGATAATATGAAATTACCAAAACTTAAAGCACACTGGGTTGCAGACCTAGGCAGATATTTTGGGTCCTCTGATGGCGTCTGAGCTGGTTCAGTTTCTGGGGAAGACACATTTAAGTGTAAACCAGCAAGAGGTGAAAGTAAGATGGTATGGTGTACCGGCAAGAGCCATTGCACCGTGCCGGACTGGACCGGCTTCCGCGGCAGTAATTTAAAGGGCCCAGAGCTCCAGCCACTGCGGGAAGCCCCGGGCCCTTTAAAGCACTGCTGAAGCTCTGGCAGCCAGGCTCCCACAGTGATTTAAAGGGCCTGGAGCTCTGCAGCAGCTGGAGCCCCGGGCCCTTTAATTTGTTCCTGAGCCCCGGGGCTCCCAGCCACCTCTGCAGCTGGGAGGTCCAGGGTGATTTAAAGGCCTTGGGGCTCCCAGCCACAGCCGGAGCCCCAGGGCCTTTAAATCTTGAAAGGCCCAGCCTCTTCCGGTTGAGGCCACGTCCCTGCTCAGGTATTCAGCGTTTAAGTTACTTTCACCCCTGAACCCAGCTGAGGATAAAAGTTTTGTTACAAGCTGGTAAAATTTAGAGTTGGTCAAAAAAACCTCACAATTTTGGTCCAAGAAGAAATTCTGACATTTTAAAAAAATGTTCTGAATTGGAAGAAAAAGAAATGACATTTAAAAAATGTTTGGGTGAATTTCAAACTTTATTTTTATTTTACTATTCATTTCTTAAAATTATTTTAAAAATTGGAGTATAATTTTAAAATACAATGTCATATAATATATAATATATAATAATCAGTGACTGGCTTTCTAAGTGGCAAGTGATATTGTAATTGGTATTCTAAATTGTCTAGAAAGTAGCATGCTAATTGGCAATTCTTTCAATAATTGGTATTATAATGGGTCATTTTAATGTCAGAATCTAATTGGATTGATAATTTCATTGTTATTACTATAACATCAAAAATAATGTACAATAATAAGACTAATATTACAATACAATTAAAAATACATAAAATACAATAAATTGCAATTCAAAAAGTCAAAATATTCCATTACAATATGTTTGGACCATATCAAAATGTTTCATTTCTTTCTTTCTTTCTTTCTTTACAAAATTTTGTCAAAGCCAAGGCACCGAGCATTTCAGTGTCAATGAATTGGCATTTTCTGATGAAAAAAATCCTGTCAGAAGATGAAATTCTGTTGATAACACTGACTTCCCATGGCTTTGGAAGCCCTTTAAGCCATAGGGAGTGGTGGAACACAGACACAGCAGATGAAGAGTAAGTGACTGATATTTTCAAAAAGATCAAGAAGGTGGTGCCCTGGATTTGGCCAGGATTAAGTAAGCGGAGGTTACGGTGAGGGCATTTGTGGTGGAGTGAAGCAGCTGAAACTCAGTCTGGATGGACATAGGAAGAACAGAGGGGAGCAAGTGGAGATATTATAGTGGTTGTACACAGCATGCTCAAGGAGATTTAAGGAGAAGTAGGAGGAGTGGAGTGGGAAAATAGTTGGAGAGCAAATAGAGTCCATGGTCAATTTTTTTAAACAAGTAAGTTAAAGAGTGTTGGAAGCATCACTGTAGATATTGAAAAGCAGGTTAGCTGACACTTGGAGGGAATGATGTAGTTCAGTGGCTCTCAACTAGGAGTTCGGGACCCCCTGCAGGGATGCCAGCAGGTTTCAGGGGTTCACCAAGCAGGATCAGTGTTAGACTTGCAAGGGCCCAGGGCAGAAAGCCCAAGCCCTGCTGTGCAGAGCTAAAGCCCATGGCCCTGAGCCCGCCACCTGGGCGCGAAGCAGAAGCCTGAGCAACTTAGTTTTGTAGGGCAGCCTGTGGCCTGGGGCCCTGGTCAATGGCCCTGCTTGCTACCCCTTAACGCCAGCCCTGGCTTTTATACGTAGAAAACAATTGTTGTGGAACAGGTGGGCTGTGGAGTTTTTATAGCATGGGGGAGCTCAGAAAGAAAAAGGTTGGGAACCCCTGATGTAGTGAACACCCTTGCCAAAAGCCAAGAGTCAGAGTGGAGGACCTAATTGGTCTTTCCTGCCACATTATCTCTGAATTCTATTAAAGCTTTTCTATTTATCTAGGTTTCTAAGCAGCTTACACAGTTCTGAGAGGGAACACGTATTTCTGTTGCTCTGTCTCTCTCTACTCCTCAATTCATACAAATGTTTGCTATTCTTTGACTTAAATTTCACACAAGGGTTTTACCTTTTGCTCTGAGGGTGTTGAGAAATGTGGTCATTCTCATCGCCTCTTCAATGTGAGTTCCACAACTGCTGAGAACACTCTCCCCTAAATATACGTCTGGCTCTTGATGCTGAGAGTTCCATTATTTCAGCAGAATGTAACTGTCATGGGAATATCATGATTACATAAACTGTGATAGTTCCAGGGATAAAACTCAGGCCAGTCCCGTGGAGGACTCTGGACAGTCATACATTCCAAAACCAGAAGGAACCATCATGATCATCTACTCTGACCTCCTGTATTACACAGGCTATAGAACTTCCCCAAAATAATTCCTAGAGCAGATCTTTTAGAAAAACATCCAATCTTGATTTTAAACTTTCAGGTGATAAAGACTCTACCACTACCATTGGTAAGTTGTTCCAATGCTTATTCTCACTGTTGAAAAGTTATGCCTTATTTTGCCAGCTTCAATTTCCCATTGTTAGATTGGACATACCTTTCTTTGCTAGATAGAAGAACCCATTATTAAATATTTGTTCCCTAGGTAGCTTGTAATCCAGTAATTCTGTAACAGAGGTGCCATTCACCTCTAGTGTGCCTCCTTGCATCTAGGTCTAGGAATATAGCTCTCCTTGAATTGGGTGCTCACTGTCAAGGCTGGCTTTAGGCCTATTCCACCAATTCCCCCGAATCAGGCCCCGTGCCTAAGAGGGCCCCGTGCCCAGTGAGAATCCCTTCCCTGGCTAGAGACGTGTTTAATTTTTACTCACCTGGCGGCGCTTTGAGTCTTTGGTGGCACTTCCGCGGCGGGTCCTTCGCTTGCTCTGGGTCTTCAACGGCACTTCGGCGGCGGACCCTTCAGTGCCACTGAAGACCTGGAGCGAGTGAAGGACCTGCCGCCGAAGTGCCACCAAAGACTTGGAGCACCGCCCAGTGAGTACAAGCCCCATGTGGTTTTTTACATTTTTTTTTTTTTAAAGTCATCCCTGCTGGGGCCCTGTCGAAACTGTTCGAATTGGGCGCAGCACTTCCTAAAGCTGGCCCTGCATCACTGCTGCTTGCTCTGTGATAGTCCATATTCTGGTAACTTGGCCAGATCACCATTTAGACCATCCTTTCCAGGGGTACAAAGTGCAGTACAATACCTATCCAAATACTGTCTCCAGATGATGTTCAGTCCCAGGTCAGGCTCTGTGCTACTATATCAGTGCCTGGCAGGGGAACTTGGGCCTGCTGGCTACACTGGTGTGTTATCTTATTAATATATGACCACATAGATCATTGTTGCAACCACTGTTACATATTTGCAACAAATCTTGTACAAAATGTGGCACATAAGATGTCTATGAAAAGCATATAATTTGTGGTTATGATTATGCTATCTGTATGCCTGTATCGTTTTTGTATTTTAAGTTATGAATATTGGCTCTATACCTGGATTTTAAATGTTTGCTACTGGGGTAACACCCACAAGGTAGTTAGGCAGCACATATTGAAGGGACTATTCAAATTGAGAGGCCCATCAAAAGGACACTTAACCCATAATGAACCATGGGAGATGCCTGTTAAGATATAGATATTCAGGCCTGTCTGCAAAGGCCTATACTTTAAGAATTTAGATGTATTCTTATCACTTAGCTAGTTATAGAGGTATAAAAGAAAGAATCAAAAATCACTTTCTGTGTAATAGCCTTCTTTTGCTGTGACAGTCTGAGGCCTGGTTCTTCAGCTAAGCAGCAAAGGCAGCCATAAGCTGGGAAGTGTATGGTCACATCCTCACATTGCAAACTAGTCACATTTAAATAGGTGCTATTAGGCTATTAGGAATGCAGTCCTGTCCTGATATTCCTCTCACCTCCAGAGAAAGAGAAGAGCCTAGAAGATGTAAAAGGATACTTAGGGCTTGGCTACACTGGAGAGTTGCAGCACTGGTGATGAGGTTACAGCGCTGCAACTTACTCTGTGTCCACACTTGCAAGGCACAGCCAGTGCTGCAACTCCCTGGCTGCAGCTCTGGCTGTACACCTGGTCTGCTTGGGGTGTAACGATTGCAGCGCTGGTGATGCAGCGCTGCTCATCAAGTGTGGCCACTAAAAGTGCTTTTATTGGCCTCCAGGGTATTAAGAGGAATCCCAGAATTTCTGTCCACAACAAACCGGAAGAATGGCTGAACTCCGAGCTCCCCGGAGCTACTTATCTAAAAAACAAACGCAGCTACTCTTTGCTCCAGCGAGCAAGCGAGCGGAGGCAGGGGAATTGCTTTGGAATGTTCACAGCTGTTTGCTTGAGGAGAGAGGGGAGGGGGGAGTCCGTGTTGAGCAGCTGCTCATGTGGTCTGAAGGCTGCATTAGGAGTGCATAATTTGCATTTAGTGAATAAGAGAGGGGTGGGGGCTTCAGACCACATAAGCAGCTGCTCCAAAACGGATCCTCCCCTCCCACCCGGCCGTGTTGCTTCGGTCCTCAAGCAAAACAGCTGTGAACATTCCAAAGCAATTCCCTGTCTGCCTCTGCTGAGCAAGAGCTGAAGTTTGTTTTTAGATAACAGCTCGGGAGCCTGGAGTTCACTAACAAAAACAGCAGAGTGGTTGAACAGGCATTCTGGGATACCTCCGAATACCTCTGAGGCCATTTACAGCGCTTTTGGTGGCCACACTTGCGGAGCAGCGCTGCATCACCAGTGCTGCCTGCAGCGCTTTCCCTACACAGCTGTACGAAGACAGCTGTAACTCCCAGCACTGTACAGCTCTAAGTGTAGCCATACCCTCAGTTTGATAGCATCCTGTCTGGCAAGAACTCACTTATCAATAGACACAGCTGGATAACCCTTATGTCTGTATAGGTGTAGTTGTGAAATCCTCACTTCTGTATTGTTTTGTATATTTATTTGCATGGTCTCTATCTGGCTCTGTAATTGTTTCTGTCTGCTGTATAATTAATTTTGTTGGGTGTAAACCAATGAAGGTGGTGGAATATAATTGGTTAAATAACCATGTTACAATATGTTAGCATTGGTTAGTTAAATTTCAGTAAAATGATTGGTTAAGGTATAGTTAAGCAAAACTCAGGTTTTACTATATAGTCTGCAGTCAATCAGGAAGTGAGTGGGGTGGGGGGGAATGGGAACCAGGACTGGGGATGGGGGAATTGGGATCATGTTTTGCTAAAGGGGGAAATGGGAACAGGGGATGGGAACAGAAACAGGGACACAGACAAGGCTTTGTGGTGTCAGAGCTGGACATTGAGGAAGGAAACGGAAATCATGCTTGCTGGAAGTTCACCCCAATAAACATTGAATTGTTTGCACCTTTGGACTTCGGGTATTGTTTCTCTCTGTTCATGCGAGAAGGACCAGTGAAGTGAGAGGGTGAAGGAATAAGCCCCCTAGCAATGCCTATTTACAGATAATGGACATTCCTGCTGTTATTAAGCAAAATTATGCAAGGACATATGATTTTCCCATGGGACTCCAAGTTCCCATCTTTCACCTGTAATTTTCCACTAGTTGTGCTGAGGGCTTTGTTTTGAACAATGGGTTTCCCTCCACACGGCAGAAGCTATAAAAGGCCCTGGAAACACCTCTTTTTTGCCTCTTTCCTGCTCAAACATCTGGACTATGGACTTATGCTAATACGAGCATTCTAACCAATGGACTGAGGACTTTCCAATGATTTGGAAGCAACCAGAGACTTAACTTAAGCCAGCAGTTTATTTCATCACTGCTACAAGCCTGAACCAAGAACTTTGCATTTATTGCAAGGGTGGCCAACCTGTGGCTCCAGAGCCACACATGGCTCTTCAGAAGTTAATATGTGGCTCCTTGTATAGGCACGACTCTGGGGCTGGAGCTAGAGGTGCCAACTTTCCAATGTGCCAGGGGGCAATCACTGCTCAATCCCTGCCTCTGTCACAGGTCATGCCCTCACTCCACCCCTTCCTGTCCCCTCCCCTGAGCCTGCCATTCCCTCACTCTTCCCCCCGCCCAAGATCCTCCTGCATGCCACAAAACAGCTGATCAGGAGGTGAGGGGAGGCACTGATCAGCAGGGCTGGGAGTGGGTGGGAGGCACTGGGAGTGCGGGGGAGGGAGGAGCTGAGGGGGACTGCTGATGTATTACTGTGGCTCTTTGGCAATGTACATTGGTAAATTCTGGCTCCTTCTCAGACTCAGTGTCCACAAAACCAAAATCCTACACCACTTACCTAGACATTGGTTCATTTCCAGAATCTTTTGCTTTCTGTCTTCCTTTGCTTGTGGAATAGGAAGAAGCTCATAGAAGATTGCTTGGACATTCTTCTTCTTCAGCAGTTTCCTGAAGTCATTTATTAGCTGTGAGGTATTCGATGAGCGGTGTCTTTAATGCTGATATGAACGATCATCAATGGATCCTTACCAATTAACTTCAAACACCTATCTGATCTTAGAGTGAGTCTCGTGTCTCAGCTCCAGAAAGGCAACCTGTTGTGTGCCTGTCCCTTGAAGAATGATCTTTTAATTTTTTTCAGTATTGAATCCCAGCAAGTATCATCTGTCTTCTTTGGATGATTGGAAAACTCTTTGTGGACAACCTTGATTCTTACAGGTTGAGCTGAGCTGCCATCCACAGATGGCAGCAGGTTTAAAACAATCATTCTTCTAACAACACACAGTCAACCTATGGAACTCATTGCCAGGGAATGTTATGGATGCCAAAAATATAACTAGATTAAAAAAAGGATTATTTAAATTCAAGGAGGACAGGTGCATCAAATGACTATTAGCCAAGATGGTCAGGGATGAAATCCCATGTTTTGGTTGTTCTGTAACCTGTGATTACCAGAAGCTAGGACTGGATTACAGGGGATGGATAACTTGATAATCGTCCTGTTCAGTTCATTTCCTCTGAATCATCTGGCACTGACCATTGTTGGAAGACCAGATAGTGGGGTAGATGGACCACTGATCTGACCCAATATGGCCATTTTTATGTGTCTCATACAACCCTCTATTCTCTTGGACCATCTAGATCATGAGAGATGTCTTCCACAGTTTCCACATTGAGCACCTGGTATCAATTGGAAATTTCTAACTGTGCTGAATTCTTCTTGGTCCTCTTCTCTGTGGTGGGCACAGTCTGTCTATCTTCATCTAGCTACAACCATGTACAATGCCACTATGACCTCTTGCATTTGGAGGTTATGAACTACCTGATCTTCCCTCTGACTTCCTCTCTACATCTCCGAGGTGGCCAGCTCCTTTCTTTCTTGAAGTTAGAGTACTGATGTTTCCTGAACCTGGCAGTTTAGAAACACCTCAGCTTCTCTGATTCTCAGTAGCATCTCTATTTGCCCATCCAATCCAACAATTTTCTCCTCCAGCACAGCCACCAAGTTGCACTTCATGCACAGGAGTTGCCTCCTGGGTTCACACAGGAAAGAAAACATGGCACATCCACTGCAGGTCACCATCACTATTCCATCACTGTCTGTCTTGAAATGACCCATAGAGCTAAATCTGGAAGGAAAGCTGCTCACACTCCCTTGTCTAAACTCCCTCCAAGACTCTCCTGTTAGCTGCCTCTGTTCATAGTTCTTGATCTCACCTAGCAAGTGATTTTCTATAGTAAGTGCTACTGCTTTGCTCAGCTCAGCTCTGCCGTCACCATCAGGGAGCGATTAAGCACTCAGAGACTTCAAATAGATGAAGAAAGAAATGTTGACTTTCACTTACTTTCAACAGAAAGCAAGCGGAGAGAGCAGAGCAGTGCTGTGCTGTGCCCTTGGTGTTCTCTCTTGTTCAGAAGATGCCCTGCTGTGTTCTGAATCAACCGGAACATATTTTTTAGCGTGGTGGTTTCATTCTTAGGTGCAGCACTTTATAATAATTAAGCCTGCAGGTTAAAAATGTGTGGATCACTATGGACAAGTATAAATCTGATATATTGGGGCAGTGTCTTTCCAAACACAGTTAGAAATAAATGTTTTTTGGAGTCCTTACTATTTGAGTAGCCACAAACAGCAAGGAGACCAGCAGAACAGCAAGCCTGGATTGTCTTTATGTTTTGAGGACAGATGCTGTGAGTGGAGAGCCAAATTATAGAGATGGTGATTTTTCCCCCAAGAGTCCTTTCTCCCTGCCAATCTCACCTTTGTCTTTCCTATATTCAGACCCAGAAAGTTTCTCTTCATCCAGTTGCTGATCTTGGCATTGATTCACTGAAATATGGTTCCTTTTGCATTTGATTGAGTGCTGTTAAGTGTGTACCTGACATTTTAATCCACCCTGTCTCAGAATTTTCCTTCGAATTTTCACATAGATTTTGAGTGGAGTGGTGGCAAGGTGGGTGGTAAGAGGACAGATCCACGTTCAGAAAAAGCTAAGTGAGGTTTTGAAGGCAAACAGATGCCCATTTTAGTTTTTTTGGTGCAGTGGAAGAGGACTGGTTGAAGGAATGTCAGGGCTTGTCTTCAAGAAGGGGATAAGTTGACTTAAGTTACACTACTCTAGTTACGTGAATAATGTAGTGTCAATGGGAGACACCCTCCAGTTGACATCCCTTATTCTTCTTGAAGAGCTGGAGGACTGGGGTTGACCGGCAAGCATTCTGCCATTGATTTAGAGAGTCTTCACTAGACCTGCTAAATGAATCCCTGCTGCATCGATTGCAGCAGTGTCGATCTCCCTGTAGTGAAGACAAGCCCTCAGCAATCTCACTAAATAGCGGTACATTCTTCAGGAGGGACAAGAGTATTCCTGGTACAAAAGGATCAAATGGTGTAGACAAGTGTGGATATGGGGTCAATAAGACATCATCATTTGATGATTCCAGTGCTGTCTTTAACCCTACACTTGCCTGAAACCCAGCAGAGAAAGGACAAGGATAACGACACTATCTAGATACAGTTAGAGGAAACTCCTTGAAAGCTTTTCAATTAGTTTTCTCAGGAATGGGAGGTTACATACCAGGTAGTAGTTACACAGGTCAGTTACATCAGATGCTTTAAGTACTGGCTGTTGATTATCTGCTAGCAGGTGATGCAGATGCATGTGAATCTTTTCCCCAGTTGGCAGGGTAGATGGCAGTGTGACAAGATTTGTGAAGCTAAGATTCACATCATTGAATCCCACCTTTTTTTTATTGTAACTACTGCCATAAAGCATCAATTACAGAAAACACTTTTAAGTCAAAGTATTTGTTGATACCCAGTTTACAAAAAAAAATCTGAGGAACAGCTTAAATGTTTGAGCATTGGGTATCTGAAACCTCCTGAATGATTTTCTCCCCTTAAAATAAGAAACCATTACCAATGAGGAGGAGGAAGGAAAGATTTTTTATGATGGCTCTTGATGAATGATATCCAGCAGCAAAACCATAAAACACTACTTCATGAATTGCAAGAGAGGGACAGGTTTTCTTTTCCTTTCTTTATTATTACTGATTTTCTGTGAAAATTACATCTTTCACAAGCTCAGATGCTGCACTGAGTAACAATATTGATGATGAAATTCCTCAATATTCATATTTACTTGTCATTGTATGTTATGCCTTTTAGCTGTATGTTGTACAACTGTTATACCAGGAAATAAGTAGGGGTGAAGAAGAGGTGAAGACACAGATTGAGATAGAATAATCTCTATTTTTCAAGGTTTATCTGAGCTACAATTTTTAATATGTTCTTTTATCCTTCTTCAAAATAACTATTTCTGTCATCTGTCCCAGCAGTGCATGCTACAAGCATACATGGCCCTGTTTCTGCTATTCTGCATCAGTACCCATGGAAGAAATATGTCTTTTCTCTTTAGTTGATTGAGGAGTGCTTTGAAGGTGATGATTCAGCCATGGAGGCATAAGGGTAATGCAATGACGATAGGTGGTGGCGAATAAAAACATGGCTAAACTAGATTAGATTAAAAAAAAATTTTTGAGCGAGTTTATAGTTATAAGGGGACCCTCACTAGAACTGCCCTTTATATGTTAGAAAAAGCATTAATAAGCAATACAGGAGATACTGAACATTAAGTAGTATGGCAAAAAGATCTGCTGAATATGCATTGCACAGCAGAGATCCAAAAAGACCCAAAACTACACATATTCCCCCAATTAATATTTATAATCAATGACTACTTTTTACTATGTATGTTTTACATTTAATGAAGAGGACTGAAGGATGATGTACTATATACTTAAAGGGCCACATAAGTGCCATTTGTGTAATGCACCAAAAAGATTTAAGACCTTCAAGAAGGTAAGTAAAGAGGGAGAAAAAGAGAGAATTTTAAATATTAAATCAGGTCAGATTTCTTCCCCTAGGTTTGATGACCGCACTTTGCAGGTTGGTGTGAATGGGATGGCACACTAGTCTTTTACCTCTTTTCTTAGTTTTTTCCCCAGAGACAGAATGCTCCCTTCTTACCCAAACTGCTAATGTAGGCTGTACAGGAAAGGGGAGGATCTTTGCATACTCCATTTTCCCTGCATGCCTGCTCAAGGACTGGTCTGTGTCTCCACAAATTTCCACTCTACACAAACGATAGTGGGCAGGGCTTTGAGTTATAACAGAGAATTCTTTCCTAGGTGTCTGGCCGGTGGGTCTTACCCACATGCTCAGAGTCTAACTGATCACCATATTTGGGGTCAGGAAGGAATTTTATCTCAGGTCAGACTGGCAGAGACCCTAGGTTTTTTTTTTTGGCCTTCCTCTGCAGCATGAGGCACAGGTCACTTGCAGGTTTAAACTAGCGTAAATGGTAACTTCTCTGTACCTTTAAATCATTATTTGAGAACTTCAATAACTCAGCCAGAGGTTAGGGGTCTATTACAGGAGTGTGCGGGTGAAGTTCTGTGGTCTGCAATGTGCAGGAAGTCAGACTAGATGATCATAATGGTCCCTTTTGACCTTAAAATCTATGAGTCTAAGAGAATGTGTCTGAGCTGAACATCTGTTTCCACCAGGTTCCACTTAATTGAAACAGAGGGCACAGTTTCACGTAACTCAAGAAATGCATTCTATTTAGACACAACCAGCTCTTAATTGGATCTGATTTGTCTCTACCACATGCACCAACTGCAATGTCTTATGAATATTTTTCCATTTTTATTTTCTTTCTTTACATAAACAGATATAGCATCTTTGTTCATTAAATAAAGGGAAGAAAAACATTAGATTGTTTGGACCGCCTGAGTCACGCATGGAATACTTGATCATTCGGGAGCTGATAGACCACATAACTAGACCCCTGGAATACAAAAAAGGACAAGATAAGACCATGCTAAAACTAACTCATAGTAAAGTCCATGGGACTAGTCATAACACTTATTAGTCCTCAAGGCGAGTCAGGGTGGCCCTATGGTTTAGTGCATAATTTAACCATTAGTAAAAGGCTGACCTGCTGAAAATCCACCTCAGAGCAGGCACATCCCAATTCTGAGAATACCTACTAGAGAATACCTGATATAAATCACTTTCAGATCTGCACAACTCTACCAGCTACAGGTTTTCAAATGCTCCTGTGTGTCTGTAGGGAAAAGGAAGGAGGAAGCAGAAAGAGCCCAGAAGTTCAGGGAGGATCTATTATCTCCTCCATCACTGATTCAGCTCCTCTCTACCCTCTCCTCCTAGCAACTCCAGGCCTGTGAAGGGGGGAGAGGAGAGGAAAGGTGAAAATCCATGGAGCTGCCACTGACAGAGACAACTTAAAAACCTCCAGAGCTGTAGGAGAAGCACAGATTTGCCAGGAGCAAGATGTGGGGCTGGGATGGGTGGAGAATGGATGTGGGGACAGGGGCAGATATCAAAACTGGGGAAAGCAGAAAATAATGGTTTGGGGTTGTGGGTGCAGAATGGATTTGAGACAGGGGTGCAACATTGATATGTGAGCAGGAGGAAAGTCAACTGATCTGGGGCTGATAGGGCCAGCATGAATTGACATGAGACTGGTAGGCGCATAATTAATTGGTGTTGGGAAATTAAATGTGCATAATAAATTGATGGAGGGGAACAACTGGAAAACAGCTATGGTGCAAGAGGGGTATAGCATTAATTAACTGGGATTTGGGGAAAGCCTGGAGTCTTCAATACCATCAAGCAATACTTAACGCAAATTTGTGTAGTGTTATGCAAATTCAAAGTCTAAAGGGATTTTTTTGGTCACAAGATATTGGCAGATATTTGCTTATTCTGAAAAAACAATTCCCCTCTCTGCTATGTCCCGACTAGAACTGGGGGAACAACGGAAAAATTGTGTGTCTTAAAATGCTATTTACGCGGCTTTATAAACTGGGCAAATCACTTAGATAGACTGAGATAACACGCGTTAAAGAATTAGTTGAAAAATATAGTGAAATTTGTCAAATAAATTATTTGATTAACATTGTTTAACTAAATGCCCATTCTGATATTCTGGGATGTCCATCACATGTGAAAAGAAATTACATGGTGCTCACGTGGGAAATAGCATATCAAGGTAACATGAGAAGGACCATAATTGCTACACTCTGATATAAAAGACAGAGAAAGAATCCTGGCTGCAACTACTAAATATGAGAGTAATAAAATCCTAATATTTTCTAACCTGACCTGACCTAAGCCCAGATAGCTACTGAAGAACTGGTGGGAATTAAACAATCATTTATACAAGAAATTGTAGAACAACTGTTCTTTAATCTGGCATGTTGTACAGGCTTTTATAAAGGCAATACATTTGGAGGAAAACTGGATGTGGAATCTGCCACTAACATACTCAGAAAACTTAAAGTAGAGAATAGGTACAGAAGTGACTATCTGAGGCACCAATAAACAGTGATCTGAACTAGAATACTGTATTTTCTACAAAGAAATTCATTCTGCCCTTTGCATCAGGATTTATTTCACCAAAGAGCGAATGTTCATGGCATTAAGATGGCATTGAATTAATGACAATATTGTTCTATTTTTAAATTGGCAAAGCTAAACAAGAAACCTGGCACAACTATTGATCTCTGGGTCCAAGATAAAAGAGTGTATCATTAAAGAGACATCATGGGTGGAAATGATTGGGTGAGGTTCTTTTGTCAGTTACGCAGGTCATCAGACTAGGTGATCATAATGGGCCCTTCATATCGTAAGAAAAAATCTATGAAAAACACACAACAGTAAGAGAGTGATTTAACTGACATTTTTGCCTGATTTCAAATTCTTAAAAATCTTGTTAGTATCTAAGTGAATCTTTCATGGTGGACTGAAATCACAGCCAAAAGTGATTTAGTATTATGAGCTGTAACAAGCCAGGATATTGGCTTCCGCATTCCCTCTCTTTCACTTCACTCTAAATTCCACTGAAACAACATATACAATAGAGGGCTGAATTAGGCCAGGTTTGCTCCCATGTGGATATTGCTAATATAATTTTTAAAGGTGTTGATATAAGACATTTATACAAAAAATGCAGATTTAATTGTTATCAATATAATGCTGAAGTTACTTGTCGCCTTAATGGGATTAATGACCTTTATTTTGGTCTTAATTTGTTACATTGCTTCTGCAACAATTTAGTGAAAAGAAAACCAATCAGGACTTCATAAAAAGGCCAATTTTTTATAACACCATACACAGGTCATTTTGTGCTCTGATACTTCCTCTTAATGATCATGACCTTATTATAAAAAGAAATTAAATATCTGTCACAAAAATAATATTAATTTGTTAGATTATATCTTTTAAAAACAGTACAGCTATGCACAGAATGGTGTGAACATTCTCAAATACAGTGTTGTAAACTGAGCACCTCCATTGATTTTAATGGAGTTACTTTGAATTTATCTGTGTGAACTGGAAGCAGAATTTAGTTATCTGGATACATCATAAAGTATCAGCAAAGAAACAGGTATTACCAGTATCTAATGTGTTAGCATACTTATCTGTCAAGTAAGCGACCTCAAACACTACCAACAGCTTAAGAAAAAAGGGAGAACTAATTCCTATTTCACAGGCCGATTCTGCAGTTGGGTCCATATGGCAGACTCCTGAGCTTGTCTCACTGACGGAGATTGGAGTCTGAAACTGTGGCAGGCAGAGCACTGACACACGCTCAAAGTAAACTCAGATTTCAAGATCAGAATTTTTTCCTCCATTGCTCTTGTATTACTTTGGGTAGATTAGTAAAATATAAATCTTTTTTATTCTTCGGTGATGATTTCGGGGATCAGTCTGTCTATACAATAGATATTATGAATCTGTTGCTATGAAAACTGCTGTATCATGAATGAACCCCTGTTCATATGTATCCACCATGGACTGACTGGATTGTGTCACATCCTTGCCAGACTAGAGACAATGGTGGGTCACTGGACCTCAGTGCTCACCTATTTAGGGGAAAGTACCCTGAACAACGAGTTTGCTCAAGCTCTGGAAAGATTCTGCCTCCTCCAGTCTTGAGGGAGTGGGGAAGTAGAAAGTTACCAAAGCTGAACAAAGAGACTGGTAGCCAAAGCAAAAAGTTATGAGAGGACTTGTAGAGGGAGACCCACAAAGAGTTTGGGCAGGAGGATGGAAGTTCAGAGTAGCTGAGCCAGAGGAGAAGCTTCCAAGTTCCAGGACACAAGCGATGCACTACAACAAAAGGATGCCGAATGGCCTCTGATGATAATCCATTCAGAGTCTTCAGCTGTTTTCAAAAGATCAAACAGAAGGAAGTTGGATGAGGTGTATGTAATGTGTGTGTCTGTGGGTGGGACCCTACCTACCTTAACACAGGTGTTCCCCCAAGGCCTCCCAAGGGAAGGGTGAGCTTAAGTGAGGGGTATGGTGTTTAGAATGTTTGTTCTTGTATATCTCGTGATTAAATAAAAAGAAATAGCATTGTAGAATGTTATGGAAGGTGTCTGTATCATACATATATTACACTCACCACATGCCCCTTGAAGAAGTAACCCAGAAAGCTAACACCAAGGTAGAGTTCTGAGAGATGGTGTGTTTAAGCTACCAGAGAACCTGAGGGGTTCTAGGGACTGGGCAGTGGGCTGCATGTTTTAAACTCTCAGAAGGGGGCCCAGACAGAGGATCTGCACCGCCAAGAGTGTGCCTAGGAACCCCACGACAGGGAGATGGCCTGGGCTCTGTTCAGGCTCTGGGAACTTAAAACACATGGCATGTGGCTGCTGAATCTCCTCACAGGAATCTGGTGAGCCACCAGCAAAGGAAATCCAACCAAATTGGTGACATCCTTATTCTCCAGATTATTTTTCCACCTCCAAAATTCTTGCATAATTCTTTGTCATCAACAATTCATATTAGATTACAGTTAAGGTTGCATAAACAGCAGAAGAATTAAGTAAAGCAGTTAAGTTTTATGTATTTTCTAGCTTTCTCTATTCACTTTTTACTCCTCCCTTTCTTGTCACCTTGTCACTCCACATCTACTCCACTTCAGGGGCATAGCCACGGGTTGGCCTGGGTGGGCTGCAACCCACCCACTTAGCAGCCAGGTCCAGCCAAATCTGAGCAGGGATGTAGTGCTGCCACAGTGGCCTGGAGCATCATTGCACTTGGGCGCTTGAAATCAAGGATGGAGCTATGTGCCCACCCTTCAGGAAGCTATGCTATGGCAGTTCTGCCTTGCCATTTTCTGAGCCGCCTCGTGTGCGTGCAGTGAAAGTAGAATGAATTATATTGTAAGAATAGAAAGGATTAAAGAAATGTTGTCTGTACGATATCCAAATCCCTGAAATGTTGACTGAAAAGGAAGCTAGGGTAAACAGCTTTCACTCTTTTAGGTCCTGAAAACAGAACATTAAGAAGGACATTATGAAATAGGTGGTTGCCATAATTTTATTTTGTCTGAGATTTTTACTATCTCAGTTGATGACTTTTATAAGTTCTTATAAATTTGTAAGGCAATTTGACTCTTTTTGCTAACATCGCACAGTACAGTGGTTTCCAAGGAATACCAATTAACTTTTACTGGACTAAATGTATTAATAGTGTATAGCGATGTTTCAAGTTCCCTACCAAGGTAACTCAATATGGATATATTGTGTGTCACCAAGATTTACAGTGGGCCACTTGGAGTACTGTTGGTAGTTGTACACCGCCACATAAAGTGATGACACTCCCTAATGATTAATATCACTGTTCTATCCTTTCACAGAATTTATGGTGAACAACTGCCTGGTCCTGCAAACACTTCAGCATGCATAACTTTACTCTTGTGACCACTGACATCAAAGAGACTTTGTGCAACAAACTATAAACAGACTCCGATTGGCTTCTAATGGGCTTTGGATCAGGCCCTGAATATGTCTTTCTCTATTTGTATTCTTTCCCACATGGTGTACAATTTCGGAGGGAACAGCCATGAAATTACAATAAATTATGACGTTTCAAATTTCTGAACTGTGTACTATGCCAATTAACTGAATGTAAATCATTGCTGAGATGTACCCCTCATAGTTAAGCTTCTAACAAAACATTCCTGCCTACAAGCGTATCAGGTTTTAGTCTACTTCCCACACCATCCTGTAGTGATTCATTGATTTAACATTTTATCATAAGACTACAGCACTTATTATATAGTTTCTAAAAATACTCCAAGAAATTTTCAATTTATTTTTCTTTTGTCATATTTGAGTGGAATATTGGTGCCAGTGAACGTAAGGGACTGCAAGCCCTTATTCTGCCTACCTGACTCACTTAGGGTGACCACCATTGTTGGATGGAAATAAGGGAACTCCATATAAAAATGAGGGATAATGCTTTCCTTTAAGTGATATTTTAGGGAAATGCCATTTCCCTTAGCATAACATGTATTTTTCTGTCAAGTGTACATTTCTACTGCCCTCAAGCATACAATCCAATTATCATAAACTTCAATTTAATGTTCAAATGGTACTTATTATCAGTTTTAATACATTTTAAAATAAAGGACAGGTGGTGACCCTAAGATACAAATCAATGAAATAAGGGATGGTCCCTTCAAATAAGGGATGAGTGGTCACTGTAGATCAAAGCTCCAGCACCACACTGTGTCTGAGATCAGGCAGGAAGTCCTCATTCCTCCCTGCAGGGTAGGGCAGCAGAATTCCTCTGTCACAGACCTGGTCAGGCTGCCCCGGCTGGCAGCTCACCAGACTGCTGCGAGGGGATGCAGATCTCGAATCCCCCATGTGCTCTAAACTTCCATGAGTCTCAGCAGCCTGCAGCATGGTTTTCTTCTGTAGCCTCTCTGGAACATTTCCTGGATACTCAGATTCTCAGTCTGTTGTCCCCTTTATGGAAATGGAGACCTTCAGACCGCCTGCCTTAGACCTCCATGTCCAGCAGTGATCCTCAGGATTCCCCAGTATCTTAAAATATCCTCTCTCTGAACACCACCCAAAGGTGTGAGCTTCTTGTTCCTCTTTTCAAGGGACTGTGTGTAGGTGTAGCATATAAAACATGCAGACTTTCTTCAAAATGTATTGCTCTTTAATCACACAAGAAATACTCATATCTATACAAAAATAAACACTACATGTGTTTCCCTGCCTCCATTTCTTCACCACTCAAAGGCATTCTTTGGGCTGGAGTCAGGTCCTTCACATCTAATAATATTCCAGTGTAAGGGTCACAGTTTAGTTTCATCATATATATTGTTTTAAATATCAAGAGAACATGAAATAGATTGTTAAAGTTCTAACATATTGTTAGTGTCATTTGTGTTGAGAAGCTCCAGAAAAGCACTTACTTCACAAATTTCAATAAAAATTTTGGATTTGTATGAAAAATGGCATTTCAGATTTGAATAAACCATTTACCAAAATAAGAATAAGAATAAGAATAAAATTCACTCCTCCAGCTCGCATGTCTGCGAAAGACCTGAGACCTGGTTCTAGTCTTACTCACACTGGTGTAAATCAAGAATAACTCCTCTGAAGGTAATGGGTTTACACTGGTCTAAGTGATGTTAGAATCAGGCCCATCCATTTTGGGTATATTCAAAATTTAAGTAGTTAAAATAAAAAACTCAAAATTTTGCACAATTTTAGATCTTTGTATTCAATGAAATTCTGCTCCCTAACTCATTAGGGGATAGCATGAAAAAAATATTTGGAGTTCATTAATCATTTAAGGGTAAATTCTCCCCAATTTACACCCTGTGGAACCGTAATGAAGTCTACGGGGCTGATCAGGATGTAAGTCAGGTTAGAATTTGGCATTCAGATACTGTAAGCTCTGTTTAAAGAAGGAAATAATTCAAAGTAGTCAAGGAATAAACTGGCTACTTGGAATAGTACATGACATAAGTTTTCTCCAATCAAGCTCTAACAATACATTCAGAATTGTCTAATATCACATTTCGATAGCATTTGATTTGCAGCACTCTTAAGAGAGAATAATAATCATGTCATTCACTGGAGCTACTACAGTACAACATCAGAATAGTAAAGAGCCTAAGAAAATTCTGTAAAGCCTCTTCTGACACTGTGAATGAACCAGGGCAAGTGACACTGATAAATGCATTTCATCTTTAGTTAATGGGTTATCAAAATGCTGGAATACACAGCCCCACATTTCCAAAATAATGCATATGGTCCCTAACTGTGGTTCCAGTTAAAAATCAACAGGAGTCGCTCATCTAAAAATGCACAAAGTTCTTTAAAAATATTCCCCCCCAAAGTCAGGCTTTTTTTTTTAAAAAAAAAAGTACTCATTTTTGATTACAAGAGTTTTAAACAATTTCTTCTGAACAATTTTGCATATGTATATTTAGCCATACAGTGTATCTTCTTCCACTAGGATCTTCTTCTCAGGTCTCATGGTTTTGCATCACAATGTGACCCTCAGCGTTACATGCTCCAGGCCTGACTCCATACACTCTCTCAGTGTTAGCATTTATGGTTGACTCCTCCCTATCTAGTCACTCACTCTGTCTCTCTGCTTGTGGCTTCTTCTCAACCTTGACTCTTCATCTTTAGAGTTCCACAGAGTGGAATTTTCAGTCCCCTCCTCATTTAAACTTAGTTTATTACATAAATTCTGATCTATTGAACAATTCCTCGTCATCACTTTTCCTCCTCTTTGTGTTTTACCCACACAAATGAATGGCTTTATCTCAGCTTGGTTCAGTTGAATGTTTTCCTTGTGCAAGAGGTGCATCTCTTAAAACAGTTGCTTCTCTACTTCTTTCCTCATCTTACACCCTTTGTTTGCCTCCATGCCTGTGGCATCATCTTCGGCCATGAATGTCTCTCCTCGTTCTATACATACAAATCTGCTTATCAATATTTTCTGTATACATCATTGTGTTGATTCTACTTCTGATGAATACCTCATCCATTGCCCCTTGATTGGACTATTGTAGCTTCCTTTTATACAACTTCCCCAGATCTCCAGATTCTTGCCTGCTCAGAATGCTGATGCTCACCTTTTGATAACACGACATATAATTCTCACCTTCAAAAAATACCATTCTAGCAACTCATTCACTTTAGGACCCATTTATAAATTGCCCTTATGTTTAAAACCATGGCCCTAGAATCTTTGCCCAGCCTCATTTTTCATATTCAGGCACAGGTAAATAATTGCACATACTCTAGGCATGGAATTATTTGATGTGCACTTCTTGTCACTTTATTTGCACATTTAGCTAGCGAGGTGTGCTATCTATCTAGCTATGTGCCAACACAAACAGATGATTTCCATGTCCCCAGCAAGTATTTAAGTAAGTTGGGCATGTTCAGTTATTTGCCAATTAAAAGCTTTAAAAAGCTTCCCCATAATGGACTTTCACTTTAAGTGGGATCAGCATTTTTAATACTAAAGGAATTTTCAAACAATTTCTGAGATCATTAATAGGATGTGAAAGGTTAATCCCATCCCATTACCTTGCATAGCTCTGGAATAGACCCTTTGATTATTGGCTTCATTTGTGGCTCTTTACCTCCAGTGCTATAAATTAGTTTCATGGGCTATTGGAACAGACTCCAGAAATAAGAAAGACAGAAAAATATAGCACAAAACTCCATAAATGCTTTGAAAAGTCTCTTTAAATATACGTCAGAAGTTCAACCTCCTGGTACCTTTTCTCCTCAAACATAAGATCTGATTCTGCTCTCATATTTATTTTACATCAGTTTAATTCCATGGACATCAATGAATTGACTCCTGACTTAAAACCAGTGTTAAGTGAGAGACGAATCAGGCCCACAGATTTTAAAACACTACATAAACTCCAAAAGAACCACATCATCCCTGATCCCTAAAATGTGTGCAGGAGAGGGAAGGGGCTAAAGGCACAAAAAGCCCTCAACATTTGCACTCCTAAGACAATCACAGTCCTTGCTATATTCTTGCTAAATATGTTTCCAAGTCTCAACCTAATAAATTATTGTAGTCCATCACAATCTCAATGAGCTCTCTTTACTATGCTGATTTTATGGGCCAGATCTTCAGCTGGTGTAAACTGATGTGTCCAAGTTATTCTTAAAGATTTTGCCAGGAGGGGTACTTCCATTACTGCTGAATCCATTCCAATCTCCCTATTTCCTATTAAAAGACAGGTTGAATTCCCAAAACAGAAAACCCATAACCATTGTTTTATGCAGAAAATACACCAAAATTGTACGTTTTTCATTTCAGAGAAACTTTCACTTTCCATAAATATTTTTCCCCAAACCATATTGTAATCCTTTCAGCCAAGAGTTACTGTTCTTGGAATATAATGGGTCTGCTTCCTTCAGTCCAATTCCTCACTTGCTAAGCTTTATGATCAAGAAAAGTAACATTCCATTTCATACAACTCAAGTGTGAAGAATATTTTTTTCTTCTATATTTTGTGTGCCAAAAGTGCTGCTCCTTGAAACACAGAACAGATCCCTTGACTGAAATTTAAGCCAAGACAACTGAACCTTTAAAAAAATATGAACAAATAAAATTGCCTCTATCTATTAAATTCTAAGGCCTGGAAAGCTCCAGCATTACAGCCTCTGATGGCATTCTCCTCTCAACAAGTTCTGCCTATCACCTCACACATATTCACCCCTGTTGGTGGGAGAACTTTTGATGCTACAGCTGACACCTGGACCAGTCTCCTGTATCCCTCCACCTCATCAACTCTCCACCATTCACTTTTTCAAAATTTACATTACTTTCTCTTCAAAAAAGCCTTTCTACGAAAGAATGATGTGTCAGTTCATGGGGTGTCAGCTCACAACACTGACATCACACCCACTTCTTCCCTCAAATCCTGCCAACCAGAAAAAAAAGGGGCAGGAAAATAAACCCTAAAATTAAGGTTCAAATTTTTTTTTTAAATAGCACCCTACTCCAAACAGAAAGTTGTCTTAAAAGAGGACAAAGTCCTAGAGACTCCATGAAGTCCACTAAGGACTTTGTTATTGATTTTACATGGAAGGCACTCAGCTACTATGGTGCTAGCAGCCATATAGAACATGAGATTTAAAAACAAAGACAAACCAAGAACCATTTCTAGAAATATATTTTCATCCTTCCCTATACCTTTTAATTTCTCTTCTGCTCTGATGTTATTTAACTCTTTAAACTATTAAATAATCACAGTGTTTTGAGATGAAATTTGTATGAAATTTGCAGTTGTATTGGATACTCTCCCTTCAGTTGATAAAGGCCATCAAATAGAAAACCCGCCTGGAGCTCGCTAGAAGGTAGTAAAGTAAATCCTGTTTATGTTTTTCTTTTTAAAAAGATCATGTGGTTTTCCAAGTTTCTGTATTAGTATTTTGAGAGAGAGAGAATGCATACTGTATCAAATAAAGTTTCTGTAGGCCAGTTGCTAGGTAACTGCTAATACTAGCAACAACAACAAATTGGGCTTGATTCAGGAAATTTTCAACAAAGTAGCTAGCCACACAATGAGTCAATATCCTTGACATCTCACAGTTCTCCTGGTTTATGTGGTGCAGCAAGCTATGAATAATTCTTTTGTTTTAGGCCCTTAAGCATTGGTAGTTTTACTTAGCAGTTGAGCTCTGCTGATGCTGACCAGCAGTTTAAAAAGCTGTTTGGCTGGGGGCAGTAGGTGATGTTCAACAATTTCTCCCTCTTCCTCCCCCCGCACACACCCCAAATCGAGGCAGGAACTTGTGCTGGAATATGTGGAAATTAAAATGGTTTATTAATATGCCTCATTAAAATATATATTGAAATTCTAAAATGTTCCCAGATATTCATTAGACACAAGCAATCTCTGAGGTTTTACTGAGGCTGTCACTCTCCATAGTTTAGATTGATTTTATCATGGGTCAAAGAAGAAAAAAAAGTCTTCACTGATTTAAACTGAACCAAAAATGTGAGAAAATATCTCCTAGTTAATGCCTTCCTCACAAATTACTGCCAGTGTTTATAACATGATCATGCAGATTTCCTAATTTAGGGCCCAATCTTGTACACTCGCAAAACTATTATTGAATTAGATGGGTCAGAGTAGCAGGATCAGGACCACAGTAGGGTCATACACTGAATTTGATAGTGCACATGCAAACTGCTTCACTGACATGCTATCATTTTCAGAACTGAGGCCAAAAGTAGGACATTGATTGACCAGTAATTCACTTCTGGATTTCATTTCTGAATCTACCACTGAGCTAAATGCCTTTCTGATAAAAAATAATAATAAAATAAAATGATAATAAAAAAGCGTTTTCCATTGCATTACTTACTTGTAGGTTTCTAAGGGCATGCAACCCATTTTGCATAAAGGAGAGTTAATATCTCTGTTGCAGAAGTGGAGAAGTAACTTTTATAAACACTTGTGACATTACTAATGTCTAGGACACACAAGCAACAGTAGATAATTGATTCACTTGGAAGATTACTGGCTCTACGAGTATGGTTAAGAGTCTCCTACTTTTGTGAGGCATTAAAAAACGCAAGATACCAAAGATCTATTTTGAGCAGAGACACAAGAAGAGAATGGATAAACAGTTCTATTGTCACATCAATTCAATTTACAACAAAGGTGTCTGTCAAAGGCTGTTTAACGGTACTCTTTATTATCTGCTCGACTCTTTGGATGTTTTCTACTGCGTTGCCATGATTTAGAAAGCCCCTAAAGGGCTTCTGTACTTCTGAAGAGGGTGTGCAATAGAGTATGTTGTCCAAAATAATTATCTGTAACCACCACCTTACCTGAGGCTATATGTCAGTCTGTGCTCACTAGGTACTCAGAGACTGCATCTATTTTGGACCTAAAGGCAGACGCACATGAATAATACTTACAGAACCGAAGCCATAATGGAACTAATTTATTACTTAAAGAGGAAATCAATCAAAGAAGCTGTAGCTCTTACTCTTATCAAATATAAGCTTTTCGTAACATATATCTTAGCAATTTTTTTGTTGTGGCATCCAGTAATGAATGTTCACAAAGACATTTGAAAAACATTATTTTACTCATATATAAGTTTGGAAATTATTAACAATTTATTGGGAAATGTCAGTAAACATTGATTTCACTGTACACACACAAACCAACAAAATATATATTTCCAGCAATAATGAAAATGTACAGATAGGCAAAGAAATAAAAATGCTGCTCGTGAACTTATGGAGTCCAAAGGCAGTGATTTAGATTTTTGAATATGGCTTGTTTACAAATGGACTAGTGAATTAATAGTAGAAACAGGTGTGATTTGTTGATTGAAGGATATTTACTTTGTATATTTTGATGTGATGTTAAAAATGTGTGTTAACAGCTTGTTAAGCCTTTTGAGTCTCCACTTTGACTGTCATTACAGAAATGTCTGGAACCCCCTCCCCCATTTTCTGCCACTGTGAAAATTTAAATCAATAAAAAGCTTGAAGTTTAATATAGATATTATCTGTCAAGACTATAAAATCTGAACTCTGCCAAGCCCAGTCATGTATGTAACATTTTTTCTCTCCATATCAATAAGGAGGTGTTCTCTGAGTCTGATCCTGTAAATCAGGAGTAACTACTGGCAGAACTACATCAGTGCAGGAATAATGCGATGCAGTGAAAAATCAGACCTTATAATCCAAACCTTCTTCCACCGTCCCCAAAATACACTATGATATAGGAACTGCCATGATAACTCTATCTGCCTTAAAAATGAAATTTACCCCTCCACACATCCCATTTAAGGCCTGATCGTGGGCTGAAGTGGTCTTTACATGAGGTAGCAAGCTTTGCACCGGCCCTCTGCACTGGGATGAATATATCACCAGTTAAAAGACAGAGGAATAGATTGCCTCTGCCCTTGCATGGGTGTGCAAGTGTCGGAGAAAGAAGTAAGGAAAGAATTGGAATCAGCAAACAGCTGTGGCCCATATGACATCTGCAGGTAGTACTGGATGCAGCCCACATAACACATATGTGACCCACAACAGTAAATAGGTTGAGAACCACTGCTCTAGCATATGAGGAGAGCTCACATGTCAGGACAGTGTGCTCCTCACTCTTCAGCCCATCAGCTCTGTGGGATGGCATGGAGGAGGGCCAGGTACATGCTCCAACTCCTTCACATTCCCTGTGGGGCAAATGGAGGAGTTCCTGTGCTATCCCATGTGCAATGTTTATCAGTGACCTGGAACAAGTTATAAAGTCATAACTGATGAAGTCTGCAGATGACACAAACATTGGGGCAGTGATAAAGAACAAAGAGGACAGGTCACTGATTTAGAGTGATGTGGATTGCTTAGTAAAATGAGTACAAGCAAACAATGTTTTAATTTGTGTTTTAATATGTCTAAATGTAAATGTATACATCTAAAAAGAAAGTCATACTGTAGAATGGGGGGTAAACCTGGGAAGCAGAGACTCTGAAAAAAGATTTAGTGGTTATGGTGGATAATCAGCTGACCATGAGCTCCAAATATGATGCTGTGGCCAAAAGAGCTACTGCAATCTTGGGATGCATAAATAGGGGAATCTTGAGTAGGAGCAAAGAGGTTATTTTTTGTATTTGGCACTGGTGTGACTACTGCTGCAATACTCTGATCAGTTCTGGTACCCACAATTCAAGAAGAATGTTGATAAATTAGATACGGGTCAGAAAAAAGCCAGAAGAACGATTAAAAAACCTACCTTACAGTAACAGACTCAAGGAGCTCAATCTTTTTAGCTTAACAAAAGAAGGCTATGGGATGACTTGACTGCAGTCTATAAGGATCTACATGGGGAACAAATATTTAATAACAGGTCTTCAATCTAGCAGAGAAAGGTATAACATGATCCAGTGGCTAGAAATTGAAGCTACACAAATTCAGACTGGAAATAAGTTGTATCTTTTTTGACAGTGAGGGTAATAAACCATTGGAACAATTTACCAAGAGTTATGGTGGATTCTCCATCACTGGTAATTTTAAAATTGAGATTGGATGTTTTTCTATAAAACATGGTCTAGGAATTACACTAAGATCTATGGCCTGTGTTATACAGGTAGCCAGATTAGATGGCCACAATGATCCCTTCTGGGCTTGGAATCTATAAAACAATGAATCCTTTTTCTTCCCATCTTATCCACCTTGGCTTTCATGATAACATCTTTCTTTTTCTCCTGTCACCCTTCTGGATGCTTATACAGCATCTCTTTGGGTGTATCCTCCTCCTCTGAATTTGAATCGTATGCTTCTTCCTGTTAAGATTTCTGGGTAGTATGTGTTTCTTTCCACTCTTCTATTAATTTCATTTAGACCACTATCTCTAATCTTGATTAGTGTAACCCCCTCTTTGCCACCAATTTTGCTCCCTCCAGTCAATGAAAAATATTGTTCCCCGAAATTATCTTCCTCCCCATCAACCTCACCACATCACCCTCTCTTTGAATCCCTCCATTGTTTCCACCTTCTCTATCACATCAAATGTAAGCTTCATGTGATGGCCTAGAAAACCCTACATCTCTTTTCCCTACTCAACTCAGCCAAACTCATTTCTTACATTCCCACCCTGTTCCTGGCCCCTCCAATACACCAATTATGTCAATCTTGTTGTTCTACTTATCCACTTGTCCCACAAACTTTTCTGTGTCATCTTGCATGTTGAGGAACATGATTAAATGATTGAGTTTCCTGCTATTGTAGGAAGCGGAGGTAATGGCTCGGAAGGTCCTTTCCACTCCTATAACCTATGGCACCTCCTATTCATGGAATGTTCTTCCTGACATGGTCCTCAAGGCTACTACTGCCTCCATATTCAAATGGCTCCAAGAGACCCACTTCTACTGACACATACAAGAAATTAACTGTCAAATTATGGTTAGATTGTGATGACTGAAATTATCTACAATCTAAAAAACCCATCATGCTATTCATACATTTTATTATATGGAAGGAGTTTGACCAATTTATTTTTCCTACATCCCTTTCACCTGCCCTTTGTCCATCTTCCAGACTATGCGCTCTTCAGGACAGGAAATTTACCTTCTCATGAGAGAGTCCAGCACATAAGGGACATTATCAGAAACAGAAAAAAACAGAAGCAGCAATGATGGCAGCGATATTGGACCACTGACTTACGTACCATTTAAAAAAAATCTCTGTGTATGTGTAGATAGGTAAGGAGCTGCATGCAGTGTACTTACTGCACAAATATTACAGATTCAAGATCCAGGCTCTAAAGCTGCCACCCACTGTAGCCCAAAGAGGTTTTGTAGCTAAGCACCCATGGCAACAAACTTCTGCTTACTACAAGCCCATGGCTTTTTTTCGTGCTTTATTTACATACAACCATCTGATTCTCTTTCTTCTCTGCTTTTCTCTCATCTTTTTCATATAAAATAAACAAAAAAATCAAATTGGATTTTAGATCAGCTGTTTCCCCTACTTCTTTTGGAGACTACGTATATCAATCATACAGTATAAAGTTGCTGCAAACCATTGGTCTATACAATAGCTGCCACTAATCACATCATAAAAGGGCAGTTCTACAAATATTCAGCAAAGTAGCTGCCAAAGGCTTAAGAAATTTGTGATGAATTAGTCATCCTGCCAACTAACCATTCTCCAGAGTATTTTACAACTCCTTCAAGTTTATGTGTTGCAGCAGGCTACAGGTAATTTCTGCTGAATCAGGCCATTGGTGGTTTCATTTACTTGGTTGTTATTTAATTGTCACTCTTTTAAAGTAGTTTATAGCTTTTCAAATGTCTTTCAAGTGCTAAGAGAAATGTCTTATGTTTTGTGTCAACAGCTAAGAAGCACTGAGATTTCAAACCAAATTAGCAGGAATGCACAATTGATATTTAAATAAAGATGATACAAAGAGTTTGATGCGTCAGTTATTAATCATCGGGGGTAACATACAGAGTATGGGGGACGCTGGTATTTGGTTATTGGTTAGCATATAATATATACAGTCTGCAATGTCCCCAATGCGGGGTGTACGGTGGGTGGGGTCAAAATATAGTAGGGGAGCAGTGAGGGTACATCGCTCATACAATGGGTTACACACAGTCATGAGAATGAGTAAGCGGGCTAGGTAATGGGGACAGGATGACCCTCACATGGTACAGTCCAGATCGGTGGGTTCAAGGCTCAGGGGATATAGTTTAATAGGGGGGGGTTAAGGGTCCCCACCCCCCCGTGGGTGCATGAAGCCACACCAGCTCACTCCTGGTATTGGCGGTGGCCGGTGATGTGTTCAGTGTAAATGTCCCTAGACCAGCGGATAGTGTCCGAGACCATCAAACGTCTCATGAGTCACGCATAGCGACGGACCACCCCACAGGCCCTAAGTATGTAGACTATAAAAGTAGGCAAAGTTAAGTCAAAGTTAGCCAGTAGTCACTGTAGCTAACCTTGACATTTTTCCTAGCCTCGATACACTCACTATGGATTCAGCAAAACAACTATGAAGTTCTAATTAAAGCTCTTCAGATCCAGCCAAAATATCCTGAAATATTTTCCAGTTTTCCCAAACTTCTCACAAACTGCATGGCCGAGTGCTCCAAGTGATTTTTACTGAGAGGCATTTTGCCTAAAGCAGTTAACTTTGATGGATGGAGAACAGCTTCCATGAGAAATATCAAGACTCTATATAAGAATGTGTAAAAACACAAGCAAATAAAAATCCATTTCTGTTTAGATTCAGTTCAAAGCAGCCAAATTCTTTTTTTTCCCAGATAACCAAATGCAGTACTGACTGATGTTAAATGGAATTGCGCACCTCTTCATGAGGAAACAACTTTAGCCTAAATTTTCAATATAGCATCTCTCTAGACATGTGACTTGGCACCATTTAAACAATTAATGTAGTTCATCCTCTTGCTTCTGCTATCTAAGATCTGATACGCTACTGAAGTATGAACTGGGCACAGCTTTAGAATCAGTCTGATAAATGCAGTTTCTATGCATGTGCTAAGACTTAGTTGTGAAAGTCAAATGTTAAAACCATTTGTTGATATTTAACAGCCCAAAATGTATCCTGTGTGGCTATTGCCAGTATAGAAGCAGCAAATATACACAGATGGCATGATTCTGGTCCTGGGGTTCAGTGCGGCATATTCCCAACCTGGTTCCTGAAAAAAAGGAAGACCTTCCACAGATATAATGCACAGGTGGAGCTCCTGGCAATTTCAAGAGGCACCGCCATGTGAAAAGTTGGTAGGGACTGCTGGGAGAAAGCTGCTCTGTACAGTATGCTTCCCTAGGAAGTCTTAACTTCTTTCATGCAGCATGAAAGCTATTGTTTTGGGGCTTGGTTTCAGGAAAGGAGTTCATAGTCACCATGTTGTCCATCCATGTGGGGGTGAGAGTGAGCTGGAAATCATTTCAAAAGGACCTTATGGAAGAATTGGTTGGCCAGGCAGATACACCAGATCTGCTGGACTGGGGACAGGATATTCCACTGAACCACTTGTATATCTGGTTATTAGCTCATACACTGTGTTCCCTACACACATATTGTTCTGCAAATTATAATACTGTATAATGTGTTATATTTATGAACTAGGGCCTGATCCTGCAAACACGTGTAATTTTGTTTGAATGCATAATCCTACTGACTTCAACAGGATGACTGTGTGTCAAGTTAAGCATGTGCATAACAGTTGGTAAGAACAGGTCCTTTTTCATTATTTACTTATTAACTGAGATATAATTACTACAAATATTCAGAAAAAAAATATTTAACCACACAGTACTTAATAGCATCCACCAGCCATTTTATTAAACCTAGCTGATATTTAAAAAACACTTTCCCCAGTTCAGTTTCCTAGAGCTATGACTGAAACAAACAAAGAAGCAAATAAAACACAACCAAAACCAGCATTCAGCATCTAAGACAGTTAATAAACAGGCAAAAGAGAAGAGAAATTAATACAACCAACCAATTTCTCCCATTAAAAATAGCCTATAAACACTTACCGAGTGGTTGTCCTGCAATGATCCTGGCATTCTCTCCTGCCACCGCAGCCCTCGCATGCCTCTCACTCATATACTGTACAAATGCATAACCTTTGTGCACTGAGCAGCCAACTATTTTTCCGTACTTTGCAAAGATTGCCTCTATGTCACCTTTTTTGACAATGGCTGTGTTCAGATTGCCAATGAAGACTCTCGAGTTGATTGACTTGGGGTCATTCTTATTGGTAACATTGCTAGTCTGTGTTTTGCCGGTCATGGCTGGGTCACTTAGCTTTAACCCTTAAACAAAGAAGAGAAAGAAAACACAGTTACCACTGGCTTCAGAGAGTTTTTCAGTGATAATAACTCACTTAGGTTAAATCAAAATTCATCAGTGTTCTATTTTCTAAAAATGATTAGCAATAAAACTGGCACCGTGAGTTTTCAAATATTATCAAGAAGTCAATTTTAAAATCTTTCATTTTTATGGATTTAAATATAACCATAAATCGGGTAATCTAATGCTCTGATGTTCATCACTGGAGCTCTGCCGTAATCGCATGTGGATTTGGGCTTTGAAATTCAGCACTGACTTGCTAAATATCTAGCTATCTAGAGCTGCAAAGAAAGAGAATGAACCATTATCTTGTCTTAATGAAATGAATATTCGAGGCTAGGTAGAGAACAAACTCTAACAATGAAAGACTTCTCTGCCTTTGTTTTGTAAGTGTCAGCCATTGACCATTAAATATCATTGAATACCATTGACCATTGTGAGACGCACAGAGCAGGTTATGTACAGTTCATAGTTTCTTACCATAATCAATATGTTTTATTAGAAATATAACAATTTTCTAATATAGAGAAAGTACAAATGGCTAATTCACCTAGAATGACAAAGTATGAAAACAGACCATCTTTATGGAATAAAAACAGTGTATTTTTTTCTGAAGAGGCAATGAACTAAATTCAGCCTTGGTGTAATGTTACTGGAATCAGTACAGTTACACTAGGAAAGGATTTGGCTTCAGATTGTAGCTTTATGCCCTTATTTTTACAAATCACCTAGCCTGGTGGGGCAGCATCAATACATTGCATGCTTGGTCCCATCAAAACAGCAGCTGTGACTTCCTGTGCTCATGCAGCCCAATGCTTAAAAATAAGATACACCTAACTTTGATAATATTTCATAACCAAGAGGCTAATAAGTATGATATGCAAATCATTCATGCTTGAAGCTTCTTTTCCTTGCATTTACACCTGCTATCACTTAAGTGGACGTAGAATGAGTATTCCATATGGCTGCTGAAATTTCTCCAGCTATACTAAGCAATACAAGGTCAAAAGCATCCATATATATTAAACATCAATTTTAATAAATATGAGGTCATTCATATAGTAATTAAGAATATACCATCTCTTACAACTACTTTGTTATTGCTCTGTTTTAATTTAGTCATATTTTAGTTCAGATCATATCACAATAGCAGCTCAAGCAAGGCATAATGTGAGAAGGTACTCCAGCTAAAAACTGCTTGCAGTTAAAGCACTGTTCGTTTCTCAAGATTAAAAGGAATACTGACCTCCATTCTGGACCCCTAAAGACTGACAGTAGCTAGCACAAGTATAATTTTTTTAAATCAATAGCTACCATATATTAAGTTAGAGCTAGAAGAAAGGAAACCATTGTTATTGAACTCAGTACAATTCCTAGGGCACAAAAACATCCTCATAAAAAGAGCCATTACACTGACTAGCACAAGTTTTGGCATTCTTAGCAGGAACTGATTCAGTCCCATTCACTAGATGTTGTCTTAAAGATTCTAAGGCCAGAAGGGACCATTAGTATTATCTAGTCTGACATCTTGCATTACAAATGGCATAGAATTCCCCACCCTCTCCCAAAAAATCTCTAGATCAAATATTTTAGAAGAACATCCAATCTTGATTTTAAAATTGCCAGTCAAGCAGAATCTACCACAACCTTTGGTAAACTGTTCCACGGGTTAATTACCTTCATGGTGTGATCATGGTTGAGGCATGCTAGCAAGCTTGAGCTTTCAAAGCCAAGGAAAACAAAGTACTTGATTTATCAAAAGAACACACACATACAATACAAACAATCAGTCAGGCACCTTTCCCCAGCAATAAACATACTTAATAATATGACATTAAAAGAATTTATAATTAGACAAAAGACTATTATTTATTATAATCACATCAATTCCAAACGGATCCTTTCCTGAAGACACATAAACAGAACACACAACTTTCAGCCTACAAAAGCCAATGAAGTAGCCTTAACCAAAGAAGCCTTTGCTTCATTGTATGGCAAGATTAGCATCAAAGTAACCACCCTTCCCTCCACACTGCAGCATCCAAACCCAGCAATTCAAGTTGGAGCGGTGGTGTGGAATGGTGGCTAGATAGGATCAGCTAAGAGATCTGTGATAACCCCATTAAGTTTGCAGTAACTAACTACAATGATTTTGGTAAAGCTACTTGGAGACAGTATGGCCCAGTGGATAGGGTAATGGCCTGCCTCCTCTCCTAACTTACTGTCTGAACTTGGATAGTCACTTCATCTCTCTGTGACTCAGGTTTCCCTTTCGTACTTTGTCTGTTTAGACTATAAGCTTTTCAGAGCAGGACTTGTTTCTTGTTATGTTTATACAGCATCTACCACAACGATTTATGATCTGGGTTGAAGTCTCTGGGAACTTCCAGCATGTAAATAAATAATAAACTGACAGTAAAAAGGATAAAAATTAAAAAGAAAACAAAAGTTATATTATGTCTATAGACATTAAAAATATATTATGTTCTAACTCCCCCCTGTTGTTTTGCCATTTGACATGAGAGTTTTGTTTTTGGAGAAAAAAAAATCCATTTTCATTTTACACCCAATTTTGCTCTGCAGTAGTTTAAATAGAGTTTGAATAGGACATTGTATCTTTCTGTCCTGTAACTAGAATTTGCTTTGCAAAGTACGGTTTCATGTCAAAAAGAAAAGTGTTTGTCCGGTGGGTTCTCTCACATTCAAACAAAGAGTCAGTAAAATGTGTTACTGAAATTCAAAGAGTAAGAATAATATTAACATTTGTGCAATTGAGATTGGATTGCCTTGTTGGGCTATGTATAATAAAACTGTGTATATTTCACAAAATCAAACACAGACAAGATTCTCCATTACAATGATAAAGAACTTATGGTAAGTTTTGCATTCTACTAACAATATCCATTTGTGAAAACTGAATTGTACTCAGCACATCTGTATTCTTATCTATAGAATTGCAAATATGATCTGCCTAAGCTTTGATACTGACAGAAAAATAAAACCATTTACTTTTTGCAATTATTGCGGAAGCGAAGATAGTATTTGAGTTGATCTAATTTCCTTGAAGCCTTTAATAAGATATAACTCAATCATCTTGTTAATTTCTTACCATATCAGTTTTACAAATATCTACTGTGCATACCAGCTGTGGTCATAAATATGTCTGCCACATAAGAGATATATATTCAAAAAGCCTATTCACAATAAGTACACAACTTTTTATGAAATGTATTTATTTGTTTTGTTATGTTGAAACTGAATCAGAATTTCACCAGTAATAATAAACCCCTAAACTACCTTACTTGACTTAAGAACTAAAATCATTCCTCACCATGCAGATTACTAATGCTTTAGTAAATTGAAATCATAACCCTCTCTAATTTAGTAGTTTTCAACCTCCCTTCTAAAAGACTACTATAATTTTATTTTATGTAGATATGAATGCAATCTCCTTTGTTTTATCTTCTGTTCTCTCTTTAGCAACTGTAATACTATATTTTTTTAAAAAGCTATTCATAGGGTAGTATAAATGCACACAACTTTCTGACTTTATAAAAATGTTCTGTCATCTATTATTCAATTGAATGGCAATTCAGAACAGTTTGACAAAGTTTCTAATGTATAGATCCCCTAGGGAATTCAAGTTCACGTCATCTGGGTTTTGGCACCTGAACTTTCATAACAGCTTTCTTTGTATATTAAAAAGAAACATGAATGTAGTACTTTGAAAGACATTTGATTTATAGGACTGAAACAGAGGTTCTCTACATGTGCACTGCACAGACTGTAGCAGCGCATGAATCTGCACATCTTATTATCATGCCTCAGTGTTTCTTAAAGGGCCACCTTCAGTTTCTGTGTAGTAATATTTTATTTTGGTGATAAGCAATCAGCAAACTAAACTTACAAATGCTATTTGTTGACTGTTTAGATTTTCACCAAAGAGACCCAGTCAGCCAATTAGAATACATATTTTGTCAACTGGGACCAAAGTTATCTTTGGTTTAACTCCATGGAAATAATCATTCAGACTTTACTGGAGTTACACCCTGGATAAATATGGCCTTTCCTGGCAACAGCTACAATCTACATATAGTGTTAAGTTTGAAAGATAGTGGCAGCAGTTCACTTTAGCTTTGTCATGGTGTAATTGCTGTCTGCCGTAAAAGAGTGAGTGGGGCTCTGCCAGATCAGCTTTTAAAGTTCTACAAAATGTCGATGAAAAATAAAATATGTCTGTCTTCTGAAGCCGAAGTTGCCCTGATTCACTAAGCTATGCAGACTAGGCCACTGCCACCAATTAGTAACAATCCAGTTACACCTAATTACAGGCTCAGACAAACACCATTGGAAGTCTGTGGAAAGTTTTCCACTGAAGCTGCATCATGCCCCAGGATCTTTTTATAAGTAAGAAAGTTTCTAGTTTCACAAACAATTTTCTCATCTTGTCTTTAATATTTTTAACAGATATTTCCACAAGCTTCCACCCTCTGGATTGTTATATCTTTGTCTTATTTTCTTTGTAAGAAAAGCTTGTTAAAGCTTGCTTGTTGTAAATCGCAGGCAAAACTCCCACTTCAATTGGAACAGAATTATGCTCATTGAAGAAATTCAGGAAGGAAGGAAGTACAATTTAGAATTTAGATATAAACTGAAAAGCTTTTTGAAAATAAGTTAAAAACTATAAAATCCAAAATAAATTAATAAAACTGCTTCCATGTATAATTGTGATTATAGAATAGAAGAAAGTAGTTGAAAATAAGTTCCCCTTCTCTTACCAAAGCCCTGAAATCAATCTGAGGTCAAATATCTATTAGCAAGGATGCATGAAATGCTCTTCAGTAAGTCTATGGGATGATAACACCAATATTTGCATATGCAACACAAAATGTTAATGTCAGGTCTTCGTAGCGAAGTGAAGAAGAGGCTGATTTTTAAAATCTGTGTAAATCCATGGCCTCTGATGTGCCTAAAACACGTAGTTAACAAGATCAAGAACATAAGTGAATATTTTTAGAACAGTATTTTTGAATAATATATATTTGCTATTATTTAAACAGGGAGAATAGGTATGCATGGCAAATAAGGCATTGTGTGAAACCCTGGCCCCACTGAAATCAGTGGAAGTTTGCCCTTGCTTTTAGTGGGGTCAGGATTTTACCCACTGTCTTTGTCCCAAAGAAATTACAGTATAAGGCTCCAATCCTGTAAAGACTTACTTACATGCTTAACCTCGTGCATATAAGCTACTCGCCTGCTCAAAGTTAAGCATGTAAGCAAGTCTTTGAAGGACCAGGTCCTAAAAGGGGTGAAAAATTCACATCCTTGAGAGATGTAGCTATGCAGACCTAACTCCTGATGTAGACAGTGCTAGGTCAATGGAAGAATTCTTCCACCAACCCAGCTATTGCTTCAGGAGGTGGATTAATTACAGCAATGGGAGAACCTTTCCCATTGCTGTAGTGCGTCTACACTGAAGCACTAAAGTTGCACAGCTACAGTGCTGCAACTGTGTTGCTGTAGCGTTTTAAGTGTGGACCTAGCCTCAGCAAAACAAACTGATTACCCCAACAGGCTTCAGACAGGAGATGGGGTTAATAAGATTTGTGAGTTTTCTAAACAACTCTATCCTATTTGGTTCAAGCCATCAGATTTTTCAGACATGACATTTCATGGCTTATTCAATGCACAAAAACCATAGAAATAAAATTACCTGAACAAAGATCTACTTAATTTCTGGTTGTCAATTTCATTAAAATTTTGACTACTACACAATATTAAAAATACTAAAAAACACAATCACTTAAAAATCTACTTTTTTAGGACTTGTGTGGGTTTCCATACCAGGGAAATTAGACAACATTTTTGTGACCTCTTGTCCTATCCATCCTTAAATGGGGAAAATGTAGCATTTCCTCACATGTTCTTAGTTTCCAGACATAAATCACTAGTATCAGGGCCAGACAACATCTTTATCTGAATATTCTCTAGAATCTCTTCTGCTTTCAAGACTGAAATTCATGGTTCCATAAATCCTGCCATGCTAGCATTTTGCTAACAGTTGGTCAATGTTTTGTCACAATTCATAGCATGTGTCCATTGTTACAAGGATTAAGAGTCCATAAATATTAAGAATAAATGTTTATCACTGGAAAGCAAAAAACATATCGCAAAACTGTATTAGTTCTTTTTATTCTATATGAAATTCCCCTCCTTTCTAAATGTCTGAAAATGTGCATTTAAGCAGTAACAATAGTGACAACATTATTAGTGATTCAAACTGCAATCTAAATATTTTAACTGTCCTTTGTTAGGCTGAAATATCCTATAGTATGGATTTACCATACAATGGCAGTAACGTTTTATGAACAAAATTCAATGTTTATGTTAATTCACTTTAATTAGTCATTAAAATTGTTTTATCTCAGCTAAAGTTAGTCAGTGATAAAACACTATAACATTTTATTCACCTGCTGAAAGAAAGAATTTTAGATTTATTTGGACAAAAAGAAAAAGAATCTGGCATATGTAGCTTGGGAAAGCCTTGCTTTTTGGTTTAAGTTAATTTAAAATAAGCTACTGTATCTATGGTACACAAATAAAGAGTAATTGGTTACTGAGAGGAGGCCACCTGTTGTTAAATCACTAAGTGTATGTCTACACAGGGGAGAAAAACATGGGCTTGGTCGCATAGCCTGGGCTCCAGCTCAAGCCCAGAAGTCTACCCAGCAATGAAACAGCCTCGCAGCCCAAGACCTGCAAGCCCGAGTCAGCTGCCAGAAGGCCAGCTGTGGATTATTCTTTGCTGTGGAGACATACCCTTAGTATCAAAACATTTTGGGTCTGATATAATGCTTATTAAAATCAGTGAAAAGCCTCCCAATGAGTTCAATGATCTTTGGATCAGACCTTTCTAATACAGTTTGTTTATTTTGGTTTTACAGCTTTCTCTTTCAATTATTTTTAAGAAGTGCTTGACACATTGTGTCTATAACATGGACAAAGCTCCCTTCATGTTAACAGTTCTAAGAATCATACCAATAAAAAATATATCAACTCTTGCCAAGCCTGGAAGAAAGTGAAGGGGTTTAAAAGACAGTAGATTGCACATGGTCTGCCGCTGCTGCTGTTCTTCTCAAAGAGATAAGCAGTTTATCATTCTCTGGATAAGGTGAATAAAAACATCAATTCTAATAAATCTGGGCTTTATGTAATACATGCTGATTTACCATAGCACACAGAAAAATATTCTAGGCTATTTCTGTGAATAAATTTATTTTATAATAGTTTAAGCACTCCAAAAATGGAGGACAATGAAAGAGTCAGCCCCCAAAGGCCAGAGAGTACACCAAGCAGGAACAAGGGGCTGCAGAGGGCCAGCTGGATAGTGGGAAGTACCCTCCTGCTCCACATATCCCTGGACCCAGATATCAGCAGGCTCCTCTCTCCCTAGCCACATGGGCTGGGGAGAAACAGAGGCACTTTTGTAGTGGCAGCCATTATATTTGTAGCCAGTTATCCTGTCTCCTTTTACTTATCATTTAGTAAGATGATGTCTAGTTTGCTATTTTAATACTTCCTCATCAATCATTCCTTCTAGCCTCTTTATCACTTTTGTTGCATTTCTCTGAATTTCCTTCAGTTTAATAAAATCTTTGATACTGAGGTGCTTAAAACTGAATGCAGTTTCTGACTGTAGGTGCAATGATACCAGAAAGTATAGATGGGGGACAACTGCATCACTCTCTTTTTAGTAACTTGTTGCTTCTACAAATTGCATCCAATATGTCATTAGCTTTTTTGTTATCATATCACATGACAAATTCATGTCAAATTTGCTGTTTTAATTTTGGGTCTCTTTTGACATTACTGCTTTCCCTTCAGTTAAATATCTGTATTTGGTGTTAGCTGTCCTCATATATGTTAGCTTGAATAGGTTAAAGCTCAATCTCATTCTGTTTTCATATTTCTAACTTTCAAAGATCTTTTACATGATTTCTCTGCTCTCAGAGATGTTTGTAACCTCTAAGTTTAGTATCATGTGCAAATTTAACTCTTCCAAATAATTAAAGATATTAAATAAAAACAGATCTAATAATGATCCCCGTGGCATCCCAGTAGGCAACTCTCCTACAACTCAATGGCTTGTCATTCCTCATTGCTTTAATTTGTCATGTCCTACAGCTGGTTGTCAGTTTATGTGACAATGTTCATACCCAAGCCAATTTGAATTTATTCTTCAACTAACATTTTCTAAGACACTGCATCAAATGGTTCATTGAAAAAAGTTTGTTTCTTATAAGAACCCGTTTGTTTTTTTAATTGCTCATGGCTCAGTTATCTATTCGCTGTTTACAGAGCATCTAATTAGGCCAATTTCATCCCACTGCAGTCAAAGGCAAAACTTCCAGTAACTATAATTAGGGTAGAATTTGGCCCTTAATATTTGTTATGTTATTTTACTAGGAATTGAAGTTAGATTTGAGAGTCATCATGGTCAATGGTGCCAAGCAGGAAGTTAGGCGCTTATGAGTTCTAATCAGCATTGATTAGATGCACGGCCTTGGACAGCTCATTTAATATCTCTAGCTCAGCCTCTCCATTTGTTAAGTGGGAGTAATAATACTCACAAAATCACTTACCTAAAAAGGCTATTGTGGAGACTAACTAGTGACTTGTAAAGCAAAATGCTTCGGCATTAGTAGGTTGATGGAAAAAGAATAGCCAGGGTTCCTTTTTGAAGCTTAGCATAAGGATGCAGGGACTAGATCCCATGCCTGGGACAGCTGATGTTCCCACAGTGCCACCAGAAGTCCATGCAAAACTACAGATAGGGAGCACTGTGGAGAATAGGTGCTGCAGGAATAGGTCTGGGAGATAGGGACCCAGGGTATCAGTATCCTGCAGCCCTCTGATTGGCCAACTACCCTATTTAACCCTAAAGGGTGCCCCAGGAAGTTGTCTGGGCAACATCACAGATTTTGGGCTTGCTGTAACTCCAGACCTAATCTCATCTCCTGATCTCTGGTCTCTGATCCCAGCCTGACCCTGATTCCTGCCTCCTGATTCCAGTCTGGTACTACCTCTGGTTTCCACTCTCTGACCCCCATCTGATTTTTACCCCAACTCTTGTTTATTGAACCCTACTCTAGTGATTCCTCTGATCCCTGCTCATTAACTACCGTCCCTGATGTGTGGAACCCAGCTCAGCTGTAACTGCTAGGCCAGACCGCCTGCTTCTGGTCCCTTACACTTAGTGCTATATTTATTCTTCTCTTATTCACTCTTATCTTCAGTTCTTCACAACTCTTCAGAAATAATTGTCATTAACTTCTTTAATATATTATCCTGCATATCAGCTACCCACCCCCAGATTTATGCATGTACAATTGTTCCAAGTATTTTACATGCTTTGTAAATCTATAACTGTATTTACAGTCTTCCTCATAGATTCATTGTCTCAACCTGTTATTTTACTGTTCATGTTAAATACAGATACTTAAAAGTACTTCAGTATCATAGACAGTTTACAATCAACCATAATGTCATTCCCCTTCTTGTTTACCCTCTTTCCCTTGGTCCTACTTTCTCTCCAATATTTTGTTTTCCTTCATATATTTGGAACTGTTCTTGGTTCCCACAATCCCTTTGGCTAATAACCCCTAGACACAAGGTATAGTCTAAAAGACAAAGGACAGTGTTGGGAGCCAAGCATATTTGATTTCTAATCCCAGCTCAACCACCAATAATTTTGGAAAAGTTGCTAAATGTGGGATTGTGCCATTGTTTTACTCAGCTGAGCTGAGGAGTAAGCCCTCTCCACCAACCCCTGGATCTTGGGTCTATGGTATATTGAAAACAGGTTGCTATCACTTTAAATGTGAGGGATTTTCTGATTTTCTGATCATGCTTGTAGGATAGGAGGCTCTGAGGGAAGCCATGTGATCCGGGTTGTCTCACCAGTCTGGAGACAGCTTGAAGCAAACTAGGGTGAGTTGTGTTTGTCTGTGTGTTTTGAGGTTCTTGTGTGTTATCATTCTGAATTCTAAGGAAAATTAAAGTATTGTTACGTTACAACCTTTCAGCAACAGTATTTGTTTTCCATGTAAGGTCTGCATGCTGTGAACACAACAGGGTACAGGTCTTGTGTGGATCGCCATCCTTACACTTTGAAACATTCTTTGTGAGCAACTGGGTAAGAATGGCCACAAAGGGGCAGAGTTTTGTCTCCACCTCCTACTAACTGGTCAGAGTAGACAGCCAGATATGAGGAGGAAAACAAGTTATACTCTTTTATGAGCTGTAGAAACTTACTTCCACCCCAGAGCAAGAACAGAGTATCAACTGCAAAATTTAACTCCTGTTCTATTCCACATCTTATACCACATCCCTGTGGTATCTGAGGCCTGGTCTACGCTACGGGGTTAGGTAGAATTTAGCCACTTTAGATCAATTTAAAAATGAATGCATCCACACAACCAACCCCGTTCCATCAACTTAAAGGGTTCTTAAAATCGACTTCTGTACTCCTCCCCAGTGAGGGGAGTAGTGCTAAAATTGACTTTGCTGGGTCAAATTTGGGGTAGTGTGGATGCAAATTGACGGTATTGGCCTCCGGGTATTGGCCTTCATTGTGACCGCTCTGGACAGCACTTTAAACTCCAATGCACTAGCCACATACACAGGAAAAGCCCCGGGAACTTTTGAATTTCATTTCCTGTTTGGTCAGCGTGGCGAACTCAGCAGCACAGGTGACCATGCAGTCCCCCCAGAATGTTAGAGCATAGAATGTTTCTACACTCCTGTCATAAACAGCTAAGGGTTAATGTCTCTTTCACCTGTAAAGGGTTAACAAACAAAACCTGAACAGAGGACCAATCAGGAGACAAGATACTTTCAAATCTGGGTGGAGGGAAGCTTGGGTGTGTGTTCTTTGTTCTGTGTGTGTTGTTCTCTCTGGGGTCTCAGAGGGACCAGACGCAAGCAGATTCCTCCAATCTTTCTAAAACAATCTCCTCTGTTCTAATTCTAGTAAGGATCAGGATAAAGGCGGCTTTAGTCTTTTTTAATTGTTTTCTTTATTTGCAAATGTGTATCTGTCTGAAAGTATTTTAAATTGTATTGCTGCTGGAGGAGGCTTTTTCTCCATTTTCTATAAGCTGAAAGACCCTGTAATATTACATCTTGTATTTACAGAAATTTCTTACTTTTTCTTTCTTTTATTAAAAACTTTCTTTTTAAAGACCTAATTGATTTTTTACCTCTTGTTAATGCTAAGGTATTGAGTCTGTACTCACCAAGGACTTTGGAGGGGGGGGAAGGTAAATTTCCTCTTTGTTTCAGATTCACGGAGCTTGAATCTGTATTGCCTCTGGGTGAGGGGAAGAGGGGAGGGGTGGAGGTGGAATCCCTCTGTTTTAAGATTCAAGGAGTTGAATCCTGTCTATCTCTCCGGTACCAGGGAAAGCCTTTGGAGGGGGGGAGAAGGGGGAGGAAACCTGACTTCTCTGTGTTGTGATTCAGGGTTTGACAGCACGGTGACTTCCTGGTGTATCCCAGGCGGGGAAAGATGGGAGAAAGAAAGGAGGGGAAGGAGACATGTTTGATTCCCCTTTGTTGTGAGACTCAACGGAAATTGGGTCTGGGCCCCATGGGGTGTTTGTGGGGGGAACCAGAGTGCCCCAAAACACTATATATTTTTGGGTGGTGGCAGCCTATCAGGTCTAAGCTGGTAATTAAGCTTAGAGAAATTCATGCTGGTACCCCAATTTTTTGGACTCTAAGGTTCAGATTGGGAAAAGATACCATGACAACTCCCCCATCATCTCTGTCCCTGAGGTTATTGCAGATTAGAAGGCAAAAAAAACACACTCGCGATGACATGTTTTCCGAGCTCATGCAGTCCTCCCACATTGCTGGGCACAGCTTAATGCATGGAGGCATTCAGTGGCAGAGACCAGGAAAGAATTAAGTGAGCACGAAGAGCGGAGGCAGGACGCAATGCTGAGGCTAATGGGGGAGCAAACGGACATGATGAAGCATCTGCTGGGGGAGCAAACGGACATGATGAAGTGTCTGTTGGAGCTGCAGAAAAGCCAACAAGAGCACAGACCTGCACTGCATCCACTGTATAACCGCCTACCTTCCTCCCCATGTTCCATAGCCTCCTCACCCAGATGCCCAAGAAAATGGCATGGGAGGCTCTGGGCACCCAGCCACTCCACTCCAGAGGATGGCCCAAGCAACAGAAGGCTGTCATTCAAACAGTTTGATTTTTAATGTGGCTACTATAAGCAATGTGGCCTTGTCCTTCCCTCCTCCCCCATCCCACAGAGGCTACCTTGTCCATTATCTCATTTTTTTAATTAATAAAGAAAGAATGCATGGTTTCAAAACAATAGTTACTTTATTTCGAAGGGGCGAGGGAGGTTAGCTTACAGGGAATTAAAATCAACAAAGGGGGTGGGTCTGCATCACAGAGGAACACACACAACTTTCACACCAAAGCCTGGCCAGTCATGACACTGGTTTTCAAAGCCTCTCTCATGCACAGCACGCCTTGCTGTGCTTTTCTAATCACCCTGGTGTCTGGTGCAAAATGATTGTCTGCTGTTGCTTTTATGGATGGAGGGGGGACTGAAGACATGTACCCAAAACCAACCCCATCAGGCACTGGGAGCTTAACCCAGAATTCCAATGGGCAGTGGAGACTGCAGGAACTGTGGGATAGCTACCCACAGTGCACTGCTCCGTAAGTTGATGCTAACTACAGTAGTGAGGACACACTCCGCAGACTTGATGTGCTTTGTGTGGACATACGCAATCGACTGTATAAATCGATTTCTAAAAATCGACTTCTATAAAATCAACCTAATTTTTTAATTTAGACATACCTTGAGTGTTTGAGACTAGAACCCAGTTCAACTGCTGCTGAAGGAATAAGTAAATTCTTCACCAAAAATTTCTTTGAATGGCATTTCCTCACCAATAATTATATACAATAGCCATCTGCAATTACTCACCTGCAGAAACTAATGCAAATTGCACATTTCGTTGGGCCTACCTTACCCATTCATAGAGAATTTGCTGCTTGGTCACACAAAATAATCATTATTACCTACAATTGTAACATGTATCCTGCTGGTGACAGGAAAAAAGAGGCAAGAAATGTAGGCTGGAGGATGGATCTGACAGGAGTCTAAAATAACTAAAAGGACTTCATCAAGCTGAAATCCAATGAATGTTAGAGAGGAAGGATGATCGAGTGGTAGGGTTCTAGCATGAACTTCAGAAGAACTGACTTCATGTCCCTGCACCCTCACAGATTTCCTGTGTGATTTTAGTAACAGATTTGTAAAGGTATTTTGGTGCTTAAAGATTCAGACGGGCAATTTTGAAAATCCCAGTAGGTCCTTATGTGCCTAACTTCCATTGATTTCAAAGCAGTTAGGTGCTTTTGAAAATCCCACTAGGCACTTATCTGCACCATTAGGCATCTAAATACCTTTTGCAAATGTGGCCCTTAATCTCTCAATTTCCCACCTGTAAAATGGAGATAATAGCACATCACCTCACAGGGATGTTGAGAGGATAAATACATTAAAGACTGTGAAAGATTCAGAACTTACAGTAATAGAGGCATATAAGGACCCAAGATAACTAGGTTAACTTAAAACAAGCTGTTAAAAGCAATTTCAGGTATTACATGTGCCCTGAATCCCTGCAATATCTATGGTTTTATATCAGAGGGTTATCCGTGTTAGTCTGGATCTGTAAAAGCAGCAAAGAGTCCTGTGGCACCTTATAGACTAACAGAAGTATTGGAGCATCCAACGAAGTGGGTATTCACTGACGAAAGCTCATGCTCTAACCCTTCTGTTAGTCGGTGCCACGGGACTCTTTGCTGCTTTTATGGTTTTATAATAATTTTCATAATTTTAAAAAAATGTTTTGCTCCCCTGTTGCCTTGTAAAAGAAAGATCTACACAGCAAAAAAGCAAAAACTAGACAGACAAACAAGAAAAGAGTGAAAACTGACCACAGACAAAGTGCTGTTGCCAAATACAAAAAGCACGCAAACTGAAAAAGACGCTGTATTTTGCACAATTGTATTTCAGTCTCCATAATTTTAGCGATTACTTCTGCCTATAACAGGTACATTTTTTTCATACAGGTGTTATTTTTAATTTAAGAGTATGTCTTCATGAAAACTTTATCATGAGGTTCAGTGAAGCTGGAATTTTGCACAGATTTTAGATTCTCCTACCTATATGGTGCATCTCTCATGCCACAGCATAATGACTGAAGTCGCTTCTCTAATTAAATGCTTTTGTAATCATTTCAGCTACTTGTCAGAAACCAAGCAGCTAGAAACTGACTTTCCTAAGGCTATTCAGTCATGGTAGAATATCCAAGTTAATAAACACAGCATTACTTATAAACTTTAATAAAAACCTTTGGTTGAGATTTTATTAAAACAGTGTTGTCAGGCTGGATTCAGGATTTTTTGTCTGAATCCATATTTAATGCAGATAGATAGAACATGCTGGACAAAAAGGAGAAAGATATTGCATCTCACATTCTACCTTTGAAAGAGACACATGTTTTTCCTGACGAATATTAAAGATTCTGATCTTGCAGTTCTAATGTGGCAAAAGATCTATTTAAATAGGGGAGAAATGTCTGTACTGGAATTAATGGATAAGGTTCAAAGTGGATACTAATTCCATTAGAAGTGCATCTAGGCATCTAAGAGCACAGTTGTCTCTGAGGACAAGATTCTACTCATCTTACACATACAAGCAGCCCCACTGAAGTGGAAATGATCAGTTCAGCTGAGTAAGGCCAGGTCTACACTGCAGACTTCTGCCAGCAGAGCTATGTTGGTCAGGAGTGTGAAGTGAAGAAGTGTGCTGAGCTGTGCTGGCAGAAGTCTGCAGTGTAGATACATCTATATCGGTACAAATGCACTTTTACTGGAGTTTGTTTTGCTTGAAGGGCACAGTTTTACCATACCAGCACAAAGTGCAGTTTTGCTCATATAGCTGTGTCCACACTAGGGCCACTTTGCTAGTTCCCATACCAGTAACATGCTCCTAGTGTAGACATGCCCTAAGTCTAAGCAGTATTTGGTTCCTCATTTGTATCTCCCACTAATGTGGGTCATTCTCTCACCTGTGCTAAATGTCTGTTTTGCCTAGCTTTCACCTCAGCTACCTGATCTTCATCCCTCATCCTTCATCCCCTCCCTCTTCTGCACTTCCCTGTTTCCTTCCCCTCAATGTCTGTTTAGCTAATACTCTCCTAACTACACCCTCCCACACACACAAATCTGTGGCACTAACATGAGGTTTGTTGTCATTTCACTGTTCGCTCTGCTTGTATGTTTTGTCCCTACCTAGTATCTGCCTTGACTATTTATACTAAACTCTTTAGGGTATGGACTGTTTATTACTCTGTGTCTATACCGTGCATAACATAATGGTCTCATGCTTGGGTGGTCTCTAGGCACAATAAATAATGACATTAATGAGGTGCCCTGCTTAAGAATCAAAGTCAATAGGTTATTCTGTTCAAAACCGGATGGCACAATCTGGCTTGTTTTATTTAGAGTCTGATCCTTCTCCAAGTGAAGTCAATGGGGGTGAAGTCTTGGCCCCACTTAAATAAATGGCAAATAAAGCCCCATTGAATTCATTGCATCAGGATTTCACTCTTGGAGATTTTCTCTCTCCCCTACCCCATTTGTGTCAGTGGAAATGGGACTGGGCCCTTATGTTGCATTATATTTTTAAAACTTGGAAAATAAGTTGAACCTGTAATACTGATGTAGCTTGTGCTACACTCCACCTCTCCTCCCCTGAATAACAATGTTTTAAAAAAGTGTTTCCACTGCAATTCTGAAGTACAAAGTGGATTTTGATTTATTTTTAAGGGAAATAAAAATACATCCAGAAATAAAGCTCTGTCAGCAAGATTTTACAAGCAGCGATAGAAAACAAAACATTAAAATCCAGCACATTTTACATGCACCTGGCAAGGTTCCTGAAGCTAAAATTATTTATTAGATATTGAAAAATGGCACTATGGTCCTCATAGGTTAATGCATTTAGAAGATACTTATTCATCTGATCTCCCTGTGCTGCAGTATATCTGACAATTCTGACAGTCAAGAAAACCCCCAATGAATTTTATTTTTATATAATTCACTTCATTGATTACTCTGAAACTTGTACATCACAGTGAAGGGACATTAAATGTCTAAAAAACGAGTGCAGTAGAAACTACTAACAGCAAATAATTTGCAATGAACAATTTATCCCATTAATTTCTATTTATTTTAATTTTTTCTATATTGCCTATTACCATAATCTCTAAGATTTGATTTAGTGGGTGGGGTGTCTGAAAGGGTCTACTATTGGCCTAAATCTGCTCTCACTGAAGTCCATAATAAGATTGATTGATTTCAGTGGGGCCACTATTATGTAATCCTTTTAAAAAATCCCAGGGAGCATCTTTTTTTCTGTTTGTGGACAATATAACAGCTGACTGTGATTGCCTCAGTGTTTATTATTTGAAACTATTCAGTGAGCATTTGAGAATTTTTGCCAATATGACTCAATCATGAAAACCTGCATTTGATTTTCAGCATTCACTGTTCAGGAGCTTGTTTACTTGTACCTTGTGAGGTGTCAGCAGAGAAGGTTTTGGAACAAATTGACAAATTAAGCAGTAATAAGTCACCAGTTCCAAGTGATATTCACCCAAGAGTACTGAAGTAACTCAAATATGAAATTGCAGAACTATTAACTGTGATATGTAACTTTTCACTTAGAGCAGCTTCTGTAGCAGATGACTAATATGATGCCAATTTTTAGAAAAGGCTCCAGAGATGATCCTGGCAATTACAGCTCAGTAAGCCTTATTTCAGTACCAGGCAAAGTGGTTGAAACTATAATAATGAACAGAATTATCAGATACCTAGATGAGCACGATATATTGGGGAAGAGTAAATATGGCTTTTGTAATGGAAAATTATGCCTCACCATTCTATTAGAATTGTTTGAGGGGGTCAACAAACATGTAGACAAGGGTGATCCAGTGGATATAGTGTACTTGGACTTTTCAGAAAGCCTTTGACAAATTTCTCACCAAAGGCTCTTAAGTAAAGTAAGCAGTCATGGAATAAGAGAGAATGTCCACTTATAGATCAGTAACTGGTTAAGACAGGGAAAAAGGGATAGGAATAAATAATCAGTTTGCAGAATGGAGAGAGATAAATAGCGTGGTCTACTAAGGCTATGTACTGAGACCAGTGCTGCTCAACATGTTCATAAATTATCTGGAAAAAGGGGTAGATAATGAGGTGGCAAGGTCTGTGGATACTACAAAATTACCCAAGATAATTAAGTCCAAAGCAGACTGTGAAGAGTTACAAAGAGATTTCATAAAACTGAGTGACTGGGCAACAAAATGGCAGATGAAATTCAAGGCTGATAAAGGCAAAGTAATGCATATTTGAAAATATAATCCTAATTGTACATACGAAATGAGGGGGCTGAAATGAGCAGTTACCACTCATGAAAGATCTTGGCAAAGTCCTCTGAAAACATCCACTCAATGGGCGGCAGCAGTCTAAAAAGCTAACAGAATGTTAAGAAAAATTAGGAAAGGGATAGATAATAAGACAGAAAATATCACAATGCCTCTATATAAATCCATGGTACACCCATATCTTGAATATTGCAGGCAGTTCTGGTTGCCTCATCTCAAAAAAGATATATTAGAAATGGAAAAGGTACAGAGAAGGTAAAAAAATGATTAAGGGTATTGAACAGCTTCCCTATGAGGAGAGATTAAAAAGACTGACACTTTTCAGCTTGGAAAAGAGATGACTGTGGCAGGATGTGTTAGAAGTCTATAAAATCATGAATGATGTAGAGAAGGTGAATACGGAAGCATTATTTACTCCTTTATATAACACTTGAACCAGGGTCACCCAATGAAATTAATAGGCATCAGGTTTAAAACAAGCACAAGGAAGTACTTCTCCATATATTGCACAGTCAACCTGTGGAACTCATTATGAGGGCATGTTGTGAGCCCAAAACTATAATTGTGTTAAAAAAAATTAAATAAGTTCATGGAGGATAGGTCTATCAATGGCTATAATACAAATTGGTCAGGGCTGCAACCCCACGCTCTGGGTGTCCCCAAGCCTCTGCTTGCCAGATGCTGGGAGTGGATGACAGGGGATGAGTCACTTGATAATTGCCTTGTTCTGTTCATTCCTTTCAAAACATGTGGCATTGGCCACTGTCAGAAGACAAGATAGTGGGCCAGATGGACCACTGATCTGAGCCAGGATAGCCATTCTTAAGTTCTTATGATGTTATCACATATAACTATTCGTTCCCTCATTGGATGAGCAGGCAAGTGCTTTAAGTGTTTTTTGTGAACATTCCTTCAGGTATCTTTGAAGTTTAGTTTCCAGAAAAATTTATGCCAGTAAAACTTGGATTCTCACAGACAGCAAACATAAAAAGGTGTCAGATACAGAAACATGGAGGGTCAGGCCAAGTGCCATGATGGCAGCAGGCCAGGCACTGGAGTCAGAAGTCAGATCTGGAATCTGAAATGGATCTGGGAGTGGGTTTGGAACAAAACAAGAGCAGGGCTAGGAGCTAGGCTGGAGCAAGGGCACAGCTGGAACAGGACTGGGAACAAGGCTGGAACAGGAGCTGGAGGAGGGCTGGATTAGACTGAGGTCTGTGGAGGCTGTCAACACTATCAGGAAGAGAACAGTTTCAAGCAGACTGAGCTGCTCTTTCTTGTGTGGGGTTTATATTCCTGCCCTGAGAGTCATCAGACCAGCTCCTGGCTTGTGGATTGACTGGAGCTTAGCACAGGAATGACTCATCACTGCATGTGGTTTACATAAGAGTGGCCATACTCATAGACTCAGACTCATAGGTCAGAAGGGACCAATATGATAATCTAGTCTGACCTCCTGCACAAGGCAGGCCACAAAACCCTACCCATACACATTTATAACAACGCCTAACCCATGACTGAGTTATTGAAATCCTCAAAATTGTGATTTGAAGACCTCAAGCTGCAGAGAATCCACCAGCAAGCGA
>NC_133770.1:251398654-251506426 GCF_003597395.2 Chelonoidis abingdonii | reverse complement strand
AGCCCCCGGTAGACAGCACACCCTTCTGTTCTCCCGATCAGGTCTAGTTACAGGCCTGTCTATTCTTCTCAGTAAAGAGTCTCCAATCACGTAGACTTGCCTTTTCCTGGCGACAGTGTGATTCTCCGGTCTATCCCCCGCACCAGCTGGCCGCAAGTCCTGTCGATTCGTATTCGCCCTGAGTCAGACGAAAGGTCCATTTATCCCTGTATCCTGTCTTCCAACAGTGACCAATGCCAGGTGCCCCAGAGGGAATGAACAGAACAGGTAATCATCAAGTGGTCCATCCCCTGAATCTAGTTCAGGGAGGAATCTTTACCTTATGAAGTTCACAAACAAGGCCAAAGCTAATTCCTTTACAAGTCTGTATAAATATTCATGAAAAAAGAAGTTTGCATTATTCACCCAGCCCATCTTATAATCTATGGCACTCAGAATTGATTATTTTCATTTCATATAATCATATCATCTCAACTAATTATAATACATGCGTGATGTTGTATGCTCTTAACTTGGCCTTGTCAACAAAAATTAATTATCTGACAGAACTAATTATTTCAATACTTCTGAACGTACACAGCAGGGATCAACGTTGCCCTTTTAACACGCAAGTCTCAGTTCCCCAACCACATCTCATGAAACATACAATATTTGATTTCCATTAGTACCACCAGTTACTGCTCTAATGTGATTACGTTCTTGTTAAATCTCCCCTTTGAAAAAATATGTTTTCCTTTCCATTTAAAGTATTTCATTCTTTTAAAAATTATATCTGTATATTACTAATAAAAAGAGCACATTCTGCTTTATGCCATTAATGCCACTGATTTCAACAGGAATCTTCGGTGAGTAACATGGGCAAGATCTGACCAATTTATGTTAAGAGAAAGCATTATTGCAATGATTTTTAATTCTAAGACTAACACAGATGCAGGGTTGTAACTTAAGAATGCTAATATCAGCACCATTAAGTGGAAGTACTTAAAATAGTGCTGGTAAATATTTTTTGCCCAGGAAATGCAAGATGCATGTCTGAATGTTTCCATTGAATTTGATTACATGCTGATTGCAGATGTTCTTGTAAGTTATTCAACACTTGATTATCAGGAAAGCTTACCAGATGTCATGCAGTAAGAAACCAGAACAGTAGATTCAAATGTAGATGCTGTAACACTAAGAGAAATTGAAATGCACCCACTTATGAATTTTATAAATTAGATCTTTTAAGTTATCAGGATTTCAATTTATGGAAGAGGCTGCATCTCAAATTCTATATCAAAAATATATTTTGATTGCTTTCTAATTTTACAAGCTAGTTTCACAGTACAAAGTGCCATGACCCTGTGAAATATAGGACAGAGTGGCCTAAGCAAGTGACTATTAGTATCCCATTTCTTCTAGTTTTAGCACTATTCAGTAGGAGCTAAGGCTGAAATTCACTCCTGTTTTTAGGACTTAAAATGGTGCATAGGCCTCGTGCTGGTCCCTTGTGTAGAGGGGTGAATTTCATGCCACGAAAACTGAAAGTACAAGTGGCAGTGGCTCAAACACAGAACACAGACGAGTGTTAAAGACAAAATGAAATTTTCACATTGATATTACACAAGTACTCTCAATGTTGCCACAGCAGTAGAAATGCCTCCTGCCTCTGTAATACTGTAGTTGAGGCTGGTGTGACAGAGTTGTTCCTTTTCCCGAGTGTCATCTTTGCTGAAGGGCAGAATTAAAAATTAGCGTAAAGTCACCAGCAGTAGAGGATAGGAGTATGCCAGCATGTTAAAAGTGTTAATGCAGACCTCCTGTTGGTATTTAATTCTGTCATGCAACCCTGCTTGGAACAGATCTAGATGACATGGGAGTTAAAGTGTCACTGACAAATTTGCCGCACTAGTGCTGCTACTTTCGATACTACTAGAGGAGCTACAATGGTGTTAGCAGAGGTGGGGATTTTTTAAAGATATGCTAAGCATAAAAAGGTGTAAATTTTAAATAGTGGGGGTAATTGACCATTGGTACTGTCACATTTCAGGGCAATTGCACTTGTATTCTGCTTCATGGTCCCTCGAGGCTAGTCACTCTAGGGTCCTGAGCCATCACCTTTCTTAGGTGGAGACCCACGTCTCCCTCCCGCCTGTCTAGAGGTTTTCAAGGCTGTCCAATTTCCTGCCTATTCTGTGATAGACCCAGCAAGTCAGACCATCTAAAAGGACAGCATTTGCATTTTGCTTTCTGTCCAAAGGTTATGAATAGTTTAATAGTCAGCAGTCACAAGTTACTACAGAGATCTTTAGAAGCAAGCATATTTGCTCAGTGAAAGAATACTAGAAAACGGATTAAAAAAATATAAGAATCTACACGTTACCAGGGGCGGCTCTAGGCATTTTGCCCCCCAAGCACGGCAGGCAGGCTGCCTGCGGAGGGTCTGCTGGTCCCGCAGCTTCGGTGGACCTCCCGCAGGCACCTCCAGTGACCGGCAGAGCGCCCCCAGTGGCTTGTCGCCCCAAGCACGCTCTTGGTGTGCTAGTGCCTGGAGCCACCCCTGCATGTTACAAAGCTTACCATAGGTCACCTCAATTCCAAACTTGAGCTCAGGGAGGTGTCAGTCTTTCAAAACCTGCAGCTAGGTGATCCCTGTGGTTGCAAGCTCATAACTATCTCAGATTCACAACTAGAACCACCATGAACAGTCCAATCTTTTCCACCTAATTACCTTCGGAGGGAGAGCTCAGTGGTTTGAGCATTAGCCTGCTAAAGCTAGGGTTATGAGTTCAATTCTTGAGAAGGCCACTTAGGGATCTGAAGCAAAAATCAGTACTTGGTCCTACTAGTGAAGGCAGAGGGCTGGACTTGATGACTCTTCAAGGTCCCTTCCAGTTCTAGGAGATAGGTATATCTGCAATTATTTATTTCCTTTATATAGCTCAGGCCTTAGATTTGGCCTCATGGAACAGGTGAGCAGCAGAAAATGGCTCACTCCCCTGAGCATAACTTCAAAAGGCATATCCAGAGGTGGCAAATTTGCATTCGCCTCTCCCTAGCTATTTCCCAGAAAAATCACTTTAGAATTTTTGTTCCAAAAGTTCATCCTTGTCTATCAAATTATTCAATACAGTCCTTTCAACACCCAGGTCTCATAATACATACACCATTCATTTAATACAATGGGCACGAAAGATACTTAAACTTAACTCAATATGGTCTCCCAAGGATATGGCAGGAAATTGCCATATCTGTCACAGGAACAATTTACCAAGGGTTATGGTGGAGTCCTCATTACTGGCAATTTTAAAACCAAACTGTATGTTTTTACTAAGAGATACATTCTAATTCAAACAGGAATTATTTCAAGGCAGTTCTATGGCCTGTGTTTGAAGGTCTGACTAGCTGATCATCGTGGTTCCTTCTTGCCTTAGAATCTATGAAAAGGAGGCTTTACTCTTTGATGTGTTTTCCTCACTTTTGAGCACTTAGGAAATGCTTTAAGCACAACACACAAATTTAAAGTGCTGAGGACTTCTTCACTGGGTGCTCCTCTTGGGGAACTGTTACCCTATAGACTTGTGAGGGAGTGCAGAGTTCTGTTGCAAGACAAAATCATTCTACAAGAAGGCTCCAGCACCAATTCTTTCTTTCTTCAGTTTTTTCTGCCACATTGCAACAGTACCTCAGACACATAGCTATGAAATGCTGATGGATACTTACTGAAAGCAGAGTGTAGACTGCAGAATCTGAAGAGTAAAAATGTCTGAGAGCATGAAAAAATCTTGTTCTCCCTTTGGTTATTACTGTCTGACCAATAAATCGTCATGTGTGCATCATATAAGCTGGGACTGGTGGATGTGAACGTATAGGGATGCAATTAATCTGCACAGAGTTGTGAGTAATACAGGCAGTCTAGTTACAATAGCTAAAACAGGAATTTGAAATAACCTTGTCCAAAAGAACAATTGCTTTCCAAAGCATAAACATTAAGCAGTGTTTCTGCACAGTTCAATCTCACAGACAGTGCTGATAGTCACCCCAAGAGAAGTCCTGCCACAAGAATATAGCTAATGTATATATAATGTTACAATGTTGATATATTAATATCTCTGACTATGTCCATTTCTCTCCAGACAAGATTATGCTTGGGCCAGAGATATGAGGAGGTGGGGGAAGGTTTATTTTATTCTTGACAGGGGATAATGCACTGTACTTAGCATGGTCACGGAATATTGTCTTACTCTCTACATTAATCTGCTGAAAAGTATGTTCTCATATTGGTATGATGCAAAAGGCACTTAGAGTAAATGCTGTGGTTTATAAAGAAATCTTTATGACACATTCACTGAAATTTTAATACGATTCCTAGTCCTGTTTTCCCACCCAACTACCCTCCAAATACTCTCGTCTTCTCAGCCAGCAGGAGCTGAGAGCTGCAGATAAAGTGCACTCAGCCAGAGGTAGTTAGGGAGTGCTAGAAAATCCTCAACAATGATGACTGTTGCTTAACAGGAAGTGGGGCACTGACAGATTCAGAAGGGACTGCTATCCAGTCCTTGTTTCAGAGTATGATGATTGCAACAGGGGGCCTCAAGACTAAAATATCACTGGACTAATTAAAAAGGTGTTGCTCTCAACCATGGTATTTCATCAAATTATTTATATTGTCATTAGTGCCATTTGTAATGTTTGTGTGTATGTTTGTATTATTTATGCAACTTGAGCATAGGATAGGTGCAGTTTTCAAATACAAAATATAAACATTGTTTTAAAAGTTAGCATTTGCCTCTGAGAGCAACACCACTTCAGTAATAAGATGTGAGTAAAGGCATACTATACCATCTTGCTTTGCTGTGGATTACTGTGTAAAGCACCTCTTAGATCAAATCTGACATACTATGTGCAGTGCTGGTTACTGTTCCAGAAGGAAGATACTCTCTCACTGGAGAGGGTGAGGCCTACAGGAAAATAGATATTGGTTTCAAGTATTCAAGTTATGAAGGACAGTTCTGGTAATTCAGTTTATTTTCATTTGAGAAGGGGAGACTTCAAAGTCATTCATTTTATGCTGCCAATTGTTCAAAACCCAGAAGATACAGTTTTGAAATTAAGAAATCTTGACATTAAAGGAAAAGAAAATTCAGTCAGAACAACTTTATGGTAAGTTTAAAAAAAGATTGAATAAGTTACTGGAGAAATGACCAAAGAAAGGAAAATGGGGGTATGTAGCAAAGTAACCTACATCTGTATCTGTAAAATTAAGGGTACAAGGATATGACAAAAATGAAGGAAAATGAGATAGAGATAAACCAGAAACAGACAGGATCAATGGGCTTCTTGCTTTAAAAATATATTTTAGTATGCATTTCATTGTAATACAGTGACATCTGCCTGCTGAAGCTTTCTACCAAATAAAGCCCCAATCAGATTTGTCATATTATTCATAAGGAAGAAGTATTTACAAATGAATCTGTTCAATGATTATTAGATATTGTTTTGAACAAAACCTGGCATTAAAATTTGAAGCAGCAAGTGGGAGTTATTCTACTTTTTCTTTAAATGTTTCAAGAAATAGAGAAGAAAAAATATATTCTTAACCCTGGAAAGGTTGCAGACCCTAACTGTGTGTTCTTAAAAGAACCAGGCACAAGATTTAAAGTCCATGAAATGTTTTGTTTCCTTTTAATGTCAGATTGACTTTTCAACCTGAAATATGTGCAAGCAAGCACACACACAGGATAGTAACCTATATTAATTAGGAAGTCCAGACAAAGTAGAAAATGATTTTTGGGGGGAAAAAACTGATTTTAGCTATTTTCTTATTGGTTTTGGGAAGAAGGGAGAAATTTCAGAAGCTTTCAAGTTGGATATATATCATCTTAGATAGTTTTATTCATCTACTTCCTCTTCAGCTTGGCCATTAATGCTGATGTCCACTTGCATCTTGTGTTAGTTGTTTTTTGTTTTTCTGAATTCAGGAATAATCCATGTTCCTCCCAGTTTTTACATACTCCAACATTTATTGCATTGCATTGTTGGTTTTAGCAAAGAACATCTTGTCGTCAGCACATCTGAGGTCTGTTAAGAGGTGTCTACCAATGGAAATCCCAGCTGCTTCCACTTTGTCAAAACCTTCCAAGATCTGTCTCATAATAAATTCTGTGAACATGTTAAAGAGGGTTGGGAACAAAATACACACTTGTCTCACACCCTACCCAGTAGCAAATAATTCACTGTGGGCTTCTACTGTTCACATTGTGGTCTGTTGGTGGTGGTAGAAACTTGCAGTGGGTTCAGTGAAATGCTTTGGAATCCCCATGTCTGCCAGTATCCTCCAAAGACTGTCATATCAGATGGTATCAAATACTTCAGAGTAGTCAATGAAGCATATGATTAGTGGATGATTGTACTCTCTGACTTTGTCAATGGTGTGATGGATATTTGCAATTTGGTTGTATGTGCCTCAGTTCTCTCTAAAACCAGCTCTTTATGCTGGTATTTCTTCTTCTATCCTTTGTTTCATGTGATCCTGGATTATGCAGAATTAGACTTTGCTCTCGTGTGATATCGGGCAGATGCTGTGATAGTTACTACGACTTTATCTCTCTTTTCTCTGGTAAGTGTTGAAAAATTCCCTTCATCCTGGCCAATTTCTAGTCATCCACATATCATTACAAATTTTTCACACATGATCAGTACACCATTTGCCAATTCCTTTTGACTATTCTGCAGGCATGTTATCTATCTCTAGTGCTTTCCCAAACATCATTTTCATAATAAAATGCACCACTTTCTCTCACAGAATTGGTGGCTCTGGCTCCAAACTTTGTTGTTTTGCCCTGTATCATGTGTGCCTCTGGTGGGGCATACAGATTGATACATGAATCTCTTAGCGAGGACTTCACCATCACAATCTTCTATTATGTTTGATTATGGAGAAAACCTTTTGGTAAGAAGTCTGATCATTATGAACATATCTCTTATATTATTGGTCCTTTACAATTCTCAGGTTCCATACATTTTGTCCCTATATATTTGCTCATCTCATCTAGTCTGCCTTTAAATCTGTCGGCTCTGTTCCTTATATTGTCCAAAATTCTTCTGTCTCCAACCCATGCTCTTTTATTGTATTTTTCTGCTAGTTCAAATACCCTCTCAGTTAACTATGGTGTGGTCCGACACTGATTTTTCAGAATGTGTGCTTTAGCAGTTTCTAGCAGAATAGTTTTCATCTGATTCTAAAATTTGTTAGAATTGTTCAGCTCTTTCACCTAATTCATGCCTCAAACTCATTTTGGACAGAAGTTATATACTCTCCATTCATTCTGGACAAGTCTAAATGCAGTGGACCTGCTGAATGCTGTATCTTTTTATGTTTGAGGCTAACAGTTCAAATAGCTTGATAAAAATCAGGCTGATGCATGAAACAATGTATATAATGCAAGATGAGAGTTACTACAAAGAATTCAGGGTCCATTTAACCAAAGTTTATGAAACATTTTATAGAATTCAAAGGGAGTCTTTTAAAATGTACATTTATTACAAACAGTAGGAATTTTAAATTCCATTATACTGTTACCTTTTTACCACTGAATTTTTGTACAAGCCAGAAACACACTGTAGGTATTCCTCAGCAGTATTTTGTATTAATTCCAGACGTGCAGATACCAAAATTTATTCCTTGAATTTATGAACCCTCACTGCACAACTTCCACTGATGAATTCTTGACTCTTGACCTGTAGCTGAGCTGTATCACACTGTTGGTCATTGTTAGCACACAAGCATAAAACTCTTATTTTCCTTTAAGATAAAGGTTGCTAAATTAACACTGAATTGAGAGATATCTTAATTATAATATTCCTGATATACATAGAAATGAACAATTAAGGGATGGTGCATGAACAATCGATTTAAAATGTGTGTGCGTGTAAGATATCACATCACACATTCCAAAAAACAACTAACTCTGCCCCAACATTTCTTCATAGCTCTGGTTTACAGTCCATAAAAATTCCAACACATATGTACCCACTCTGTATCATTTTAAATAGGAACTTCAGACTCTTACAAACCACCATCACCGACCCAGCCAAACTGTCTGCCTCCCAAATACCCTCTTAGATGGGAATTTGCCTTTAAACTACACTTTAAGAAGCAAGACTGTACTCTCAAGTAGTTTTACATAATTGCACTTGCAACCTTTGTCCAAAGATGGCTTATTCCCAGGATGTCTCCCTGAAAGCATGAACTCCTTCTACCTGTCACCTCAGAAAGCCACTCAGCCTTTTCCTTGCCAATTTTTTTTTCTGATGAGACTAATGCATCTATTCCAGTTATCAGGGCAAATCAGCAGAAGAGCTCTACGCCTCAACATGGGATCCTAAAAGCCTGACATCCGCTCACACTCTCAGATTGTAACGGTTATAAAACTGTTAATAGCTTGCTCAATTACAATCTAATTTCAAATATAGTTTATGCACATCTTTTAAAGGAGATTTAACAATACAAAAAGTTTAAAGGGAATGTAGCAAGCTTTTTTTTTTCAACAGAACAAACCAAAAGAAACATTAAGTGCTATGACAGATTTCAAATCTAACATTTTAAATGAACTATAACTATACATCAAGCGGCAGTACCCACAGCAACCATTAAAGTCAAAGACCTGAGATGTGTCTAAGACCCTCCTCAACACAGAACATAAATGCTTAACAAACAATACTGAATTTGCCCTCAAAATCCCTTTGAGAGACAGAAGTACTATTTACTTCAGTTTAACCATGGAGAACTGAGGGGCTGAACCATGCAGGACTGAGGGATTTGCTCAAGATCACACATAAAGTCTGTGGCAGAGCCAGGAAGTGACCTGGGATTCTCCTGCATCACAATCTGGTGTCTTCAATACAAGACTATTTTCTTCAAACTTTGCAAGAAAATAACTTGTCTTTCGGGTAAGGATGATAATTTTCAGTCAAACAGATATACTAGCAATAGAGCCATGAGGTAGCTAAAAGTTAGACTTACAATGGAGCAAGGTGGCTACTTTAACTACGGAGCAGTGGCCATTGTTCCATGAGGTTTTCCTAGTGCAACACTTTTAGTGTATTTTGCTTTTATTTCATTCCATTTTTAAGTTAATAATCCACAACATTTCTTGTTCATTTCACTTTTCCTATCACTTTAATGCAGAGATTCAGTTGAGCATGTCAGTTTTAAAAAAACAAAAACAAAAAAAGTGTGTGTGTGGGCATATGATATTACTTTAAAAAGTTGCACCACAACGTAGTCCACCTTATTCCATTTTACTCTTGCCTCTTATGCATGGTACAACAAATAAATTATTTTATAGTAATGTCAATTCTATCCTCTCTGCCATTTATATAGTTTATAGCTGCACAATATTCACTGTGGGTATTTTCAGACATTTTGAGATGATACAATATTTCACAATAAATTGTTAGACTAGAGGATCCATACCTAGTAGAAGCTTACAGATGGCTGATTGTGAAAACCCATTAGAAATCTGAGTACATGTGGCAGCAGCTTCATACTGAAATAGTGCAATGACTTGTATCTACTCTTTCCTATTTCATTTTCATAAAATCTTATTTATGTTTTTTTTCTTATGATGGTATTCAGTACAGCAAACAAATCAACAATTGGAAGAAGGACTAGAGAAAAAAAATCACACATCTTACCAAAGAAGAAAGAAAGTATGCATGTATTTCATTTCTATAAGTTGAGCCTAATGCTGAGTTATACATCCAATTATTTACAAGCCAATCTTCCTGCTAATGCTTTCAGTGAATATTTTTACTTGCAACTTACAGTAGCATTAGAATGATAATAGAACTGTAGGCAATGAAAAATATGGAGAATGACACTGAAGCGAGTCGAATGGAAAGTATATTTAAAGGGAATTTAGAAGGAAGAGGCAGCAACATTCTGCTATCAAAGGTCACCACTGAAATATGCTTTCTCTCTCTCTACTTCCATGCAGTGTACTCCCATTTTATGTCAGTGGGAGTTCTTCAAATTTCTGGAAGAGCAAAATATCAATCAGGATCAGCCATGAGCATCTGTAAACATAAATTCACCCTTTGAGAGCCTGATCCAGCATTCCTTTTACACCTAAAATTCCTAATGATTTCCATGAGAGTTTGGGGCCTACAAGGAATCCAGGAAACTTGATTCTAAGAGTCTAAAAGTAAAAGAGTGAACATGGACATGCAGAAATTATATGTTAAATATTCGATTCTAGAAGATTCTCAGAAGTGATGTTTTCGAGAGAAACATTTCAATTTTTAAATCAGCCATTTATTCTCAGAACCCCTTTTGCCCCATCCTTTTTAATACCTTTTATATTAGATCATTACATTAGCTTGTAAAAATGATGGCATTTTCCCCTAGCTTTCTACCCTGAGAGTATCTAATATCAGCACCTCCATAGTTACGTACATTTAACTCTGCAGTTGACTATCATTCCAGCAGCCAGTGAAATCATATAGTTAGGAAGAGGGGGAGCAACATCTACAGGAATTTACTGAAGCCCAATGCTTGTTTTTACTAAATAGCACAAACTTGAACTGCTGCCTATGAAAGCTGTGCAAGACTCACTAGGTCTATCAACAACTTTACCAGTTGCCATGTTATGAATGCCAGCAGTAATAACTGTGAATCTCAAGCAAGTCACTGCAAAAACAAAATACCCTGAGTACAAGCTTTGAAACATCAAGAGTCTAACTCCGAAAGGGAAAAAAATTACCATTCATAGAGTATTAGAACAATGAAAGAGCACAGTAAAAAAAGTAGTATGCAGGAAAAAAATCTTCATGGACAGGGATAATTCTGATCTCAAGAATGAAAGGAAAGAAATATCACATCTGGCATTTAATATTTTGAGCTCCCTCTGTTACAGTAACAAAGTTTTTTGCCTTTTTTAAAAGTGTGGCTTATTTAAAATTAATAATGGCAAATCCAAAGAGTCTATATACATGTTACACACAAGAGATGACTTGTGCTTGCTGAGAGTGGGGGGAGGGTGCAGAGTGAGGGCAGCCAGCTTCAGCAGTGGTACTGAGCATGCTCAGTAAAAGCCAAGCAGCTAATCTGGGGTCAGGACATGTTACCCTGCACGCCTCCAGTGCATCACATCTGTTAAAACAGGGGTGGTGAATCTATGGCTCACAGGCCAGATCAGACCTGTTGGTTAATTTCATCTGGCCTGCGCCACTCCCCGCCTGCAGGGCTAGAGCCACAAGTGCCAGCTCACCCTAGTGCAGGGGGAAGCCCCAAGCCTCTACGTCCCCCTGCCCGCCTGGGGTGGATGGGTGAGTGAATGGCCCACGATTGATTTTTTCTGTGGATCAATGGCCCGTGACAGAAAAAAGGTTACCCACCCCTGTGTTAAAAGAACATTATTAAGGTTGCAAAAGCAAGTTCTTCAAAGTTAGAAAATACCAGAATTAAAGTTGTGCTCACATTGGAGTGTTTAGACAGGAGTAGATCAAAGTGCACTAGGGAAATTTTAGTATACAGCAGCAGGGTCAGCATGGACACTTAGTGCCTGAAAGGCTTGCGCTGGGTAGATTTACTTACACCCCAGCCTGTCATGAGATAAGAGTTTATATAGACAAGCCTTGAATCAGCTGTTTCCAAGAAACAAGTCCTTGTTCTCTGCCTTGCAATTTTCACCTGTGAAACCATTCAGCTCAAAGATCCTAGTCCTGGACCATATGGAATAGTGAAGTGAACATAATTTCCTTTTGTGTAGTTGCTCTGCAATACAATGGAATGGTGTGCCTAGAGAGCACAGCTCCAAGGAGCTAACAGTTTAAAATAGGTTTGTATCATTAAATGAACAGAATGGGACTAATATCCACTGCAGTAAGTTCCTCTGCAAGAAACTGGTTCTGCACCATTGAAGTCAAATGAAGTATTGCCATCAGCTGCAGTGGTGCAGGATTAGTCCTCATTCAGACAAAATAGAGCAGTGCCATGAACACTAAGAGCCTAGAAATCTTGAGCATGCCTTCAAAAAATCATGACATTTTAAAAATAGTACATTTGTATTTGCCTTCTGGATTTTGAGTCTTTAGGGTTCATGTTTCAAGCTTTTCTCCATAACCAAGACAGCTAGAGAGTTAGTTTTATTTTTAAAGAACGTGAAAGTGGAGATTATCATATAATCACATGACTCTAGAAGGTGGAGATTTCAGAAAAAATACTGAGAGATTTGCAATAAAATTGTAAGAGTTGGCAACAGTGATTTTACTCAAGTCACACAATCTGCCTCGTCACTGTGCTGATACAGTTACTGAAACCAGCTCTCTAGAGTCTCTAGGACAAAGCCCACAGAGAATTATTTTACTCTTTCTATGGAAAGGTTAGTCCTGACTATTTACATATCAATAATTCACAATATGCATTCATTAGCATCTTTCATACAACAATAACACAAAGTAGAGGGATTGATCATGAAACTTCTAATGGAATACAAAGTTTTTTACCTCTAGAAAAATGGATCAAATCTGTTCTAGGTCAGAAGGGACCAGAAATGTTTAGCAGTTTATGTAACTGGAGCTGCAGCTTTCATTTAATTTCCTAATGAATAAGTTACCATATTAGAAAACCCAATACACATAGCTCCCCCACAAAATGGCAGTTTTAGCCAAGGTTAAGTATTGATTGATTCATGGAGAATGAACCTTCCAGATCAAAGTGTAGTCACATTGTTGAAGAAGTTTGTACTTTTATCTAAGCTCTGTTTGGTGGATATATAGAGAACTATAGTTCTAGGCTTGTCAATCTGGCATCTTTCATGAGCACTACAATTATTTGCAAAGTGCTTTAGAACAACAAATATTTAGAAATTCATTAATATTAATTTTCACCAAAATGAAAACAAGCTGAACAGCAGCCAAAATGTTGGATATGGAAACCCAGTTTCTGTAGTAAAGAATTAGCTTTTACTTTCATCTATATTGAACCCAAACCTTTTTGTAGGTTTGAAAAAAGTTTTTTTGTTTTGTTTTGTTTTCTTTTTTAATCTTTATTTTAACATTTCATTGTTCCATCAGGACATAATGCAGTTCTGCCATAAGCAACTTCTGGAAATCTGACCTGCACTTTCAAATCAGACCCACCTGGATAAAATCTGTTTATTGGGTAAACATCCAATCTTATTTGTTCACTGGAGTCTCTTACAATTTTCACCACAGCAGAATCTGGCCCCTATCTTTCTAAGTTTATGATAGTGATGGACATTACTTGGAATAATATTCTTAAAATGAATTGTATCAAGTCACATAAATGAACGAATTAAATTAAAATATTTCATAAAAGATTTCTCAAAATCATTACCCCCAACAGTGAGTGGAATTTTGTGAAAAGATTATTGCGTGTACTCTCTAAAGTAATAGAAGTACCTGCTACCTGGAGTTCTGCTATTTTTACTGTGGAGCCCTCAATATGGAATACGTGTTCTAGAATCTAAAGCATCATAGAAGATTCATTTTCATGGATCTATCATATAAAAGAGCTACAGTTTGAACATAACAGTTCAACAACAGTAACAGTTTGGAATAGTGCATAGAAGTGGGATTACAGTATATATATTTAATTCAGGATTTTATTCTTTTCTGAGCAGAGTACTGCTCTAGGCTGCTCTATTGGTAGAACTCCCAGCGGTAATCAGTTATAGTTATTGAGGTAATAATAATGGATTTCACCAACCCCCACACCAGTTTGTGTTAAACAGAACAAATTTGAAACACAGAGCAAAACCAAATACAAAAGAATGTACCAGGCTAAAATGTGTTAATAAATTGGGTCATAAGGTGGCAGATTCTGAAACCTTTCTCTAAAAGTAGTCCCACTGACATCAAGATGACTAGTCGTTGAGTAAGCTGCTACTCAGTGAGAGTGATGGAATCGGTATCTGGCCCATAGTCATTTGCCCACCTTAATTTCAAAATACTATGAAAAAGAATGGCACTTCATAGCAGAAGTTTTTCAAGAGCAAAGTTTAGGTATGGTAGTGACTGCTTTGATATTTTGCCCAGACAATTGGGTTTGGATCAGAGTGTGGCTTTTTGGAATACTACGCCTTCTAAATTGATGATTAGGATAATTCTTTTCAGAGTTCAGACCTATTTTTGTTTTTAATTTTAGCAAAATGGAAAATAAGATATTGCATTTGAGGCACAGTTGTGCAGCCCTTACTCATGTCATGTAGCACTTACTCATGTGATTAATTCTAGATGACGTCAAAAGGTGATGATCAACATGATTCAGAGTTGTAAAATCAGATCCAAAATTAGTATCCAATTTGGAATTCAGGCACAAGCATGTTTTGTTTTCTTAATGTGTTTCTCATTTGTTACCTACAAAACCCGACCTTTTTTAAATTAAGCAGTTCCACTTCCCAGGCTTGCTTCTCTCCTGCCTGGAAGCTTATTCTGTATGCTGTTAAAATTAATAAAATACAATGTTAGTTTTAGAACAGAACAACACGCGAGCACTTCAGGGCACTAGTTATTATGGACCTGTGGTTCTAGTGTGGGCATTTGAACAAATTCCACTTATTATTGCTATAATACTTGTGCCTTTGTGTTTAAATTATGCAAAGCTCATAATTTTTTAGCTTGATGATAAAATAAAAACTACCTAGGCACTTTCAAGCATCAAAACATATCTTGTTCCCTACCATCACTGTGGGGGGTTTTGCATTGCACCGATCCTAAGCTCACATTCAAAAGGAGCTACAGAGTAAAATATTTTCCCATTATTTATATAGATAAATACTGGAAATGGCCATACAAAAACAGTTTACTTTTAAATGTTAAAACGTTTAGTACATTCACACACAGAGGTAATACAAAGAGGTGCTTGTGCACATTATTCTAACTCATCACAATGCATCCTTGCAATTCTTGCAGAATTTCAGAGAACTGAAAATAATTGGCACAATAACTCAGTAACACAGTTACAGACATGGGACAAGAGTTGGTTAGAAAACAAAATTCTATGACTCACCAATACTTCCTGACATTTTAGTTTTCCAGTCAGTTTTGTTTGGAATGGAAACTTCCTTACGTGAGTATTACCAGGTTAGAGTTGGTTAGAAAACAAAATTCTATGACTCACCTAAACTTCCTGACATTTTAGTTTTCCAGTCAGTTTTGTTTGGAATGGAAGCTTCCTTAAGTGAGTATTACCAGGTAATAATATCTGACAGTCACTAATCCCACTGCTCCCAGACCAAAATGCCATTCATTCACTTGTTTTAGCTGGGCTTTCCCAAAAGAACTATGGGTTCAGTTCCACCACCCTTACTCACATTGAATTGTACCTTGCTTCACAAGTAATTGCTGTTATTTCAAGGGGATGATTGTGGAATATGACAACACTGCTTAAGATGACTAAAGGCAGCAGAATCTGGCCACAGATTATTTTAAAACCCAAGCAACAGGGGGAGGTGGTGGGAGGGTGAAGAGGAAAAGAATAATAAAAAAACTCAATTATACCATTCACCTATAAGATGCTCTGATACCATGGTAAAGAATATGGTATAAAATATGGAAGTTAGAGAGATGGATATACACAACACCACAAAAGAACAAAGTTCAAAGGAATAAATTATGTCTAGTGGCCAATGAAGTCTACCAAAATTAAGTTGCAAACATTTGTTTTAATAATAAACATAAGGATTCAGTACTCTGTTTATTTGCTTTTCATGAAATTTATGAGAGCAAGTTTTGTTTGGCAATGATAACCATGGAAAGAGATAGTTTCATGAAATATATGTATGAATATGAATTAGGATGAGTATCTGTGCTGGAAACGCACTGCAGCCATCATGAAAGCCATTCATGGGTTTGAGGGTCTGCTATTCAGGAGCAAAAATGATTTGTGTGGAGAACATGAGAAATTTCTGTATTTTATGAAAATCGAACTCCAACCAACTTGGTAAAGGGGTTAATCTCTTTGCAGAAAAAAGGAGTAAGTGACAAATCGAGAGTTTGTGGACCATCTACATGAATCTGAGTTGGCATTAATGGATTATCATTAATCATTATTAATATATTTTTTTTTAAAAATCAGCATACGAATGGAGCTACCTTGAAGATACAATGGAGACCAGGTCATTAGTGTTTAATATCTTCTGGCCAAGTGGACCTGTTGGATGGGCATGGGCATGGGCAATTACCTTTTTGAGCACAACCCCTCCCCTACCTGGGCAGTACAAATCAAAACTGTGTCTGGGCCTTGAGATGAAGGATTAAGGTGTTAGGAGAGAAGGGTAAAAATCTTCCTTTCTCAATGGATAGGGTAAGTCCAGCCAGGACAACTAGGCAAGGCCAGGGAGGTTTGATTCAAGTATGCTTTCTGCCTTCCAGACTAAGGCAAAGAGGCCTAATTAAACAAAGAGAGCTGGCAAATTAAATGAGATACACATGTTTAGGCTTTGTGTTACCCTTTTAATCCACTATCGCTTAACACTGTATTCCAGCTGAGTAATAAATGATTCTTTGTTTGGAAAAGACTGTCCTGTGTTACAGCAAACTACTGCTGGTTGCATAACTCCCAGAAAAGTAAGTTTTCATCAGGAGTCCAAGCTCATTTGGACTTTTTGAAGGAGCCACAGTGAGAAACAGGTGTGGAAGCCAGGGACCCAGTCTCTGAGTAGCGAGGTCGCAGGGCTCCACCTTGAGCAAAGCGGAGGCCCATGGCCTGTCACTAAGAAGGGTACACTCTCTGTCTGAGAGTCTGCATAAAGGTCGGAGGTGTAGCACCTCCTGTGAACCTGTGACAATGTAACTCAGGTGACCAATACACAGAGGCCATCGTGATTTACAAATAATCAACATCTGAAGCAACAGTAACAGCAAATAGTTCAGAAGGAATTATTGGGCTGAAATGTGTTCAGAAACACCATTAATTAAATAATGTATTTACAGAAAATAATTTGCCCAGCTCTAAGTATGTCATATGTTACCATAAGTCACTGGAATCCACCCACTGATCCTATGATGAAACTGCTGTATTCATTCAAGTTACTTTTTGGAGCTACTAGGAGTCAATGGATAGAAAAATAAAAGACTTCCAACTGGATCAAAGTTGTATGCAGTAGTGAACTCTATCACTTAAGAACAGTTATGTTTCTTAGGAACCCACTGAATGATCTGGCAGACCTAAATCTCTGTAGAGAAACCTCTTCCTGATAAGATTGCTGGGCTTTGCTAGCTCCTGGGAGCCATTCAGCCAGACGGAAATAATGTGCACAGTTTTAACAGTGACAGTAAACAACAATTTACCAAGAATCACGGTGGATTCTCTGGCAATTTTAAAATCCAGATTGGATGTTTTTCTTAAAGATCTGCGCTAGGAATTATTTTGGGGAAGTTCTATGGCCTGTGTCAGGAGGTCAGACTAGATGATCACAATGGTCCTGTCTGGCCTTGGAATCCAGGAAAGCTTCTATAAGACTTTAAAAAGAACCTTTCCTATCAAGTTCTATATGACTCTTCCATAAAAGGAAACTGAGATAAAGCAAAGCAAAGTGGCTTGTTCAAAATCCCTCTGTGATTCAATAGCAATTCCAAGATTCTTGTTTGTTTGTTTCCAGCCCCAAGAATATTCATACAGATTGCACTGCTTGCAAAGGTAATTCAGAGCACACACGCAGATACACTGTACATGAAAGTACCTTTCAGTTTTATATAGGATATTAACTCCAAGAGTTGCCAGGACACCCATCAAAGACTAACATTGTATAGCTTCATATAACTTGGCATTCTTTGTACAAAATTATTTTATTGATTTTGTACTTTCATGTTGGTATGAGATGGAACATGCGTTGTTACTACTATCATGTGTTTTATTCTGTGCATGATCTCTCTGACCGAGAGGCCCCATTTAAGTTAATACTTCCTTTCAATATCTGCTCTGATTTTTCTGGATAAGGACTGTGACTCCCTATTCACACCTTCACTCCCAAATGCAAGTCTGCTTGCTAGCCTGACATAACGTTTATTTCCCTGTCATTAAAGATAACTTCATTATTACAATAAAACAAATGAAACAAAACCCCCTCCTGCTTCTAAAAACAATTCAAGGCATTATTCCTGAGGCTAGGGCTGATAACATAACTATATTTCAGTTCTGTGCATCAGTCTCTGATCTGTATTTCAGGATTCATCATAAAAAACAGAAAATATAGCTGAAACACAGCATCTGAAAACTTACATGTATCCAACAATTGCAGGAAAATAGTATATACCAAAAATTCAGATCATCAGTATAATCTTGACATCTTCTCTAATGTTGCCCAGTTTCCTCTCTTCACACTTCAATAATCCTGATTTTGAACACCGTCAAACTGAGAAGCTTGTGGGTTGTGGCTACAGGCATTCCTTTCACTAAGAGCTATTTCTGCTTTTTAATTATATCATCATTAGAAAATAACCAGTGGCATATCTTCTGGGGGGGGGTATCCATTCATTAATGCAGACAGATAAGACTCCATTGTGTTGAAAGTAATGAAGTGGAAACATCTACATTAGTTCCAAAACTCTTGAGACCATGCCCACAACATCCTCGAAAGTCACAAAGCACAGGCAGCCATCTTTTACCCTAAGCATGTGCCATGTAAGTGAAACAATTATCTACACAGCTTGCGACCATTTGGTTTTATTGGGTAGGAAACTAAACTTTCAGCTGTGTTATCTTCTATCTTTAAAACATCTAAACTACATTCCTCCACCCCCAGGAAGAGTTCACTCTTTCCTCAAGTCTCTTATACTTGATATTTTTCTAATCTGTATGAAGACTTATTATGTTGTGTATTACAATAGCATCTAGTGCCCCCAATAAGGATAGATACCCTGTTGTGTTAATAGCTGTACAAACTTAAGAGACAGACCCTACTCAAAAGAGTTTACAATCTAATCTAAGACAAGATATCAGTGTATGTAACTATTGAAAAGAATGGAGGTGGGTACCTGAGGGTCACAGCAACAGGACTGTGTGTTTGCAGTTGGTTATTTTTGAAGCACAGTTATGTGTGTGGTTTTTGTTTTTTGTTTTTGTTTTTTTAATTAGATAAACAGTCCCCGCTGGCCACCTAACTAGCTATCATCATCTTTCATAAAGCCTTCCAAAAATAATGGCCCAATCCCGCAAACCCTTCTTACTTTCAGAAATAATCCTATTAACCTGAAGTGACGATATGACTCCTCACCCGAGTAATGGTCTGCAGGATCAGTCACTATGTTATTAACATAACGTACCATATATAGGTCCTCATTTCAAAATGGACTTGGATACCTCCTGAAAAATAAACATCTCCTCTGAATGAACATTCCTAATAATTCAATTTCCAGTGCTTTTAAAGTTTTCTGATAGAAAGGGCACTTTTCTTTCACAGACTATGACGAATTTAAAGTCATGAATGGTGCATTTTGCTACAACCATCATACATACTGATGGGGAAGGATAGCTCAGTGGTTTGAGCACTGGCTTGTTAAACCCAGGATTGTGAGTTCAATCCTTGAAGGGAGCCATTTAGGGATTGATCCTGCTTTCAGCAGGGGGTTGGGCTAGGTGGTCTCTTCTAACCATAATAATCTATGATTGTATATTTTTATTTAGTAACTGTCTGCTGGAATTCAAGGTTGCTGCAATCTTAACTGTTCCCTTATAGCATTACAGATGTAAACTTTCTATCAAACTTCCACATTTGAGTGCAAAATTACAGGTACATATGGATGATTTCACATTAAAACAGAGGGAGGCTGGCCTTTTGAGAATTTTGCTGTAATGCCTTCTACTAGCTAAAAATTCACATACCAAAATGTAATTCGGTAGCAATATTTTATTTATTTACCAGAAAACTACGGTTTGTAACAAATTAAAGGATTGTATTCAGTACAATTATTATTTCTTTATTCCTTTCCCCCAAAATAAAATACCAAGTATCAAGATGGAAAAGGCTTTCTTTACAGATATTATGGAAGCACAAAGATTTTGACAATTTGCTGCAAACAACAACATGACCTTTTATAATCACTAGCATGACACTATTGAGGTAGGAAAGCTACATGTACTGTTAATATTCAGTTCTCAGCTGAGCTAGAATTTCCCCACTGAAATTCTCTTTAGCTCATTTCACTCCACAATCAGCATTTTTTCCCAGCTCCAGCTCTATTACTGAACCTTGTGATTACACTGGTAGAGTGGACAATAATCCAATTAGCCAGGAAGCAAGTAAAGTCATCCTTCATTCTGCTTAAGTCATTCACAATAAAGCTTATCTTACTGATACACCCCTTGATGTATCAGAACATTTAATTGCCTGAAATAGGTTAGTCACCTATAATGACAGCAACAAGAATTTCTTGTGACAAGGTCCAATTCTGTTTCATTCTGCCTGACATCAGACCTTTGCATTAATCGTTTTTTGCTTAATAAATTTTAAAAAAGCCCACAAAGTTTCCTGGGGAATGGACTAGTTTGCATAATATGCAGATTATTTCAGCTGCTTGATCACTGTAATAAATGCCAGAGAAGACAAACAAACATTGCTTGCAAATGAAGCACTGCATGCAAATTTCATTTTTATTGGAATGACATTTGGTGACCTCCTCTGGAACTTTATATTGATGAGATTTCCCTAAACAGACATGCTTTGCAATATTCGGTTAATGAACACCCAAAAGACATGATTTTTGTTTAAAAACAAATACATATATAAGAAACCTTATTAAAAACGTAGGATGGAGAATCGCTTATTGAAAATGCTGGAATAGACAGAGGCTATTTCAAAGCACAGGAGATCAACATTTCATGAATAAATCAGAAGGCACTAAGATTAAACAAACGTAAAGTTTGAAAATTAATCTAAAGGAGGTTGATAAATGAAAGCAACAAATTAATTTAATTTGCATGCGAACATTTCACATTATACTTGCTACCGTTTGCATAAACTCAATTTCAAAGAGTTTAGTTGTACAAACCCATATTGTTAAAAGGTCAGAAAATAGTCCAGAACTTTAATTCCCTGATAGTGAGGATTAAGCAGGTTATACAATGATATGTGCCTTTGCTACGTTAGCAGTAAAATGCTAGAATTACAGCTGTTTAATTCAGAAAGAGAAAATTTCTCCTTTTCCCAGATAAAGAAAGATGTAATGACCAAAATTGCCAGATTACAATGAGAGAAAGAAAATGCCTTGTCATGCATGGTTAGAGAGGCTTTTGTGCATAACACTGGCTACACCTTTTCCAGACCTACTTTTGATGATGGTACCAATCTGAAGTTCAGATTGAGGCTTACCCTGGCATTGGGAGCACTGTGGAAATACACCAACTCAGGGGAAGCATCAGAAGCCATTTCACTGTTATGGGGTACAACATTCAACTTCCTTGGCTACCCTTTCCCTGCCCCTGTAGGATTCTGAGCATCCTCAGAGGAGTATGGAGGGCACAGCCTTTGTGCTTTGGGAAGCACACAGAGTGCAGATGTGCCAGACTCTTAAATTCTCCTCCAAATGCACCTTCTTGAAAGGCCAGGCACAATTTGGTTCTTAATGAACAACACCCTCTTAATTTGAGAATTGTGTTACATTTTTTAAAAACATTAATTCATCCTCACAACATCTTGTGCATGAGGCACGCAAGCATTTTTAATCTCCATTTTACAGATGGGAAAGCCGTGGCACACAGACTAAGCAACCTGTCCGAGGCCATACAGCAAATCAGTGACACGGCCAGGATATTCTTGCTCATGCCACTACTGAACTACATGGCCTCTCAAAAGATCCCTCTTCCTTTCTACTGTAACAGTTCATCCTTTCTTCATTCACACAGTTTATATCCTTGTCACAATATGCTTTTGAAGCAAGGCAGGATGTTCTGAAGTGGATTGTAGTGCTATATCATGTATTTCATCATTCTTATTAAACATCCTTCCTTAATGGCTTGACACTGATGCTATGATTTGTTCTAGTGCTTGATGTACAGTAGCTGGGTTTCATTTAGGTTAGTAGCATTGAAAAAGACAACAGGCAGCTACTTATTTTATGGCATACTGAAACTCACCAGGCCTTAGCATTCTCAAAGGTCCCGTACCTCAGCATGAGGATGTGGGACCTTTTCAAACTCTCATTAGCAATCAAGCTTGAAAAAGGCGTTTTAGAGTGAAATATCCACATATCTGTAACATACTTTTGTAGTGATTTTAATCAATGTAAACAGGAAGTGGTCTCAATTGTTCTTCTGTAAATTATTTCTTTTTTTTTTCTTGGGTGGGTGGTTAGACTCTTTTCATTTCCACTGAAAAAAAGATGTATTTTGATTTGAATGAGATACTACAGCTGTATGATATTCATATTTTTATCCTAAGTGTCTGAGAGGCTATCACATCCAACAGATATTATTCAGTGTTACAGAAGAGAAGCAGTACTGAAAAACATAGCAGCAAAGTCCTCTTTGGGATACGGCAACAGTGTCTGATTTGGGTAGCTCCAAATGATAACAACATGCCATCTGTGTTTTAGTGAGGGTTAGCTACTATTTAAATGATTGTGATTAACAACCAGAGCTTTATACACTAACAAGCCAAGTTTGATTGTAATTCTTTGGAGTGTAATCATGTCTCTACCCTGCAATTATACACAATGAATGTTGAATTAGAAGCAAAGAAAAAGAATGTGAAATAACTTTCAGAGTTGGAGAAGCAGGCTATTGAACAAAAGCCAAAGGTGAGTTGATTGGTGAGAATTGTAATAGGCTGGAATACTGCTGGTATTCCATAAGAGATCAAAGAAAATGATAATTTGAAGAGTCACTGGGAAAAATAAGCAGCATTCACCACTAATGAACCTCACATCAGGCAGGCAAGCTATAATATCAGTGAAACATCAAACATTTGATGTTGCCAAAGAAAAATGAACCATGTTGTTATTTGAATTTCAGATCATTCTTGTTGTTACTTTTGCTGACAGAAGATAACCATAAAACTAATACCTTTGCCCTTTCTCCCAATGGCTTTGCTGGGAATGACCTCCTGCCTTTGCTTTCAGTTTGGTCAGAAGTTACAATATAGTCCAGAGTTTAATTTTTGGAATTTTGCAAGAATGGGTTACATATCAATCCACAGGAAACTTAAATAAAAAGAGGCTATGGTATTGCAGAAAAAGTGATGATACTGGGTGGTGCATGTTAATTTACAAAAGTGATAAACTAAATCATAGTTTGTGCATAAACAATCTTTAAAAATAAGCAAATTGAACTATAACGTAACTAGCTGTTATTAACTTATTGTCCTCTGAGGGAAAACTTGAATTAAGGACAAAACACGTAGAATTATGGATAAATCCATCACAAAACAAAAAATTATGCAAATGTCATTTGGGGTGACATGGCTCTAGAAACACACAGTAAGAATAATACCTTGTACTCACATAGCACTTTCCATTAAAGGATCTTAACGCACTTATCAAACAATAGACTAAAAGTCTCAATACTCACATGAAGTAGGGACAAAGTGGATTGCTGACTATTGGAGTGGAACTGGTTTCTTTGGAGTCCTGACTCCCCTAACAGTCACTAAATATGGACACCTCACATTTGTAAGGGAATAAATCATTCTTTTTCTTTTTTTTTTCGAGTTGTTTTCGCTTCCCATCCTCCAAGCCATCTGCTCTCTACTTTCCATGTTCTCTTTTTTCCCTCCTTCCTTTTTCAGTGTTCTCAGATTCTCTTTTCCTGATATACCTTGATGGTGCAGATTAAATCCTGTGATATATGCATCCTACTCATCTCCAGTTACACACTGCACTACAGTTACTCACAGCCTGCTTGCTCTTCACTTCAGTAGGAGGAGAGCAGGAGAACTAGCCACTCATGTGCCCTTTCTCATCCCTGTTCCAACCTTCTCCAGCAAAATAAGCAACACCTGCCTATGTCCCCATTCATCCATAGCCTTTTCTCCTCCCTGAATCTTCAGCTTCTGCTCCTGCTAGTGTCATGCTTCTCCTAAGCTCCAACTCTCCCTAATGCCTCTGCTCCTCTATGGTCTTCTGCTCCTCCAGCAGCCTGTGGGGGAAGTAAGGGACTTGCACTGTTCTGTGCCAACAAGAGAAAAGCAGTCTGTGGTTCACCCACCTGTTCAAATTCTCCATTCCTCCTGGGTGAGGAGGATAAGCTCTGAACATGTCTCCAAAAAACAACCCACTGTTTCACAAAACATGCACACAAAAAGTCCTGCAACTTGCCCCGTTGATGTCCAGGATGTACCTTGGCATGTATTCATTCTTTCATAGCCATGTGCCCCTTGATAGAGAAAGACCTGACCACTCCTCCTTTCAAGTTTATGACATGGGATAGCCAGCCATTCCAATTCTGCCAATTGTAATTGCTGTGACAGGACAGAGGGCAACAGATGATCCCACAGTCAGACAGAATGGTCCTATATTAAAGACATGCTGAAACATACTGGTGGTTGGGTCCTATTGCACTCACTCAATAGTAACACATAGTAACCAGAATTTTTTAAAAGTGCCAAAGCCTACTGAGATGCAAAGTCAATAAAGGGCTGTTTGCCAACAGATGATTTTTATATACCTGTCAGCGAACTCAGAAATTAGCTTGCAGAATCCAGGAGCTGGCTTTGTGAATATGTCTGCACATTCATATCCCGAACACATTGGGCCAGGACACTCTACTGGAGCTACACTGCCCAGGAAGCCTCTGTCTATTGCTACCCCTTAATACCACTCAAAGGGGGTGGAGGCTTCCACAACATGAAGAGTGTTGACAAGGCAATGAGACAGCACAGCATAGTCCTTAGGACACGTATAGCGCTCTTACTGCCACTCACCTCTGGCCCACGCACTCCCCTCATCGGTACCTCATGCCCCCATGGAGAGTCCCTTTCAAGTCTATATCTGAGGGGCACAACTGGGGTCATCATTACTCACTTTTGATAGATATGTAAGCAGAGTCAGGATGAGCGCTACCCTGACATCTGGTGGTGAATTGTAGAGAGTGTGGAAAGAATTTTAAGAATGCATTGGCATCCACCCCCACTTAGCATAACCCCACAGCAGCTTGGGATGGTGATTTTAACAGCTCTGGAATCCCCAATTTCTTTGTTATTGGGGCAGGACGAAAGAGAAAATTTGTCACCCTGATTGTGTTAATGGGGAGCTGTGGGACTGCTTTGTGACAGAAATGACTCAACCTCAGTTGGGTGGTACTTGCTAAACGTGGGACATGGGTTCCAAAACCCTATGAATTGAGAGAGGTTGGGGACTGGTGTGTGCATGTATGCATGCACCTACCTGATGGCATGGGCCCTTTTGAGGGCCTGGACCACCAATTGCACATCCTCCTCTCTCCACTGTTAAAGAGTAGAGCTAATTTTGATTCCATTAGGAGTCCATCTAGAGACTGCTGAGCTGAATTCATGTTGGATCAATGGTGCACCAGCACCAGGGCTCCCCTACTAAGAGCTGAAATCACTGAAAGAGCTGAACTGAGATCACTGAGTGCTGTGTTAACTAGTGGAGGAGTTGGAAGACCTATTGTTAAGTGGCGAGCAGAGCAGTTGCAGTGTGTTGGAGCAGCCCATGGAACAGTGAGCAGAGTGAAGCGGTTTGCAGGGGTGGCTGGAGGAGCAGCGTGGCTGGAGGAGCAGCACAGCTGGTGTGGTGGAGCTGGTTGTGGTGAAGGCTGCAGCAGAACTTCATGGAGAGGCGGAGCAGTTGGCCCTGGCCCATGCCCACATAAGGTGCCCCTTAACACCTTGTGTGGACTATCCCCCCACCCCATTTCCACCCAGACTGGGGGGGGATAGAACTCTGCAGATAAATTCTTGAATTCTGGGTGGAATGACCAGAGACTTGTTGAGTTGTTGGACTTTGGGGTGATTGGACTTAAGACCCTAAGGGAAAAGGACATTGCTAAACGTACTTGAGGTGGGTTTTGTTTATGTTTGTATTATAACCTGTTGGTGGTGTTTCTCCACTGGGATGCCGCATGATTCCTTCCTTTATTAAAGATTTTGCTACACTCAGACTCCATGCTTGCGACAGGGGAAGTATTGCCTCCTAGAGGCGCCCAGGGGGTGTGGTATGTAAGTGTCCCAGGTCACTGGGTGGGGGCTCGAGCCAGTTATGCATTGTGTTACTGAAACGGAACCTCTGGATACTGAACCCGGCCCTTGTTGCTGCCAACTCAGAGGGGCAGAAGGGTTACAGATATATCATAGATAGAGAGAACAACTAATCCAAGCAGGGAACTACAACTGCTATCAGTCCCCTCCCCCTGCACTTCCCTTGCCAGTGGCCAGGCTGGAGAAAGAACCCGGAAGAAGAAGTGGCTGGGCTCTTTTAGGGAAGCAGCTGCTGCATGGTGAGCCTGAAGCTTCAGAGAAGCGAGATGTAGAGAGGAAACCCCAACACTGTAAACAGAGCTGCATGTGGAACAAGCTATGACTGCCAGATGTTACAGGTGGATGTAGATCTGTCTGAGAATTATGGGGAATCAACAATAGCTAGTGCAGAGGAGCCCCAGGGAGAGACATACTACTGAGTGATCCTGGCCTGGGAATCTGGAAACCCCTCTTTACTGGACTGGACTGGAGAGGCACCAGACCTGAAGAGCCCTAACCCTCAACTAGATGGCCTCAGTGGAATGAACAAGAACTATTGTTGCTCACTTTCAAGTATCAGAGGGGTAGCTGTGTTAGTCTGGATCTGTAAAAAGCAACAGAGTGTCCTGTGGCATCTTTAAGACTAACAGATGTATTGGAGCATAAGCTCTCGTGGGTGAATACGTCAGCTGAGTCTGATAAAGTGGGTATTCACCCACAAAAGCTTATGCTCCAATACATCTGTTAGTCTTAAAGGTGCCACAGGACTCTCTGTCACTTTCAAATGGAAATGTTTGAGCCCCCAGACTTAGGGTATTGCAACCTTTCTCTTTCCTGCTTGTCCAAGTAAAATACCCTTTCATTTACCCATGTGTCTTACTGGTTATGGGGACCCAGTAGGACTAGCTTCAGAAGCACCAGTGCATACTTGAGTTATGGTACCCTAGGGCTATGGGCACATTAGGGTTTGTTATACTGCAGCACTGAGCAGCCCTAATAACTACAAGATCTTTCCCACTTAACTTTTTTCTCCTCAAGAAAGAGGATTTTCTGAGGCACTATAAAAATAGAGGCTTCAGTTAAGCAAAGCTCCGGCACCTCTCTCTATTCAAGAAAGTACTTAATTGTAACTACATGCTTAAGTTCCATTGAAGTAAATAGGATTTAAGAACACACTGGCACTGAAACTTTCCTGAATCACTAGGTTTGAGGAAAGGCTCATCCCATATCTCCAATATGGTGGTGCTTCTTTTCTAAAGTAGATTCACTTCACCCCAACCCATCTGTTATAAAATATAATTTATGAATTAGGGATGGGGATTCAGATTCTTAGTCACAAATCCTAGTGAATGTCTATAGAATCCCTACTGGCTTCATTATTATTGAATTTTCCAGGGACATCATTTTGATTTTTAGCATAAGCTAGAGGATCTGAAGTCTATGACCCAGTGAACAGATTAGCATAGACAAAATATAGGATTTTAATCTATGACATAGTTCATCTATAAAGTTAGAAAAGGTGGTGACTTGTTTAAACTACAGTTTAAGGTCTGAGTTTGAGGCTGTAGTAAAGTTAATTTTGAATATTAATAGCATGGAAATCTCCTAGGCACCCAAAATGGCGTGTGATCATACGATCAGCTGCTCCCATGAAATTCTGGGCATCCAAACCAGAGCAGAAGATAATAAGCCCTCTCCCCATGACAGTTCAGATCCAAAGATTGAAAGCCAGTCCAGTTCCCTGAAATTTTCAAGTGTTTGAACTTGAGTTTCTGATTAGGGCCAAACTAAGAAAAAGGAAGGCAGGATTTAAAAGTCCAAAATAGAAAAAGGATTTATAAGTAGGAATAGACTATGCATAAATGCATTTGAAAATAAAGATTATGATAGCAATTGGCATTCAAAACTATTTTTAAATACAGTATTTTTCATGGTCTTTTTGTACTAAGGAGCACGGCTGTTCTTTTTAAGTTTCAGATTATTGAGCTGAGTAAAATGGGCACACTTTTCCTTTAACTGTTTCAGAATGACTGGTGTACAGGAAGCCATCAGAACAAAATGTTTCAAAATATGAGAGGGGAAAAAAGCATTTTGTAGTATATATACTTGGATTATGGAATCTCTGGAAATAGATACACATAAGATTTGATTGAAAGACATCCACTGATTTCAATAGGCTTTGGGTCATCCCCTTAGACCAATTAGATAAATTACGGAATGTTAAATAAGAAAAAACATGAAGATGGGAATAAAATAAAAGCGTGTGAAGTACAAGGCAACACTGTTTTCTTTGATACCCATCCCCATCATCTCTGAGCCACTAGCACAAACATTAGGGAATTGCAGTTAGCCTTTGATACACTTTACCTCTCGATTCCTTTAGAGGCATACCACAAAGAAGTCAGGTTATAATGAGAACAATTTACGTCATGTACAGATTATAAAAAAGTCACATTACAAAAGACTTAACTATTTAAAGGATCAAATTAAACAAGGGACAACTCTCCACTCAAAACTCAAGTAAAACAGCTTTGTGCAGGGGACCAGAGCAGGAAGGGAAGAATAATTCCCAATCCCAGTGGCAGGGCATCAGGGATCTGTGTACCAAGGCTATGACAACAGACTACAATCCAGGGATAACAGCAGTGATCACAAGCCTCTGAAACCAGTGGCACCAACTTCGTGATTTCCCAGGGGGTGCTCGATCCCGACTCTGCCCCTGGCCCCACCCACACTCCACCCCTTCCTTCAAGCCTCCACCCCCACCTCACCTCTTCCTGCTCAGCCCCATCCTCTGAGCACTCCCCACCCTTGCTCCTTCCCCAGCACGTCCTGCACACCTCTGAACAATTGATCACTGGCAGGCTGGAGGCACTGGGTGGGAGGCAGAAGAGTTGATCTTTGGGACTCCTGGTGAGTGCTGAGCACCCACTATTTTTTTCCCGTGGGTACTCCAGCCCCAAAGCACCCATGGACTCAGTGCCTAGCCATCTGGAATTCTCCACACAGTGCTAACTAGCCGTTCATTCAACGTGCTTATCATGCACAGTGTATCTGTATCTAAGCAGACATTCGTCTTTAAAAATTTGCTACTGAGCATGCTCATAAAGCAATTTTCAAAGTGTTATCTTTGTTCAGTCAACAGCAATATTTTTCAAGACCTGCAAAGATACCAGTCTTTAATGAGAAAGCTTTATGCCAAGCTTCACATTTAAACTATTTTTGCTATAGCTCTACCTAAAAGCAATGTGGCTTGAATGATATTATCACTGACAAGTGTTCAAAAATCGCAAGTCAAAACACATAGAAATCATGAGATTGGCTTAAAAATCATGAGATTTTTTTTTAAAGGATTTGGATTATTTACTTGCTTTCTAACCTTTTGAGTGCACTCAGGTCCCATTTTCAAGCTTTTCTCTGCAACTCTGAAGACAAGAAATTGTCTTTAAAAAAAGAAGACAGCTGAGATCCTCATGTCTTCACATGACTCTAGTAGCTGGGGATTTATGAAACACACCAGATGTTGTGAGATTCACAATAAAATTGTGAGAGTTGGCAAGACTACTAGAATTTTTATTCACTGGAAATGTCACCCTTACGTCAACTCTGATGAACTCCTTTGTGCGTGATGATATTTTGTTCTAATTTTTTTAGTAAGTTAACCTTTAAGCAGTAAACAAGCACAGAAAAAATCCTGCCCCAAACCTGAACATTTTGGAAAGTTATGATAATGTGGAAACAAAAGGTCTATAATTAAAGTGTATTTTAGGCTTATCATCAGTGGGCACTCCCAAATATTTTCAATAGTATTGACAAAGACCAATTCATATTTGCTTCAGTATTTGGAAAATCTATTTAATGTATAGTGATTGCCCTTAAAAACTTGAGAATTAGATTCATGAAACACTTTTCCAATTTGTATCTAAAATTTATACCATTACTATTGGCTTGGGAGCTGACAATTAATATCCAGTAATCAATGTTTAACTGACAATGTAGCCTTCTCACTATAAATCAATGATGTCTTCCTTTTTAAATTTTTGATTTTTCCATATCAATAATTCAGTATAAGGACACTGGATGATATTTTTTTAAATCAGAAAGCACTCTTTGTATCTTTGCTCTGGGGATTTAATTGCAAAAATTAAACTTTACCCTTCATCAATAAAATAGACACAAAATTGCACCTACACAAGCAAAACCATGCACTCCTGTACATAGGCATTTGGCAAACACGTCAATGTGTTTTGAATACAACCTTTGAACAGGATAGCAGAACTCACTGAGACTTGAAATAGATACGTTTTCTTCTAATGCAATTCCAATTTTTTTCAAGATGTAAACAGAAAGACTTAGTGTAAAAAAAAATCCCCAGAGATTGTAAATGACATATGCAGCCATTTTCCTCCAGATTGTTAACTGGAATGCGGCCCGAGTCAATAGCCTCCAAACTCATCGCAATCTAAAGGGTGTTAAGAGACATACTCTATGTGAAATGAGTTTGTGGTCTCAGTCCAATGCCCAGTCGACGGATTTCCACCTCAGAATTTGTATTAATGCACACCCTAGTAGAAGTCTCAGCAGAGAGGCCAAGGACTGATGAGATAGGAAAGTCACAATGAATTGTGGTCTTGTCAGATGTCATAAGCCAAGAGAGTTTTGGACTGCTAATACTTGGGTAGGAGACTTCCAATAAAACCACAGGATGCTATTGTAAGTGGCGCTGGTGATTCAATTGGTTGACCCTGTGCTTCTCTGAGACAGGAACAGAGTGCTGTTTCAGCAGCATTAATGCTCATACAGATTTCAACCTAGAAATCCATTAGGTTTGGAGGGGAGCATGCCTCCTGGGTCTGGCCTGGCACCCTCCCCAAACCTGATGACCTTTAACTCTGTAGTTTTTGCCCACAGGCTTCTGGGATGGGGCAGATTTATGTCCGATGGAGCTTCTCCTTCCCTTTTACACTAGTATTATGATCTTCCTCACTTCCCACACGCCCTCATTTTTGCTCCTTTCGGTGTGGTATATGTGCTAATTAATCCACACCGTCAAATGTCAGATCAAGATGTGCGTCTAGTTGAACTCACTCATCCAGTAAATAATTCCTACAAATTTTAAATAGTTCTATTTTTCATTTCAAACAGATTTTGGGTTCTGTTTTTTTCTAGCAAAGCTCCTTTAACAAAATGTCGCTGCACTATAGCTTCTCTCTCTCTCTCTCTCTCACACACACACACATGCACATACAAACTATTACTGGCCATAAACTGTGCAGTAAAGATGTAATAAAGATAAATGTAAAATCCTCTGCCCACTATACCTTTCATTTTTCCAAAAGGCTGGTCTGCTGACAGACTGACTTAGTAAGAGATTTTATTTGACATCATAAATAACTTGTATTCACTGATCTAAATTAAATGAATATTGTACAGATAGTGCTACACGTAAAATATAATGAAGAATAATGTAAGGCGAACAAAAGCAGGTTTGAAATATTCATGGCATTAAAAGAATGATAATTTCATTTTATATTCTCAGTGTAATTGACACTGAAAAACAAATGCCCTTAAGAGCTGTGCTTAGTGAATGAAATCTTTGGATCATTCTTAAAAGTACCCCTGTTGTAACTGTTCAGGGGTTACATAATAGGCAGAAAGTGTATTGTGTTTTGGCCATAACAAAAGCATCAATTAATTTCACATATTTCTTTATTGTGTTATTGCATTGCTCTGATACAGACTCAGCTGAATTTGCATGATTCCAAGGTCAGTGGAAATAATAAGAACTGAAGAGGATAGTGTAAAGGGATGGGAAAGTCTATTACCCACTGGTGAATCTAACCATCCTTTGTAACCCTTAATCTTAGAAGCCTTTTTTGTCATCAGTCCTTTTCTACCTATTTTCAGCATATTGTAGAACAAAGGTTCTGTAAATATACTACATCCTTCACGCCCCACAGAGAATTAGATCTTTGAACAAAGAGGGAAACGTGCATTAATTCAGCACTGAAGAGATGTAAGAAAGGCTCTTTTTATATGGGCTTTTGATGCTGAAGGGTCCGTGTTTTTGGAATTAAACAGGACATATATCCATTTTCTCTTACACTCATTTTTTTAACTTTGTTTCCTCTCTTCTCTCTTCTAAGGCCCTGATCTGTTTCTAGTCCAACAATTGGCCTGCTGCTTTTAGTGATCAGGTAGTGGGTTGACATGCTCTAGATGTACTGAGCAGGGATATTAAAGGAGATGTAGCTCAAGCCACTGTATGCTGATAGGCAGTTACATGGCCTAGGAAAGGGAAATAAAGCTTATAGCATTAGTCCTTTTAAAGCTTTTTTCTCTGACTTTATGTATTATCTACAAAACAGACCCAAAACAAAGCCAACTGAAAAACACAAGGCAATTATCCCCACAAAGGCTTTCCCAGCTTTAATCAGACAGGAAGAAAACACACCTTTCTCGTTTGACCCAGCTTCCCCTTCCTTTTATACTAAGCCCTGCGCAGCCCCAGGACCAAGCAGGACCTATTAACCCTTTACAGGCTGAGCATATTTACCTTGCCATATATACATCTTAAATTGTCTGCTTTAAAGATGGGAACACAGTCTATTTTCTGGTTTTGCAGTCTCCCACAGCACTTAGCTGCTATGGTGATTAGGTGAAGAGAGGTCAGCAAGTTCCTAGCTCTAGGTATGAGTCTCTGCATTACAATTAAGAATAATCAGGTATGGGCAAAGTATTTCTCTAAGGTAACAGTTTAAAACATTTTCAACATATTTATCCAGCATGGACAAGCTAACTTATCAGGACAATGTATATTAAATCTTTCAATATTTATCTGGTTGTTCTTTTTCCCACATGGTAACAACCCAGTCTAAACATGCAACATCATATTCACCGGATTTAGCTTCCTTAAAAACCAGAATGTCTTATTCCATCTCCTACTGTAAACAAACCAACATCAGGTAAAAATAAAGTGATTTTTAAATCTATGTGTACCCCATTATTCTGCATTCTGGTTCATGCTATTTCATTAGAGAAATGTGTATATTATATGCAGGCACCACTTTAGGGCACTGTGGCTTTATGAAAAATAGATAGTAACAAAAAGACCTCAAAACACACTTATCTACACTGATACATTATAGACTGGAGACTTAAAAGTTAGTAGACTTACATTTTGACCTACTTTTGCCTTATATGTTTGCAAAGTTCATATTGTCATTTTAGAATCCATGTTTGTTTTTTTCAAATCAAATGCTTCAACATTTTTTTGTTTGTTTGTTTTGGTGTGTCTGTGTTTTTCCATAAGAAAAGTAATGCCACACTCCTATGCTCATCTGCAATTCTCAGTTCACAAACCAGTGTGTGCATATTAGGGAACAGAGAACTAGGGAAATGAAATAAATTTCACTTTCTAGCCTTGAGAAGGTTCGCCTAAGTGACAGTGATTAAAAATTTAAGTTTGAAAAGAGAAAAAAAACGCACTGTCCGACTATAGTGAAAGGAGGACAGGAAACACTTGATAGGGTTTTAATCAGGCCACAACTTCATAATTAGATGGCTGGGACTACCTGGCATATAAAAGTGTACAGTGCAGGTAATTCCATATTCATTCAATATCTACCCGAAGGGCTTCCGTCAGCCCCCATCTTTTTCCATGCAGGTCCCCTAACTAACCCCGTTGCTGGGACCTTACTCCTCCTCCCTTGAACAAGGGTTAAGGTGGACTATAAGAAGGCAGGGATTGGCTCCCTGCCGTATCAATCACAGGAGCCCCGAACTCTACCCTATTCCACTCCTTTAAGAAGCACCTCCTTTTTAAGTCCTTTACCAAGCCATTTATCCAGTCACTGTATCCCAAGGGTGGGGAACTTTTTTTCTATCATAGCCCATTGACCCAGAGAAAGAAATCAATTGCCGGCCACATACAGATAAAAAGCAACTTAATTTAGGGTGATTATTTTTTAGAGTGAAATATAAAACATTCAACTCGCCTGCCTGTGGGAGGCGGGGCATGGAGGCTTGGGGCTTCCCCCTGCAGAGGGGCGAGCTGATGCTCACAGCTCCAGCCTACTGGGACCCCGCAGCGGCACTGAAACTTGCCACAGGCTGAATGAAATTAAGCAACGGTCCAAATCAGGCCCATGGGCCGTAGGTTCCCTACCCCTGCTGTATCCCTTCCCTAAGGAGCACCTGCACTGGACATCCGCCCCTCACTTGCATAATGAGTTGCGACATCACAGTCTAACTTCTTTTCTTACTCACTATAACAAAGCCCTCCCTGAACCCACTGTGAGGAAGGCAACACCACCTCCCTGCACACACACCCTCCACCCAGGCCAATCTAGTGGTGATGAAAAAATTCCTTCCCAGCCCCCCTAGAAAGGAGCGGCTAGCGTGATGTCCATAGCAGATTCTAACCACACTTGGTATTTTGTCATCTCAGTAGGAGGGAGGATGGGTGCTGCTCTGCCTGGTTTGGGGAAAATGGGCCTCTCCCTCTAGGCCTCCCCTTTTTCAGCTTCCCAGCCCTTCTAGTCTCTGGGGATGACTGACCCACTTACCCTTTTGCGCGCGCGCACACACACACACACACACACACACGCTTAAAGGTGCAGTGAGGTCATTCTCAGTGTTCCTTTCAGGAAACAGCTGGACATGTTAGATTTGTACACTTTCAAAACTATTAGTAGAGAAAGTCCTAATACATATCTGGGTAATTGTTAGAATTTAAAAGCAATTTATATGACAATTTTAGCCAGTGGTAGGCAATCTGTGGCCTGTCAGGGTAATCAACTGGCAGGCCATCGGACAGTTTGTTTACATTTGCTCAGCTGCCCACAGCTCCCAGTAGCCATGGTTCATCGTTCCTCGCCAATGGGATCTGCAGGAAGCGGCGCAGGCTGCAGGGATGTGCTGACTGCAACTTCCCACAGCTCCCATTGGCTGGAAATGGTGAACCGTGACCACTGGGAGCTGGGGGTGCCCATGCAAATGTAAACAAACTGTCTGGCGGCCCACCAGTGGATTACCCAAATGGGTCATGTGCTGCCAGCAGTCGCAAGTTACCCTCCACTTATTTTAGACCTTTTAATGTTATTGAATTGCTCATGAAGAGACTTTGATTTTTGCTAATTACTCCTTTTTCATTTTTTAATAGTTTAACAACTGTCAGCTGGTATGTTACCTGCAAACTGCTAACATTGCTGTTTGTAATATGTCATAATTTCAATTCCATGGCTGGATGACCTAGCCTTTTGTAATCAGAAAAAAAAAAAAGAAAGAACTTCTGGTACAAATTTTCAGACACAAAATCTTGTGCCAAATAAATGTGACTTTCAAGACTTTTCACAGGAGAATTTTCAGGAGAACACAGACTATTCAGCTGCAGAAAGATCCCAGAGATTCAGGTCAACAAAATGTTTACCGTCAATGGCAACACTTTCAGATGACTCACCAAGAATTCGTGAATGTCCACAAATGATGACCATTTTATATTGGTTGAATCAGTATTTTTACTATTCAGCATGGTATACTATATTCCTGGGGGAATGCTGCACCACAAAATTAAAATTCTTCATACAAAATTTTAAAATTCTGTAAAATTTTGCATATTTTATTTGTCAAAATAATAACACAATATAATCACACTAGTTTCTAATATTCTGGTAATTTATTTCAAAATATCTGTCAGCAAGTATGTCTGTAACAATACAGACAACAAACAAGATTCAGGAAATTTCTTTTGGTAAACAGATTCCTTGCTAGGCATATTAATAAAGAACTTTGAGTAATTTGTTTAAATTATGATACAGAAACATATTTCCTGCACCCCTCAGAAGCAGTGCAAAGGCTCGAGGGAGTCAGGGATAACTGAGGAGCTGAGGGAGAGGGAAGGACCTTTGGAGTGAACCTGGAGGGTTGATGGATGTGGATGGGAGAAGTATGGAAAAGGGTTTTTTTAGGTAGGCGACTGTTAGAGTGTTGGGGATCCTCCCCCATGCAGAACCTGGCTGACCCCTACACATTCACATTCAGTCAGGCACATTTTCCCCGTCCCCATGTGTCTCCGAACCCCGCATCACTGTGTTTCCCTTCACTCTTCTCACCCATCCCCATGGGGCCCTGCAGTCTTCCCGTAGCCCTGCAGCGCCACTCCCATTCAGCCCTTGGCTCGATGCTGTCACTCCATTAGCTCCTGAGCCCTGCCGCAATCAGTCTCCCAACTAGCCCTTTTGAACCCCAGTCTGTGACACCCCAGCAGCCCCATATGCCCAGCTCTGTCCATCCCATACCTCCTCACCTGTGCCCACAGTGAGGAATGCAGTCTCCTGATCCCTCTCTGCCCACTGGCTGCCCTCTCTTCTGGTGCCACAGCTGCCCCTGGTGGGAAAAAGGTGGAATTGCAGTGCCTCTCCAGCAGAATCTATATTCTGCAGAGAAAAAAATTGCAGGGGGCATGAATTCTGCATGTGCACAGTGTTGCTGAATTCTCTCAGGTGTAGTACTGAAAACATACTGGCCAGATCATTGGATATAGCCAAGGACCATGAAGGTGGCTTTAAAAACTCTCCTAACATGCTATCTTGGGCTTGCTGTGCAGCAGTCTGGTCCCCTACTATAATTTAGACCATCTAAAAGGCTGCTAAATCCCACCGATGATTGTTACAGCAGCTGGGGATTGCAAGGGAACAAGGAAAACACAACCATACACACTTTTCCCAGGCCGTGTTCCCCTGCAACATGAACAGGGATTGGGGGCTAGCAAACATGCTGCTATGCCATCTCAGGATCGCTGGAAGATCCCCTACTCTGGAGTGATCCTTCTGTGGCTGGATACACCGGCTTTGGGATTGTTTTTTGTTCTGGCAGCACAGTGCAGAGCAACCCAAATATAGGAGAGCATCTGGGCCACTTGTGTATAGTATATGTTTATTGTTCTATAGTATTCATTGCTATAGCAAAACTCATTTTACGGCGGGGGGAATGGACAGCTAGGTGGTTACAGCTTTAGAAATATAAACCTCTGCCAGGAATCCAGTTAGCAGGTAAAAAAACCCAAACTTGTCACTCTGAAGAAAGTTGGAAGGGTCGAGATGATGCTTAGCTATCCTGCCTTATGGGGACCAGTTGTGTTTTTGCATGTGTATGTAGTAAAAGAGAAGTGTCACTGCGTCCAACCTGTAGGGAAACATTTATTAAATGGGTCAGAAAACACATATTTCCAGCAAGACTGTTGGCTATAAAAGGCATAGTTTCATTCTGTAATAAATACAAGCGTGATGTTCACAGAAATAACACTGTCAGGTTTGCCCTTTAGAACATTGATCCAGGGCTGGTAAATATTGGGTAAGAGGACAATACAGCTTGCTGCAAGCACAAACCATGTATATTATGTTATTGGACTGCAGTGAAAACAAAACAACAAGAATAAAGGAAGCTTGATAACCTCATAATACCAAATATTTTTCACAATAATACAGTACCTCCAAACAATCTGCACTGTTGCCCATAAGGAAAAACTCATTTCGATAATCTAAATATTTGCCTGCTAGTCCCAACTGATTTGTAAGTAACAGCGTTAATGTGGTAGGAATGGTAATGCAAAGATTTTGAGAGCTCTTATTCTTACTTTGATATTCCAAGCACCTCTGTTGCTGTCCCCAAACAAGAAAATTACATCATTACTTCTGCAAAGAGGCTTGTCATAATCCAATGTTCAGTGCAGATCTCTTCTTTCTTTGGACTATAAAATCTGAAATGCTAAACTCTATAGGAGATAGCCAAAGAAATAAACAATGTATTTTTAAGCAAAATTTGTTTCATGCTTACAGTGTTTTAGGCTTTCAAAATGGGTCTTTTAGGATTATAAATTGTAAATATGAGTACAAGAGAATGTCATCTTCCTACAGACTCATGGCTACTTGCTCATTTACATAAGTCACCCAAGGTCTGAAGGTGTTTTGTCTCTTATCAGTGCTCCTTGCAATCCACACTGTCCAATTCTTGAACATCTGTTTTCACTGTTGGGTTGTTTTTTTTTTCAGAATTCTCAGCCTGACAAGACCCAAATATTGTGCAGTGATGAGTGACCTTGCCATGGTAGAAGAGATAAAAAAGGAGAGACACACCAAAAAAAAAAAAAAAGGGAAAACAGCAGAGGAGGAAGCTTGAAATGAAGTGGGATGAATTCATTTATCTCACATTTATCTCACATTCTTCTCATGATTTAACAATTTGCACTAAGAAAAGCTGAGGTGAAGCATAGCAGGTCTCTGTGGAACACAGGCAGTGGAGAAAGTGGGTTCAAAAGCTAAGCTGCGCAAAACAGAAGTTAGATTTCCCACCCCCTTTTTCCTTTTCCTCTTTTAAAAGGAATGTATGGATCTAGTCTTTCCACTTACCCCATGACATCACAGGATGCAGATAAATGAACAACTGGAGACTGAAGTGAAGGTCATTTCTCATACTGACTTAGAGGGACAGGGATGTGTTAAATTACACGGGACTGAAGAAAATCCCACATTTAGATGCAATAGAAAAATGTACTCATAAATCCGAGTAGGAAAGTTTTCATTTTGGCAAATTTACTCATATGTGTGGCTGTCTGGGGGCCTGAGCTGATTCCATTTTGTAACGTTAAGAAGAACCCCTAGCTATTGAACTTGGCCCTTGTTGCTGTCAACACCACCTTGCAGAAGGATTACAATAGTTTAGTTACACAGATTACTTCAAACTATTCTATAGTTTGTAAGGCTATCCACTTGAAATAATAGCTAGCATGATACTTCTGTGTGCCTATATAGTGCTTTCCATCCAATGATCTTCAAACACTTTACAAACATTGGTTAACTAAATCTCACAGTACACCCTGTGTAGGTTCTTATATTGCAATTATCTCCATGGTGGACAAGCACCTAAGTACTACTCATATTCATTTAATGCGGTGAAGCCTCCAGTACTGACTCCATATTAGTAAGTACACCTCTACCTTTCCCCAATCTCCCTGCACTCACTGGCAGTGGCAAGAAGAGCACCACGGCTGCGAGGTGACGGAGTGGAGTGGGGTGGGGCCGGGCTGCTCCACTTCCTGCTGCTGCCAGTGAGTGCCTATCAGGGGGCGTGGGGCGAGGAGGGGCACATGGATAGGGGTCGGAGCAGTCAGGGGATAGAGGGGTTGGGTAGGGAGTGGGGTCCTGGGGATGATTACGGACAGGAGTCTCTGGAGGGGGCTGTCAGAGAACAAGGAACGGGGGGGCCAAAGCAAGTTTGATATAACACAGTCTCACCTAAAATGTGGTGAGATTTTTTGTCTCCCAAGGACCACATTATATCGGGGTAGAGGTGTATGCTGCCCTCTGTTATATATTTCCTCTCTCTTCCATACCTCATGTCCACACAACAGCATGGTAGAATTCCATCCCTGTCCTCAAGAAAACACCAAGACTTCTCCCTTCTTTCTCCCCTGGGAGTACGTAGCACACCAAAAGAACAGAAAGTGGCAGAACCATGACTCTCTATCCCCTCACCAATTTATACCAGATAGTAAAGTTCTCTAGCCATGAAGAAAAGCAGATGACTGCAGGGTCTGAACTCCTGGTGCTGCCTCTGGGGCCGCAAGACCTTGCATCTTCTCCCACTATCAGCTGTGTGCGATTTGCACAGTGTGTCTCCACATGGGGGCAGAGATCTCTACTGGAAAAGTCAACTTCAGGATTTCGTCCTTACTTTATCTTTTTTAATGAAAACTGAGATGAGGATTATTCACTCAGGGAAGGGCCCACTGAGAAAACCCCATCAAAAGTTCTCTTGAAGTCAAAAGGCTGATTTAAACCAAAATTGTCAATATTTAACAAATTAAGGTGGTCCAGCCTTGCAAGAAAGGAGCATTTAACGTCTGACCCTTTAACTCATGAAGAATAAGGATGGGTAAAAATGTTGTTTACAAGACGAAGTGACCTAAAGCTTTACCCAGGACTCAAACTGTGACCTGCACTGATCCATAGTGCAGATCAAAAAATGTTTGAATAAGGTTTCCATTATTCGTGGACCTCTGCATCTCCTAGTTCAAGCTGGACTTAGTGGCAGAGGAGCTGAAATACTACAAGGAAGTATCTACAACCTATCCTGAAGGACAATCCATCACTCTCACACATCTTGGGAGACATCTTTGCTTACAGACAGCCACCACAACCTGAAGCAAATATTCACCAGCAACCACAGACCACACAACAAAAACACTAACCGGGGAACCTATCCTTGCAACAAAGCCTGTTGCCAACTCTGTCCACATATCTATTCAAGGGACACCATCATGGGACTTAATCACATCAGCCACACTATCAGAGGCTCATTCACCTGCACATCTACTAATGTGATATATGTCATCATGTGCCAGCAATGTCCCTCTGCCATGTACATTGGCCAAACTGGACAGTCTCTATGTAAAAGAATAAATGGACACAAATCAGATGTCAAGAATTATAACATTCAAAAACCAGTCGGAGAACACTTCAGTCTCCCTGGCCACTTGATTACAGACCTAAAAGTCACAATATTACAACAAAAAAACTTCAAAAACAGACTCCAATGAGAGACTGCTGAATTGGAATTAATTCGCAAAATGGACACCTTTAAATTAGGCTTGAATAAAGACTGGGAGTGGATGGGTCATTACACAAAGTAAAAGTATTTCCCCATGTTTATTTTTCCCCCCACCCCCGCCCACTGTTCCTCTGAACTTCTTGTCAACTGCTGCAAATGGACCATTTTTATTACCACTATAACAAGTTTTTTTTCTCTCCTGCTGGTAATAGCTCACCTTAACTGATCACTCTCATTAGAGTGTTTATGGTAACACCCATTGTTTCATGTTCTTTGTGGATATATATATCTTCCTACTGTATTTTCCACCGCATGCATCTGATGAAGTAGGCCGTACCCCACAAAAGCTTATGCTCAAATAAATTTGTTAGTCTCTGAGATGCCAAGAGTACTCTTGTTCTTTTTACATGGAAGCTGTTTCTAGCTGAAGTATCCAGCCCATTTTTATACACTCGGGAGATTTAGTTAGTTTGTTTCATGCTTGTACAAACAGAGCGAAATACTAAAATCCTTTGAGGTTCACTCACCACTAATTCAGAATATCATACCAAATTGGCAAGGCAGGTGCATTGTTTAGATTGCCCAAATTAACAGGCTGCAACTTTATTACAGAAGAATATGGCTCTAAAATTACTGGATATACATCTCTGAATAACTTGCAAAATTATCTAATACTGAGCTCACTCAAGTCTCTTAGCTTATTTTTTAACAAAGAAAAGGGCTGATCCAGAGAAGTACTGGTACTCAGTCCCACTGACCAGCACCTTCCAAAAGGCATGCAAGCACCCACAATATTGTGCTCATCATTACAGACTCCTCTATGTAAGCATATGGAATTGTAGTATCTGTGAGTATAGAGAAATATCTATGCAACTATACAAATAATCCCAATCCCTCCCTCCCTCAAACAAACAAACTATTAATATGCTGCAATGGTCCAATCTGGAAACACATACATGACTAACTTTATTCAAGTGACTAGTCTCAGTACAGGCAATGCAAATACTCACTGGAGTAAAATTACTCATGTGAGTAAAGATTTGCCGGATCAGGTCTCAACTTTCTAAATAACCATAGGAAAAGTGGAACATAAAGACGTTTGCTACCTTTGTATAGTTTAGGTTTGAATAAAATTCCATAAAAGTGCATAATTTAACGTTAACGCTATGATAGAAAATTCACAGAATTGCTGTTTTTTTTTTTCCATAGGCTATCAAAAAGCAATTTAAAATTGAATAAAAAAGGGAGGTATTATCTGAACTGTAGGTGTTGTGAAAATTGTGCAGTGAAAATTAAAATACTAGTTTGTGCTGCAGCCATAAATTACTAAACTAATTATCTAGTAGCAGGCATAACTGAATCATTCAAAGGGGTAATTAGCAATCAGACATAATGAGTACTGCTACTATTTCTTGTCATACTGTATTTAGCTTCCATGCAGCCTAGAGGAACTGAATTATTTCCTATCCTTCTCGGAGGGCATTACTGCTATATTGAGTGCATCAGCCCATATTATTACTCCCAGTAGTTTAATTCTTCACTGGACTGCACACTTCTGATTTCTCCTGTCAAAGCTTCCCCACATCTCCTGGGCCCTTTTAAACAGACATCTTCTTAACAGTCTTCTTTCAGTGTAAATGTAAACTGCAGCATAATCAAATTACGTAGCCCTTTTATTAATTTTATTGTATTTCTAGCCATTAACATATGCTGTATATTATAGACAGTTTCTGTTTTCTGTAGCACTTTTGATATTATACACACCGTGAAACTTTGTGCCTGCTTTACCGCACTACCAAGGATCTAGTTTTCCATGATTAAAAAAAAAAAAATTCTCTGTGATAAAAAAATCAATAAAAATCCACGTTTTTCAGCAATTAAAATGAAATGCTGAACTTTTGTTTCCCTAGCCACAGTAGGGAGGCCCACCACTCAGGGCTGACAGTCTGAGATCCCACTTCCCAGAGCTTGGGCTGACAGTCTCAGTTTGGTTAATAAGAAGAGCTGGATAATGGAGACTCGGATAAACAGAGTTCTACTGTATATGTATAGGGTTTTGTTTTTTCACAAAATGTAAAAACTAAAGATTCTCTGTCAAAATGCAAATTCTGCGTTTTTCCATAGTAAGCTGCTTTCTAAGATCCCTCTTTACTACAGTCTTGAGATGTAGAGGAGCTACACCATTAACATTGAGCTCTTAGTAATGTGCAAAATTGAAATCGTTTGTTGCTCAGGTGCAACTTGGATGAAAATGCAGGGTCAGATTCTTCTGAAAAGCTCAGCATCCAACAGTTGCCACTGAAAATGAGGTGCAGCACGCTTTTGAAAACTTGTCTGCCAAGCTTTGGATGATTGATTTCACAGGTCACCATTCTGGTCTGTTTTAATACAGGTTTGTGAAAAAAGCTAATTTATTCTCAACCACCACTTTTTCTTAAAGATTGCTGTGATTTCTGATTACTGATGACCAGCATACACTTCATTCTGTTCTATATTCCTTATTTTTATCATGGAGTTCAACAAAATATATATTTTTAAAGGGCTGGATATCATGAATACCTTTGTACTTTTGTGATGAAATACAACAAGTACTCAAATCTTATGCTCTAGGCCAAAAAATGATCACCTACAAGGATCAGGAAGACTATCGACAAAAGCAGAATTCCTTTTGACATCTGTAGTATGCAAGGTCTTGGAAAAAAATTTGAAGGAGAAAGTAGTTAAGGACATTGAGGTCAATGGTAATTGGGAAAACATACAACATGGTTTTATAAAAGGTAGATTGTGCCAAATCAACCTGATCGCCTTCTTTGAGAAGGTAACAGATTTTTTAAGACAATGAAAATGCAGTGGATCTAATTTACCTCAATTTCAGTAAGGCAGTTGATATGGTTCCACATAGGGAATTATTAGTTAAATTGGAAAAGATGGGGATCAATATGAAAATTGAAAGGTGGATAAGGAACTGGTTAAAGGGGAGACTACAACGTGTGTACTGAAAGGTGAATTGTCAGAGTAGAGGGAGGTTATAAGTGGGTTCCTGAGGGATCGTTTGGGACCAATTTTATTGAATCTTTTATTACTGACCTTGGCACAAAAGTGGAATGTACTAAATAATGTTGCAATGAGACAAAGCTGGGGGTAATGTCAATACAGAGAAGGACCGGGATATCATACAAGAAGATCTGGATGACCTTGTAAACTGGAAGTAATAGTAATAGAAGAAATTTAATAGTGAAAAGTGCAAGGTCCATGCATTTAAGGGATTAATAACAAGATTTTTGTTATAAGCTGAGATGCATCAGTTGGAAGTAACAGAGGGAGAAGACCTTGGAGTATTGGTTGATCACAGGATGACTAGAGCTGCCAATGTGATATGGCGCTTGAAAAAAGCTAATGCAGTCTGGAATCAGCAGAGGTATTTCAAGTAGAGATAAGGAGGTGTTAGTACCGTTATACAGGCACTGGTGAGACCATCATCTGGAATACTGTGTGCAGTTCTGGTCTCCCATGTTTAAGAAGGATGAATTCAAACTGAATAGGCACAGATAAGGGCTACTAAACGATCCGAGGAAAACCTTCTATGAAAGGAGACTCAAAAGCTCGGGCTTGTTAGCCTAACCAAAAGAAGGCTGATTACTCGCTATAGATATATCAGAAGAAAAATACCAGGAGGGAGAGGAATAATTTAACTCAGTACCAATGTGGACACAAGAACAAATGGATATAAACTGGCCATCAGGAAGTTAGGCTTGAAACTAGATGAAGCTTTCTAACCATCAGAGCAGTGAAGTTCTGGAACAGCCTTCCACGGGGAGCAGTGGGGGCAAAAGGCATCTGGCTTCAAGACTAAGCTTGATAAGTTTATGGAGGGGATGGTATGATGGGATAGCCTAATTTTGGCAATTAACTGATCTTTGATTACTAGCGGTAAATATGTCCAATGGGCTATGATGGGATGTTAGATGGGGTGGGATCTGAGTTACTACAGAGAATTCTTTCCTGGGTGTCTGGCTGGTGAGTCTTGACCACATGCTCAAGGTTTAGCTGATAGCCATATTTGGGGTCAGGAAGGAATTTTCCTCCAGGGCAGATTGGCAGAGGCTCTGGTCTTTTTCACCTTACTCTGCAGCGTGGGGCACAGGTAACTTGCTGGAGGATTCTCTGCACCCTGAAGTCTTTAAACCATGATTTGAGACTTTAGTAGTTCAGACATAGGTTAGGGGTTTGATACAGGAGTGGGTGGGTGAGATTCTGTGGCCTGCGTTGTGCAGGAGGTCAGACTAGACGATCATAATGGTCCCTTCTGACCTTAACGTCTATGATTCTATGATTCCTTATTTGAGGGAGCAATGTGAGGATTCAGTAAAAAATAATCCTATGGTCTCATTTCATAATAAATAAATGATGAGTCATTTTAATATCAATAATGCTGGTAGATGAGGTAATACCATTTATTTTTTATCTTTAACTAGATAGGGGAAACTTCTATCCCATTCTCAGTGATTCTGACCTCTTTCCTTGTTTAAAAAAAGGATAGGGAGTTGAGCTAATGCTAAACTACTGAGATGATGCAGTACTTTGCAGCAATATGACACCACAGAGCAGTGGTACAAAGATTGTCAGTGTGGATGGTCTCTCCCAAAAAGAGGGCTAAATGACATATAGCATATAGCATGACCACGTGGGAATTATAGAAAGAATAAAGAATGTATGAAATTGCATGAACAGATGGAATGTTAAGCTGGTTGCATGCTGATAGGAAGAAATTTACAAGGGAGTTGCAAGGGAGTTAGAGGGCTAGGGGAAAATGCAGGTCTGCTAAATATTTTCCGTGTGGAACAAAGATGTCCCAGCACATAGATTAGTTACCTGGCTTTGTGGAGGAGCAAGGGTCAGGATTTGAAACATAATTTGTCCCAGTGTCTCAGAAACCAATTAACATAATTTAGCACCAAATTAGCATGCATGGTTAACAAAATAACAATGACTGACATACCTGGGCTAATGATTTTCAAATGAAAAAATGTGAGATGAATTTTAAGATTCACATCTTTACTTCTCAGACAATATTAAACTGCTAATACTGGTCTCTGTCTGGGCATATTAGCATACTAGCCAGTGACAACTAATGTAAAGAACAGAATCCAAATCTGAGACTGTGCTGTTTCATCACTTTTCAGGGGCTACTCATAGTCCCTTCATTTATGTGTTATTCGTAGGTTAACGTGAAAGAAAAGAGACCCAGCACTATCTAGCTGTGAGCATAACATAAGAATGGCCATACGGGGTTGCAGGGCCGGCTTTGGGCCGATTCCCCTGAATCGGGCCCCATGCTTAAGAGGGCCCCGTGCCTGCACCTAAGAGGGCTCTCTGCCCTGAAGAAGTGTGCCTAACTTAGACGTCTTTTAAATTTTTATTCACCCAGCGGCTGTCCGGGTCTTCGGTGGCACTTTGGTAGTGGGTCCTTCACTCGCTCTGGGTCTTCAGCGGCATTTCGGTGGCGGGGCCTTCAGTACTGCTAAAGACCCGAAGCGAGTGAAAGACCCACCACCAAAGTGCCACTGGAGAGCTGGAACAAGTGAAGGACTCACCACCAAAGTGGTTTGAGCATTGACCTGCTAAACCTAGGGTTGTGAGTTCAGTCCTTGAGGGGACCATTTAGGGAACTAGGGTAAAAATCTGTTTGGGGACTGGACCTGCTTTGAGCAGAGGGATGAACTAAATGGCCTCCTGAGGTCCCTTCCAACCCTGATATTCTGTGACATGGATATAAAAGTGCTGCTGAAGACCCAGAGTGAGTGAAGGACCCGCCACCGAAGACCTGGACTGCCACTAGATATTCAAATTGGGCCCCATACTTCCTAAAGCCAGTCCTGCCAGGTTGGTCCATCTTGCCCAGTATCCTATCTTCTGGCAGTGGCCAATGCCAGATGCTTCAAAAAGAATGAACAGAACAGGACAATTAGCAAGTAATCCATCCCCTGTCATACAAGCCCAGCAGTTCAGAGGCTTAGGGAAACCCAGAGCATGGGGTTACATCCCAAACCATCCTGTCTAATAGCCATTAGTGGACCTAGCTTCCATGAATTTATCTAATTCTTTGTTGAACCTAGTTATACTTTTGACCTTCACAACATCCCAACAATGAATTGCAGAGGTTGACTGTGTATTGGGTGAAGAAGTATTTCCTCCTTATTTTAAACCGTCTCCCCATCAATCTCATAAGAAAGCTGTTCTACACCCTTAATTTTTGTTGTCCTTCTCTGTACCTTTTCCAATTCTAACATATTTTTTGAGATGGGGTGACCTGAATTGAAAGCAGTATTCAAGGTGTGACTGTACCATGGATTTATACAGTGGCATCATGATATTCTCTATCTATGACTTTCCTAATGGTTCCTAACACAGTTAGCTTTTTTGACTGCTACTGCACATTGAACAGATGTTTTCAGAGAACTATCCACAATGACTCCCAAAATCTCTTTCTTGAGTGGTAACAGCTAATTACCTCATCATTTTTTGTATGTGTAATTGGGATTATAATTTACAATAAACATTACTTTGCATATATCAGCATTGAATTTCACCTGCCATGTTGCTGCCCAGTCACCCAGTTCTGTGAGATCCCTTTGTAACTCGCAGGGGCGGCTCTAGGTATTTTGCCGCCCCAAGCAAGGCAGGGAGGCTGCCTTCGGCGGCTTGCCTGTGGGAGGTCCCCGGCCCCGCAGATTTGGTGGTATGCCTGTGGGATGTCCACCGAAGCCGTGGGTCCAGCGGACCCTCTGCAGTCATCCCACCGAAGGCAACCTGCCTGCCGCCCTCGCGGCGACCAGCAGAGCAACCCCCATGGCCTGCCACCCCAGGCATGCGCTTGGCATGCTGGTGCCTGAAGCCGCCCATGGGAACTCGTCACAGTCTGCTTTGGACTTAACACCTTGAGTTTGTATCATCTGCAAACTTTGCCACCTCACTATTCACCCCTTTTTCCAGATCATTTATAAATATGTTGAACAGCACTGGTCCCAGGACAGATCCCTGGGGGACCCTGCTATTTACCTCTCTCCACTGTGAAAACTGATCATTTATTCCTTCCCTATGTTTCGTATCTTTTAACCAATTCTGATCCATGAGAGGACCTTCTCTCTTATGTGCATATAGCTGGTCTATATTACAAGAGTTCTTATTGTCATTTTCCTCCTTCTCCTTGCCTCCTCCTTTTTCTTGTTGCTGTAATGCCAGTTACATTGTGTTTTAAGGTAGGTCCTCATCCTGCAAGTCACTCCCCAGAGGCTCCTGTATCTATGCAGTACAACCTGCGGTATCAGGGCTTTAGACTATAAATTCCTTGGCATAGGGATTGTGTCATTCTACATTTATACAGCACCTAGCACAATGGGGCCGTGATATTGATTAGAGTCTCAAGGGCTAATATAAAACAATAACAAATTATAAATATATTTAGAAATTCTGAAAAGACTGCTACGTATCTTCCTGGCTGATCAATCACATTCTATGGATTTTACAAAGCGGTTAGATTTAATAGATGGTTTAAATGGATTCTCATTAGTGACTGAACACTGTCTCACTTGGAATTCCAATGATTTTCTTTAGCATCATTCAACAAGGGTACCAACATGGAGTTTTCAGCAAATTAATGAGATGACACTTCATTTGTCTATAAGAGGTTGCATTAGTAAATTATACCTTTGGCTGTATATTTAACCTTATGCAGTACTCCTACCGTAAGTGCCACCTTCATTTAGAATAATATTTTGACTCGTGATAAATGTCAAGCAGTTCTTTAGGGGGCAGTAAGAGTCTGATTTTAAAATCTAACACGTCTACTGATTGAATTTTCCCAAATATCCAAATCCTGCTCAACCATATGAAAGAACATTAACAAGGTAGAGTTAGTAATTGGTGGATTAAAGATGGATTTATTTCTAAATATGATATTCCTCTTATACTCATTATCCACATTTACTACATCTGTATTATCAACTGGTTTCTTAGTGTCCGGCATATTTGCAAAGACAAGCTGCAAATTAAGTTTTTGATTACACTTGTAACACTTTACAGGACATTTTGCTGGATTTTCTAGGTATCTAAAAAATTCAAGCCTTTATTCATAACTTTAATTTCATCTTTATATAATTCTCCCATGGAAGATTTATAGCATTCATCCCTGATGTTAAATGGTCACTATGTAGTATCTTCTTTCAAGGAATATGAAACTTCCTGCTTTCCTCTGCCTTCACCCCCTATCACTGCATTTCCCTTTTGTTGTGATAAGGGGAATTAAAACATGTTGGTTCTTAGGAAGCACATACAAGGCTGGGGGTTAAAGCTTTTCTCCTTTAATCTCCTGAAGATCTCTTAAATCTCTTGTTTAAAAAAGAAAACAAACCCTTCCAGAGATTCCAATCCAGTATCCATCTTTCTGGCAAGCAGTACCACTGAAGTCTATGAGACTATTTATAAAAGGGCAACTCATGTAAGTAAGGCACTGCTTCCACAGAGGCGTACATTGTGGGTGTCCAGAAGAGAAAGGCCTGGGAACTTTAGTGTCAGCAGAGCTGGGAGGATTTATCCCAGTAGGCAGAAACAAGGCTCTCTCACAGTGTAAGCAGGTGGTAGTGATTTATCCTGGACAACACAGGTAACCTTGAAGAGAATTACACTTGTCTCTCACAGTGTAAACCTTCTTTTGATCTCTAGTTCACATCCTGGCAAAACAAGACTAAAGAATTAAAAAGCCTCTCTGAGGGGGCTGTGAACAGCTGTCCAGGTAGACAGGCTGGCACAGACAAGCCCTGTGGAGGAGTCTAAAGGAATTGGGCCTTCCAGATCCAAGGAATGGTAAGCCTTAGGGAAGAATGAGATAAGAATGCAGTATTCTTTATTGCTTTTAAGATGTGTTTTCTCTGACATGTTTTTGTTCTAAATAAATAGTTTGGTCACTAATTATCACTGTCATTGCCCCAGAGGGGACAGAACTTCAGGGTCTGAGCCCAACTCAGGCCTGTGGAGGTGATCATGGTGGAAAGCCAGCACCTGGTCTGAGTGTGTGAGAAACACCTGTTTCCACTGCAAGACAGAGATAGCCTGAGGCGCAGAAGCAGTGTGCTCAGAGGGTATATCCACACAGCCTGCAGCAGCAAGACTTTCAGCCCGGCTCGACAGACTTGGGCTAGCATGGCTTGCACTAGGGCTCTAAAAATAGCTGTATAAACAGTGCCTTGAAGTTGTGGCTCAGGTTGGAGCTCAAGTTCTGAATTCAGAGCCTGAGCCAGAAGGTCTACACAGCTATATCTCGAGTGATAGCACAAGCCCCATTAGCCCAAGTCTGTCAATTTGGACTGGGAAGCTTCCTTCTGTGGGCTGTGTACCCATATCCAGAGCCAGGAGATGTGAGAGGTGCACTTAGCCCAGTAACTCTGATACCCTTTACAATATCCAACATACACTTACATAGACTCCCTCATTTTACATAACCCCAATCACAATATCTTTACATCAGCAAATACTAATCATAAATGTAAGTATCCCAACATAGCCCTTCCTCCATTATGCAACTCCCCCAATCTCCCACCTCTTCATAATATGCATCTTCTTAACGTGCCACACATTGCACAGCAATGTACTCCATGAATATCTGCCAAGGTCTAATGGCCCAAATCATGTGTAGCAGGCAAGCATAGCAGAAATTAATGTGAAGAGATGTTGGATTTTCCTAAGTTTAGGCTTTACCACTTTGTATACATTATTTAAAATAGCCATAACCTCTGTCCAAACTTTGAATTGACCTTTTTTCCCAAGACTCATATAAGTTTGAACTCTATATCCTCTCCTTAGGTTTCATTGTCACACATCTCTGTGCTTCTTGGTTCTGGACAGGCCTGGAAGTAGAAGTGCTGAAGTTTTATGAGAAAACTTGAGATTTCTATTCCAAACGTTCTCTGTTCTTCTTATCAAGTTTTGTATTCTCATTTGCATCTAACCCGCTGAACCTCCAGAACTCTAGAGCTTCACTCATTTTTATTTTTAACCAATTCAAAGTCTTTTAAATACTTTGAGTATGGGCAACATGTACTCCACTGCCCTAGGAGCAACACTAGGAAGGCACAGACACCCCATGAAACACATTTGCAGCTGAGTTCCCCTTTTCTGGTAGGAGATTACAGTGCTGTCAGCCCTTTGCAAGACACACATACCTCTGCTTCCTGAATCCAGCCAGATCTGCTTTCTGGCACATGTTGGTGATGGAAAAAAGGAGAAGAAATGAAGCCATAACATCACCTACTCCCCAGCCAGCAGTAGGTGGATAGGGCACTGTTGGGGATAGAACCTCACTCTTCCTATACCCATGCGCAGACTCAAGTCCAGAAAGATCCTACATAGCAGCAAAAGGAAGTGGAGGAAGGGGCCTCACTCCCATGAATGTGCCCTGGAGCTATGCAGGCAAACAAGAATCAGTTGTTAAATTTTTTAAAAGAAAAAAATTGACAAAATGCTGTCTTTTAAAGCTAAAATTATTGCAAAAAATGTTCATTTTGCTTAACTTTTTTGTTTTTCGAATACAATTTCCGAATATGCTTTGCAAAATTTCCTAAATATTTTGTGGAAAATACTTGCCGTTAGTAATTCTCTAAATCCAGCCCTGGGTCTGTTACTGGTATAATCATATCTAGTTAATAATAAAGCATAATGAAACAGACAATGAATGCAACAAATATACTTTAAAAACAAAACAAACCACATGCACTTCCTGCTAAAAGCATCTGAAATCCTAAAGTCCTTCTGCGAGTCACTCTTCTCTTAGTTACACCACTGTAACTAAAAGCACAATTCCTCCCTCTCTTTTTACATTTATAGTTGCAATGACAAATGCATAAAGCCAACCTATGTCCTCAGGTGCATTCATGCATCTGACACCCTGTGCCAGTATTTGAGCACAGAATTTGCCCCTTAGAAATAAATGAAGGACTTCTCATAATCTGTGACCAAGGGATCAATTCAGACTTGATGTAAGGGGGGGAATAATTTTACTGAAGATAAGAGAGCTGCTTCTTCATACACTTGCTCATTAAAGGACCAAGGCTAAACATGTATGCATAGTGTATGCAAACAGCAAAGACAAAGTACTGATTTTCTCAAATTCTCTGGAAAAATCAGTGCCATTTTAACATAACCACCTCAGGAGGGAGAAAAAATTGCATTTGTATTGTCATACTGTACTGTTGTGTATTTCTGTGAGCTTTTGCAGAAGTACAAACATGAAAACTAGATCTGTGATATCTCAACAGCTGCACACTATTGCTGATCATTTTGCAAGCACTGAAATAACATGTTACAGTGCATTCCTTCACCAATTCTTTTCTGCTATGATTTGCCTTTGAATGATTTAAGCAGCCTATTCTCAAAAAGAAATACCAAGAAATCCAATTACTACTACACTAGCATGCTTTTGAATCCCTAACATTAGAGTACAATAAACTGTATGCTAAGATTCTGAAGATTCTATACCTTTTTCATACAAGCACAATTTTCCTGTATATTATGGCATTGTGAGCATGCCCCCTTTTAGCCCAGTGTTAAAATAAATCAGCTATTGCTGCTTACTCCAATAATATTTGCATTAGAAATAGATTCACACACACAAATAAATAAGAAACCTCTATGTTTAATTTTAAGTGCTAAGGCAAGAAAGACCAATTTGACTTGTAGAACTTCTACCAATAGTTAAATTTAAAGAAGACAACTATGCAAAATTGTAAGCTGCTCTGTGAATATGTCAAATTTGAATTACTGCATTTCAGGAATGATTTCTCCACTGTCTTGCACCTTACGTATTCATTTACGCATGTGCATAATGAATAGAAGCTATTATCGTTATCTTGTTTGGTAACATTTTATACTCGCTTTGTACTAGTAAAAGTCACTATACAAGGTGCTATACAACCTAATTAGACCCATAACATATACACTATAATATCACTTTATCATAGACACATTACTGTATCCACTTTAGAATTTATCTAAATTTAACCCTAAATTACAGCAATATTTTCACAATAAATGTTCAGATTAAAGCACTGTTTGAGAGATTACTAAATGTTCAAAGGGCTTCAATGTTTGCATGCAATTCATTTGCCCAGGCAGCTATTTGCATTGATAAAATATAGTTCTGTGTGCAATTAGCTAGTTTGTCCACTAAAGAAATTATGTATATATGTAAACAGGTACATACACTTATTGTGAACACACACAAAAACAGGCCTTGAAATGTAGGCCTTCTCTGTCTTCTGACTTCGGAATGGCTTTTGACATGTCATGATGGCATTTGTAGCTTGTGCTCTCTGTTTTTAAATGGATATAGTTTCAAGTTTTTAAAACTAAAAATCCAATATTTAGATCCTTAAGGTATACAAGGTCAGATGTTTATAGGATTCTTTGTACGTTTTCTATGGGACTAAATATATATGAAGACAACCTCTGTGTAAACTCAAAAGCTTGTCTCTTTCACCAACAGAAATTGGTCCAACAACATATATTATCTCATCTACCTTGTCTCTCTAATATCCTGGGACCAACATGGCTACAACACCACAAATAAACATACCATGGGTATTTTGCAGAGTTTGCAGTGCAAACACACACATCCTAATTTTGCCAAGTGTCTCAGTACTGAATACATATTTATAAAATTATTATTCTTTATTATTTATATTACACTAGTGGCTGGGGCCCACCACACTAGAAAAATGCTGTCTTCAAGTTTTCATTATACCATTCCGGCTGTTTTTCCAATATACACGTCTACCCCAATATCACACTGTCCTCAGGAGCCAAAAAATCTTATGCGTTATAGGTGAAACCATGTTATATTGATCTGCCAGAGCGTGCACCCCCTCCCTCCCCCCGGAGTGCTGCTTTTACCGTGTTATATCCGAATTCGTGTTATATTGGGTCATGTTATATCAGGGTAGAGGTGTACTTTGTAAAGCAAGAATGAATTCACTGGGAAGTTTAGCTTGTAAATGGGGCAGAGCATACTTCAAAAGTAAGAATCCTCTTAGTTCTAAAACTAAAGATAAAGGGTGAAATCCTGGCTCTACTGAAGTCAATAAGAGTTTTTCCATTGCCTTCTCTGCCAGCATTTCATGCAAGGCTTCCTACTAAATATGGAGGGAGAAGCCAGGAGTAACATCAGAATAGTCTTTAAAAAGTTCTGAGCCATGGAAATCCTGCAAGTCTGATATTCCTACAATGCCTAAGTAATTACATGATGGACCATGACTAACAGTTGATACACTGGTGATATATTTGTCATGCTTCCGCACTGTCTTTCATTAACTACCTGAGATCCAGGGACCCCTTGATGCCAGCTGGCAGAGGGCACTGGGGGAATGCATAGGGTTTTATGGTGATCCCCTGAGTCAGATATATATGCATAAGAGGTCAGCAAAGGGTGGCATGTGAGGTCTCTACTGAGAGCCCATAATCTTTGCAAATGTATGTACAGAGAATATTTAAGAAGTTATGTATCTATACTGAAAATTCTGTTCTTAAGGTTTTGGAGTAAAGTCAAGTCATCAGAAGGTGACATGCCTCAGATGCATTCCTTCCAGGCAAGATGTAACAGATACATACCTCTCTGTCAGCCAGTTGTGTATTTTAGGTCTTACAATATATGTGTATTTGCATAGTGAGCAGAGGGGGTGAGGGGCTAAATAAGAAATAGCAAAATCTACCAGAAAGAAAATCTACAGGAATAAACAAACGGCAGGGAATATCCTGTTTATGAATAAAGACAAAGGATTGTTCTAGTATATCACTGGGGACAAAGAAACACACTGAATCCTTCATGTGGGAGGCAAAGTAAGAGCATACTTGTCTCATGAAAGGAGGATCACACCCAGCTTGGCTATAAAGCACTTGTGGGAATTTGAGGTAAGCATGAAAGTAGTTTGTAACTTAAATCTAGGCCCTAGAATGCATGGTGGGATTTTGCAACCATTTGTTTCCAATACTCCTTTTTGCTACTCTTTGAATCTCTATGCTTCATTAAATAAACTTATATTCGATATGTCTATAGTGAAATCAATGTGCTGTATATTAAGCAGAAGAGTGATTTGAGGTGGAACTGGTAAGCTGGTGCACTGGATCAACGGATGGACACTTCAGGGCAATGATCAGCAAGCTCATGAGTTGGACTGTGGCTGTCATACAAGGCTTCCTCATGCTTAGAGCTGGTGGTAACGAGGCACTTCATAACTCTGGACTCCCCCATCCACTTCCACAGGATCTGTGATTTATACTATATTACATTTGGTGGTTTAAGAAAATTTAAAGTCTCTTATCCAAACTTCATTATACCCACTGTCCCTCTTGAGAAGCACCTCTCTATATTGTTTCCCTCTCACAGTGCCAGTGGCATCCCCAACAGTACCATTTGCACAGGCAAACCAGTTCCAGAAATGCCAATAGGATATAATCAAGAAACAAGATGCACAGGGTAATAGGCTTCCTGACAGGGACAACAATCTCTTCTTATATCTGGTATAGAATAGATATTTGGTGTTTTCTTCAAGCCCCAGCTCCTGGAGATATGCAATGGTGAAAATCTCAGTTTTCATTTAAAAATAGCCCTCTTGGTTGCAGTGACCAAAGTGTACCATGAAGGTTCAGAAACCAGAATGCAAAGAAAAAAGAACTCCACATTTTTATGGGATTTGGGGCTCCTTCCTGCCACCAGCAGACATACCCCGCTACTAGCTGTTGAGATATAAACATGTGTCTAGAAAGGTCAATATAACACAACTCATACTTTGACTCTTCACAGAGAATGGGTAGCTGAGGTTAAAGACAAGTTCAAGATAACTATAAAATACTTATGAATAGAGAGTAAAATACCTCTATGGCTCTGTAATGTGTCAGGTTGGGAAGAAGGTGAAAATGAGCAAACCTTCTCTCTCCTCCTCCCCCACCAAGAGACCATATTGCAAGCCTCCCACTGCCAAGGTGAAAAGCATTCAGGTCACTTTCCCTGGCCCAAGGTGGAAAAAAAGTTCATATTTAACACTTTGCCTCTCACAAGCCCTTGGAATGTTACATCTCCCTCTCCAGATGCTTGAAATCTGCAGTTCTGATTATTTTTGGAGGTTGCATAAGCCATAACAAATGACTGTTACTGTAGAGCTAGTGTTCATCTATGTGAGTTTTTTATTGTAGCCTCAGCTTAACCTTCCAGAAAGTTGATGCATTAGGTTCAATAACTCAAAGAAAGTTGATGTATTTAGCTCAGTTAGCTGGATCTTACAGTGCTTTTGGAGGCAAGATTCCCAAAAGGCATCAATAAGAGCACAGCCTACAAAGTGATTGAAGGACTAGATATAGTAACAGTCTTTGTTTCAATCGCTGCTGTTACAGAATCAGGAATGAGCATGAGTTACTATATGGGCTACATTAAAAAAAAGCTTGAAAATAGGTATTGAAAATTAACATTACAGAATTTTCAAAGTTACAGTTCAAGAGGCAAAAAGGGTTTATAGCAGGGATCAGCAACCTTTGGCATGCGGCTTGCCAGGGTAAACACCCTGGCAGGCTGGGCCAGTTTGTTTACCTGTCGCATCCACAGGTTCAGCTGATTGCGGCTCCCACTGGCTGCTGTTCGTTGCTCCAGGTCAGTGGGGGTGGTGAGAAGCGGTGCGGAAAGAGGGATGTACTGATTGCCCTTCCCGCAGCCCCCATTGGCCTGGAGTGGCAAACCGCAGCCAGTGGGAGCCACGATCAGCTGAACCTGTGGACACAGCAGGTAAACAAACCAGCCTAGCAGGCCAGAGTGCTTACCCTGGCAAGCCGTGTGCCAAAGGTTGCCGATCCCTGATTTATAGTATTGCCAGCCTCAAGAAATGAAAAATCATGAGTTCGATCTCACACAATCGTAAGTTTCTTTTTTTAAAAACTAAGTTTTTAGTCAGTCTTTTGACTTTTTAACTATCCTCAATTCCTCTTCCTGTGTCTGCATGTGACACTTCCAGGTTAAGTATCAACCTAAAGTACACAAATATGCATGCATCTCCTTGGCTGGTCAGATGGAAACTTCACTTACCCTTTCCTCACCCCTAAAATAGGGAAACTGCCATTTATTTCCCATTACCGTCTTGACCCTTCTTTGCCTGGGACCAGTGGCATCACTTCCTCAATTCCACATTCCCTGGCCTCCTGCTGTTTCTTTGCTATAGAGCTATTCAAGAAGGCAGTGCAGGTCTGCTTCCTTAGTCTCCGGGCTCTCACAGAGCTCTGCCCATGTGCCTAGCCCTGAGGACCATGCGATCAGAGTAGCTTCTTGCATCATCACAATGGCTCCTTTTGCACACACTAAAAATCCCATGACACACTATTAATTTGTGATAGTTGGCAACACTGCCTTCCCCAGCTGCTCGGAGAGGACTTTCCCCAACCCCCAAGCTAAGGAAGCTGCCATTTTATCCCCCATCTCCCACCCCGAACACTGTCCTCTCCATCACCATCAGCCTCCTGCACCCTCCAGCCTTCATCCTGATTGCACATCAAACAACCCCTTGTACCCCTTAAATCTGACTCCTGCTCCTCCTCATTCCCTCCATTCACCCCTTCTCAGTGTCTCTGCTGCTCCTCACAGTCCCTGTGTCCTGTCCAGCCCCCTGAACCATTGAGTGGCAGCCATTTTGCCTGTAGGCAGGGCTTCGATCTCACTGAAAACAGTGGGAGGCAGCTGCCAACTTTATTAAAGACAGCCTCACTTCTACATGCAGATGAATTATAGGGAAATTGCCCCATTGATAGTAATGGGAAATGATGGCCATTTTGAATAAGGGAAAATTCACAAATTCACAAATTGGCACCTTTCATCATGTTTTCATAGGATATGTAAGAAAAATCCCACCCCCAAATTGATATAATCATAATAAAAAAAATCACAAGAGTTAGCAACACTGGTTTTAATATACTCATAACTTCCTAGAAAACAAGTTTTTATCCAATAAATCTTTCCATTTTTGGTCTCTGACTAAGTCAATTCAGCTTGTTTGAATCAGATGGGGGTAAAATATTTGCATATCTCGTTTTCTCAATTTAAAGGAAGTGTTCTAATAAAAAAATTATTTATTTATTATTTCAAACAAAGCCTTCTAAAAATGGCTGAAAATTTATTTGTACCATCAAAAAGTCTCTAAATATCATATATGTTTTTAACATGAACATTTATGGAAGAACTAGCTTAGTTAAGTTTCATTAGTTTTTTAAAAAATTGTTATATTTTTCCTCCTTATCTCAGCACTACACAGCTGCAGTGTTGTCAATACTCAGTTTTATTGTGGATCTCATAATATTTGGATTTTTTCTTAAAGTCCCAGCTCCTGGAGTCATGTGATTATCTGAAATCTCTTTCTGGTCTCTGTCATTACGGGGGAAAAAACTGAAAATATGAACCTTAAAGGTTCAAACACCAGAAGACAAATAAGAATTCCAAACTGATCATTTAAAAAACAAAAAACAAAAAAACCTCATTTTTTTTGTCTTGATTCAATTTTTGAATGTATGGTGTTTGCAAAACTGCAGTTAGGCTTTCTCTACTATGGGCACATCTTTCTAGAGGGATCAGTCTGAACAATAGCACCAGTGTATTTTTACCAAAATATTATGTTCCTAAAATAGGTTTGTGCAAAATATGAGATCTATACAACATATAATGGTGCCAGGTATAAAAGGTTTTAGTGACTCACATAGCTTATTTGTTACTCCAACATTTGCGAGGAAGGCACCCATCACAAAACTTTATATTATGTCACACCATGTGTGTGTATTATTGAACTAACTCACATGCCCAAACACTATGCTGAGGCAATCTTAAGTTTGAAAAATAAAAATTGTTTAATGAGTATATTTTTATTACTATTTTATTTCTTCTCACTGGAGGATTTATCTATTTCTCTCTAAATGGAAAAAATCCATCTTTTTATTTTCATTTTAATGTATGAAGTGCAATCTGCCATTAACAACCATTTCAGAGCAAAATTTATATGGCATGTTTGTGAATTTTGTACTGAACTGTACTTTGATTAATATTAGTGGGTACTGCATCTAGAAATTGGATATTCCAAGTAAGAGGTGAAACATAATTGATAGCCTGTGGTTGGGGTAAATGAAAAGGAAATGTACAAACAACTTCAGCAGCTGAATCTAATCATTAAAATATTGTTTAATTAGGAAGCCTTCACTAGTAATCATAATTATAAAAAGAAAGAGTCATAAAGGCCAATTCAAATATTTACATCTTATTTTAATCACTACAATGTCTCTTAGTTCAGGGTTTAAAAAAAAAAATTCTGACTGTCATCAAATCTCTTTTATTCAAAATATATTTAAGCATCATGGCTAGAAGAGAAACCCATGATACTGAGACAGGCCTAAATACTCATCCATTTCCGAAGAAACTGTGACAGTACATGCTGAAAAATTTAATTGTATATTTCATTGCAAAGATTCTATGGATTTGGTCATGACTCATTGAGTCATATATGCGTATGTAGGCTTTCTACACTGCTCTCAACAGAATATATGATGCTGAATATAATCCAAACTACCCCCCTTCCACAGATTTGGCTTTATTGATAATTCAAACTATTTCATTTTCAAATACAAGATCTATCTTCACACCCAGGACTTACTTTGCCAGAAACAATGAACCAAATTGATCCTCATTATCCCACTGAAGTGAATAGGATTGCATGAGTATCACAGAGCAGTTGATTTTGAGCAGAAGTGGGAAGAAACACTGAGCACTAGGTGTGGAAATATAGATAATAAAAAGACAGTACTTATAAACACTAGACTTAGAAATACTGTATGTCATGGGATTTCAGTTCATTCAGCTGTTGACTTCCCTTTGACCTGAGAATAGATGGCACCACAAAGGCAGAGGACCAAATCGTCAGCTGGTGTAAATCAGCATAGTTCATTAACTTAAATGGAGCTACATGGATGTACACAGCTGAGAATCTGGCACAGAACCTACTTGCTCATATGTGAAGTCCCTTTGTAATCAATGGAACAACTTGGGTCAGTAACTGGAGATGTAGTCTGGCCCTTATAGAGTCTGTGCATTGATATCAGGGGTATGTAATCAGACGATTCTTCAATTTGAGGGTCTGTTCCCCCAATAAAACTGCATAACCTTTATATTTGTATTAACATTAATAAAAAGTATGCATGAACATCAAGGAGAGACTAGGCTTATTGTTCAAGTAGAGATGAGTAAATAATTTAGAACCTAATTTAGTTAGTTTAGTATCTTTCTTATCAATAGAGCAACAAGATAGGTGAGGTAATATCTTTTATTAGACCAAACTTCTGTTGCGGGGAGAGAGACCTTTTCGAGTCTACACAGAGCTCTTCTTCAGGTCTGGGAAACTAACTCAAAGTGTCTCACTAAAAATCTGATCCTGGCATAGGTGGACGCAGATTTCAAATTTCCTACAATTTTTTAATGTCTGTGATGAATTAATTCTGGATACTCAGAGCAGATGTGATGTCGCCTAGTTGTGATCAGTCAGACACAGTAATGGTTCTGTATTCTTGCTGGAGCAGCACAAAAGCACTTCTGGAGCAAATATGCATACCGTTGTGAAATTTGTTTTCTTTGATCACTTTAATAGTCATAGAAAATGAACACAAAAGCAGCATGATTATGGCCAAAGCTAGTAGAGTAAGATATTCGAGTGAACATTCACACAGCTTTTTTTTTTCCTTTTCTTTTCTTTTTTTTTTTTGGATTATTCACCTACCTCTATATTAAAGAGATAAAAAACAGTGAAGATATGTTATGAAAGAGCCACTTTCCCTTGATCAACACAAAGACCTCTGCCACAGTGGAAATGAACCTTTTTTAAAGGACAAACCACTTCCAGTCATAACAGAGCTGAAATCTTAATTATTAGAAGCCTTTCACTTAGATTCTTATGAATAACATTTTTTCAGAATATATGTTTCTACCATAGGATTGGATCCCAATCTCCTTTGCACTACTGTAAATCAGAAGTAGCTCCACTAAAATCACCGTTAACCAACGTAAAAGCTATAAAAGTGATATCAGAATTAGATGCTCAGAGAATTAGAAAGGTGGTTTTTTGTTGTTAATTTAAAAAAAAATCTCACACCTTTTTAAAACAGAACAAAAACAACCCATGAGCAGATGAATTTTCTTTAACTTAGGGGGTCCAAGGTATTTAAGAGAAAAGAAAACTACCAGCCCTTCCAAAGAAAAGCTTCTAGAGGCAGAAGCTTTTCCTTGTTCACACAAAACGTTTGCTAGGAAAACACAAGACTGAAAATGTCAAAAACAACCTGGAAAAAGACTACAGAAGGAATAAGTTTATAATTATCAAAATCAAGTCATATAAACCTCTCCTAACGAAATCCAAAACTCTGGGATTATTTTTGACTCTGAAACTCAGCCGGGATCACTGAAAAGTTTGCTGAGATTCACAAACCTTTCAGGGAAAACCTGGGCTAACTGTCATGGAGTTCCCTGTCCCGCAAAGATGCCAAAAGGAGACTTACTGACCAAATGACGTGAAACTTTGCAGAATGTAGGAGAAATTCTATGTTTTGGTCTAAGTTCAACCAAGTTTTCTGGAGGGACAAGAATCTCCATGAACTGAGACAAATAAGAAAGTTTTCTGAACCACATGGGAAAGAAAACTATTAAGTTTACACAGCTCTACATAGAAGTAGCGGAGGATCCAGGATCCAGTCTAGAAAGTACTGTAAGAAGCACAATTCTGTAGAGATTATTTACAATACAGAATGCAGGCTGAACATAAAATAATAGCCTTGAAATTAAAATGTAGCCTGAACAAATTGTATGTTCAAGAAAATATTTGTATATAGTACATAGATCAGGAATAGGATCCTCAGATCCAACATGCAATAGCGGATAGAAAAAAATATGAATTTTTTCAATGTTTCATAATATAATTTTCCTAAAGAAAATTGTCCACTGAGCTCTGGTACCTGCCAGGCAGTTAGACTTTAGTTGCAGCTGCTGAGCATTGAATGAGAGACAAAGTAAGCAGAAAATATGGCCAGCATCTACAGATGGTGCCACTGGCTACCTCCCCTGCCATCTCTGCATTCCAGTATAGGATTATCAACTTTCTAATTGCACAAAATCGAACATCCCTGCCCCACCCCTTCTCAGAGGCCCTACCCCTGCTTGCTCCATTCCTCCCTCCCTCAGTTGCTCATTCTCCTCCATCCTCATTAACTTTTACTGGGCTGGTACAGGGGGTTGAGGGGGCTCTGGGCTGTGGGTGCAGTCTCTGGGTGGGGCCAGAAATGAGGGATTCAGGGTGAGGAAGAGGGCTCTGGGCTTGGGTAGGGGGTTGGTGTGCAGGAGGGGGTGAGGGGTGCAGGCTTTGGGACGGAGTTTGGGTGCTGGGTGCAGGCTCTGGGCTTGGGTAGGGGGTTGGTGTGCAGGAGGGGGTGAGGGGTGCAGGCTTTGGGACGGAGTTTGGGTGCTGGGTGCAGGCTCTGGGCTTGGGTAGGGGGTTGGTGTGCAGGAGGGGGTGAGGGGTGCAGGCTTTGGGACGGAGTTTGGGTGCTGGGTGCAGGCTCTGGGCTTGGGTAGGGGGTTGGAGTGCAGGAGGGGGCTCTAGGTTGTGGGGGGCTCAGGGCTGGAGCAGGGGGGCTGTGTGTGGGAGAGGATCAGGGCTCTGGGCTGGGAATGCAAGTTCTGTGGTGGGGCCAGGGATGAGGGATTTGGGGTGCAGGAGGGGGCTCCAGGATGGGTCCAAGGGGTTCATAGTGTGAGAGAGGGTGCGAGCTCTGGCTGGGGCTGTGGGCTCTGGGGTGGGGCTAGAGATGAGGAGATCACAGGGGTACAGGAGGGAGCTCAGGTTTGGGGCACAGGGTTGGAGTGTGTGTGTGGGGGGGTGTGGGGTTCAGGCTCCAGGAGGGGGTTTTAGTGCAGGAGGGGACTCCGGGCTGGGGCAGGGGGTTGGTGTGCGGGACAGGGTGCGGGGTTCCAGTGTCACTTACCGCAGCTCCCAGAAAGTGGCCACCACGTCCCTGCAGCCCCTAGGAGCATGGGCAGCCAGGGATGCTCTGTGCGCTGCGCTCATGCATGAAGGCACCACCATCTCAGCTCCTGTTGGCCGTGGTTCCTGGGAGCCATGCAGACCCAGGGCATGTAGGGAACCTGCCTTAGCCCCAGGCACCCACTGCACCACCGACTGGACTTTTAACAGCCTAGTCAATGGTGTCGACCGGAGCTGCCAGGGTCCCTTTTAGACCAGGCGTTCTGGTATAAAACTGGATGCCTGGCAATCCTATTCCAGTAAGGAAAACTAGTATGAAGCTAGCTTCAACCAGTATGAAGCTAGCAGAGTTTAGGGAGGTAGACGCAATAACAGTGTTTCTGCTGTATTTTGTGTATTCTGAGGCTATGCAAGGCTGCTCAGGAGATGACCCATAATGCATTCCATGATGTGATTAGCTTTCCATTGCCCCAGTGCAATACCAGTCTCATTCTTCTCCACAATGGAGATTGGGGCTGGCCTTACAGGTGGGTGACATGGGTGACCACCCAGGACGCAGTGTTCAGGGGAGGTGCCGTGGTCAGTAGGCTACAGAAGGGACATGCCCACCCAGGGGGAGGGGATCAAGGGGGCTTCAGGACGGGATTCAGGTGCTCACATCCTCCTGGCAGCATGACACCTGCAGTGCTGCTGCTGCTCCACATGCTGCTGCGCTACCTGATAAGCCACCGCCCACTACTCAGGGAGCAGTACTTAAAGGCGCCATAGGAAGTTTGCCCAGGACACCATTTCCCCCAAGGCAGCCTCTGACATAGGTGAAATTAAAATGTTCACAGTGAATCAGTTACTGTAGGTAGAGCAGGTCAAAGATGTAGTGAATATCTATAGGAGAACTCTTCTAGAACAAGCAGATGTTAATATTGAGAGAGAATTCAAACAATAGAATAGAGGCCGAAATTTGGAGAGGCTTCCGTTCAGTCTCTACTTATGAATGTAGAACAAAGCATACCTACGTTTTGTGCATTTGTAAACATCTGCCACAAATTTCAACCCTTGCCCCCTTTTTTAAATAGGCTAATACCAATGTAAAAGTCTTAGCATTTGTATCCACAAAACCACACACTAATACTTAGGCACATGAAGCTGTGAGACACAGGATCCTGAATTGTGACCCAGGGACTGTCTGTAGAGTACTTGCTAATATTCTGGAGAACTGGTTGTTCACAGGGTCTAATAAGGAGAATTAAAAAATTAAATCAGAATAATACCATCTAGATCATATAAGCACATTGCCACTCTCACTCAAAAGGAATTTAATATATATATGATATAACAAGAGAAATGCTGCATCACAAAGGCATTTTCCAAATCACATGTAAAGACAAAATTCCATAATCAACCAAATGAAACAATTCTACTCATAACAAACAAATGCATGCTGATGAATTGTTCTATTATCTTCCAGATCATCACAATTTAGGAAGCTGCCAAGAAGCCAATACATTATTTTAAAGATGTTAGCAACTCTTTAGCTGCTGGTATATTAAAGGCTGATTATTCTATCCAATTTTCAATCAAATCTATTTGATTTTCTTTAGTGGGTATTTAAAAATAATAATTGACCCAATTTAAATGATGTCTATACATTTATTGCTATTTTTCAGCTTGGCTGAAAAATAAAATGAAATAAAATTGCCTTCTACAATTTTCCACTGCAGCTGAAGGATAGCTGACCTTCAGACCTGGACTCCACATGCTAAACTTAGCTAACACACTGTTTATAATTTCAGCAGATGGTTATAGGCTTAATATGCACATATGAACTTTATAGAATCTGTCTTCCTCTTTATTCAGAAAAGAGCTGGAAATGTATCAAGGTAATTGGAAACCATCCCTTCTCGCTCTCCAACTTGAGAAGGGAAGAACACTTGGCATGGTATTCCAGAGTCTTCCTGTAGCTAGCATAAATACAACATTGCACTCAGCTAGTAGCAACTGCTAGCTCTAGACCACACTCAATCCAGCTCATAGCAGATTCTCTACACTGCTTTAAATTCCCTTTCATTTGTCTATTGCATTTGAGGCTATTTTCTCTCCTCCCATGATAGCTGATTTCTACTTTTATCATGAAAACTGAATAATATATAACGATTAGTTTTGCTGCAGGCCATTATTATCAATAACTGTTCCCCTCCCTTCCACTCAAAGGATTCATTTGATCTAGTATATATATAAATACCAAATGCAGCTCACATCTCAGGCTGATGTGGTTTACATTCTTCAAAAGAAAACATTTTAGAAGTGGCATTATTCCTCCCTCCCCCTGACAGGATAGCTTTTCCAATAGTTCCTTTTAGTTTTTAAAATTTTTTATGTTGTTCACTAACTTTTCCAAGTCATGGAGATGTTAGAATATGAATCTGTGAATATACTAATGAATACAAATCACTCATTACACCAGATAATGAGCATTGTACCGACTACTGCAGTATGCCTCATCATTACAGTGAATGATTAAATACCCACTTACTGTCAGCGTTAATGTTTCTTGATTTTCTCTTCCATTTCAAAGCTATGTTAAACAGAATTGAGCCTATGCATGATGCCACCCACCAACCAGTTTAGGAAACTAAAGGCAAGTTGACCGCAGGTGATTTTCTCAGATATCCCTTCAGTGCCAAGTGTAAACAAAGATAAGAAAAGACTGATACTACACCAATGTGCAATGGGGTGTAATGATATAGGCAGAACAGAGGTAGATTCATGAAGAAACACAGAAATTGTCATGGTGGATTGACCCATGGTATATCAAGGCTGGTTATCCTCACCTCCACGGTGGCTAGTATTAGGTGCTTCAAGGCAAATTTAAAGCATCCATATTGGAAAATTTCCTAATCATTCTATTAGATATATGTGTTCCTAACCCCAGACAGTTATCAGATGCCCAGAAGTAAAGGACTAGATATTTCTTTCAATTTTTTAATCCTATTTAGTGTATTTGATTTCAACGTCTTAAGGAATGAGTTATAGAAAACAGCAGTATAAGAGAATTATTTTTTAACAAAGAACATTTTGGGAATTTAAAAACCTAGTGAGTGTGGTGAAATAGGAGGAAGTATTAAATTCCTGTGTGTGGAAGGCATGGAATCCTAAAAAGGACACCATAATTAAAGCACAACAGGCGACAGTCCGACCAAACAATAAAAATGCAAGTCACAAGAAGTGATTAATGCAACTTCACAGCTCTGAAGATAAAAAGTATCTTAACAAAAATGAAGAGCGGAAAGAGGGAGGAATCCATACGAATAACTAGTCACCCAAGACTTGCATGTGAAAATAAAGGCAGAAAAAACTCAAAGATAGAATGAATAAGTTAAAGGGCTTTTATAAATATACTAGGTAGTAGAGAAATAAAGGACAAGACAGACTCACTGATAAATCAGTAAGAATAGAGTATCCACAAAGTCCTATTCTCAACTCAATCACTGGTAGACAGCCAAGTTAACACAGGCTGCTGCAACTCAGTTTTCTACTTAGTGCAGCAATGTGCGCAACAGGAGTTTGATTTCTAACGTGCACTAACAAGTTATGCACTAATTGGTTCATGTAGACCTTGCTGAAGTGTATTAAAAATTCCCTAGTGTGCTTTAGCATAGTTCTCTTTCAAACTAGTGCATAATATGGCTTCCTGCTCATTAAACAGTACACTGTGCAGAGAGCATATCACACCAGTGTGCCATGCTCTGCCTTGGCTGCCAGGAAGTTTCAGGTAGACTTTAAAGTGTTCATTTTCATCTGCAAAGCCCTAATTTGTTTTGGCATCCAATCACTTAAGAGATTTCTCTCTTAATTTGCATGATATTGTCATAGTTGAGATAACAAAGGCGTTAGAGCTGAATTTCCTCAATTTAAAATATGAAGGTGTTCCTGGCAGGGCAATCTCCATGGAGTTCCCTTGACTTTCTAACTGGCTCCCCACCTGGATCACCAGAACCTTTGTTTCTTAACCTTCGCTGACATGCTGCAAAGCCAGTTTTTGTTTTGTGGATTACGGGAAGATGATGAGTGATGGGTTGATGAGGTGGATGTTGGACTGTTCAGTTAAAGTGTCGTGTTAGCAGCTTTGTAGCAGACGCTCTTTTCATGCAATTGTGAATTGTCAAGAGTTTGAAGCTGAAACTATAAAAATGAAACAACACGGATGTTATGTTGAAATGATAGATACTGAGAAGAGTTGCCTCCCCCACCCTGGAACTGATCCCAATATATACCCAGCTCTGAGTGTAGAGGGATTGGGGGTGTTGGGGGTGGTAAATTTAGCATTATTTTGATCAATGAGGTTTATTTTTTTCCTGTTAGAGTGTCATAAAGTACAAAATCTTTACAGTTCCTGCTTCAGCCTGTTGAAAAGAGGTCATTCAAACAACTAGGGCACTTGTAACTGGGCAAGACTATAGGTACATAAGGAACTTCCTTTTTTAACATGTCAAAGTTTTCCTATCCTGTAAACAGCTATATCTGAACAAACAAATTTCCCACTTACTCGGTTTGGAGAAGCAGCGAATATTTAAGTCATTTTTACGACAAACTGCCTATGAGAGGGCTGCTGTGGCCATACTGCCTGTCACTAATAGCTGCAATTCTCAGTGTAGACTATGAAAAGTACCGGGTGCTGTAGCTGTGTAACATTTTGTAGCCTCTATTTTCCTTTTTCCATGAAGTCTAGCATCCTAAAACTCTACTGACAGGCCATTAAATATGTTTATGGAAGTTTGGCACCAAAATACTATGCACAAACTCAAAGCCAGCAATATGGCAGATTTATTGAAAAAAAAATCTCTTGACAGCTGCTGGCTTCCTCTCTCTATAATATTGTTTAATGAACAAGTGGACCAGATGTGCATAACTCCCCCTGCCTTGAATAGTTTACACTATTCTCTGACTTATGGGGAAGACAACTCTATCTCTGTGGGGATTTACACATGAGAAATTTCTTATACCAATGACAACAACCACCATAACTCACTACAGTGTTATTCATCTGAAATTTATTTTGTTCTCTCATTTTGTATATATGGCATAAGAAGGGAATTCAAGCAGAAAACTACTTTACAATCTTTCTCTATCCTTTATTTTACACTTACCAGCACATTCATCTATGGTTTTTTTCTAAAGCCTTAAATGAAACATTTAAGTGATGTTCTATAATGGCATGGTACAAGAAGGAAAGTCAAAAAGCTATAATGAAGAGGCATTTGTTTTAGGTGAGAAGAAACAACAGTTTAATAAGTAGGTCAGTTATCTTTCAGCTCGTTTTGAAAGATTATCTACAAAGTGAGAGATTCTACCATTAAGTACAATTGAAGATGATTTTTTTTCTGATTTGAAAAGATTGTCCCCGGAAAAAAACAAACATAAACACATTAAAAAAGATAGTGGGGGGACAAACATTAAAAATAATTCCTGCTGATGTTGTTATGATCGGTTACAGTAACAGTAGCTTAGATGAGAGACAGATTTTAAACAAGACCAGGCAAGGGAAAGAGAACCCTGCTGTGCTGTATAATGGCAAATATAATAAAATAGAATTGCTGCTTTTCAATTAAAAGTGTCTCCTGACTTTGGAAAAGGTAGTGGGGAAAACAAAACTGATACAGTACTATATTAAAGCCAAAAAGTAACAAGGCTACCAACTAGTTTGTTATCAGGACAAGCTTACTATAACATAACTGTCAAACTCTCTGAAAATATTAGTGGATGAATCAAAACTCACAAAAATAGTTAAAGGTGAAGCAATGAGGGCTGGTTCTCCCCCATCTTTCAAGAAAAGCAACATATGGAGTTCAGGTAAGACTATTCAAGCAATGCTCTGACCCAGCCTGGCTTGTGCTAAAAAATTGTTATGTATCTGTTCAGGCTTGGGCTGTAGCGCAGGCTCTGAAGACTGTTCACATCATTATTTTAGTTTGCTAGTGTGAGCCCTAGTCTGTCAACTAAGGCTCAGGGGTTTGCTGCCATGGGCTGCCACTGGCTGTGTAGACATACTCAGATAGGAATTGCTATACTAGATTGAACTACAGGTTCATCTATTCCAATCACCTGTGTCTGAGTGGGTTGGTACCAGATGCATCAGAAGCAGGTGCAAAATGCATTACAGTGGACAATTATGGACTAATTGTCTTAATCCTCACAAGTTATTGGTTGGCTTGTAGCCTGAACATACCTTCTCAATAAATTTTATCTATTCTAATTATGGATCTTTTCAATATCTCTATATAGCATCTAATTTTTTTACTAATTTTTTTTATTTTAAATCCTCAAAAAGCTCCTGAATTGAATTCACTCTTGTGACAGTGAATTACACAGCTTAATTTTGTACAATGTAAACCACTAATTCCTTGTATGAGTCCTTAATTCACTGTCTTTCAATTAAAGATGAATGTGGATCTCCCCTTATTATGACAGATGGTAAATGAGAAGACTTGATTTATCTTTGTTGTGCTAGTTATTTTCTAACTCTCTATTCCCTCTCCTATCTTCTCTGAAAAAAACAACAGTCCCAGCCTTTTCCATCTCTTTCCATGCGTCTAGTTATTTCCATAGCTCATCTCTGAAACCAATCCTTTTCTGTTATATCTTTCTGAGACAGGATGACCTAACCTGAACATGATACTGTAAATGAGGGCAAACCATGAGGTTATATAAATGTCCTTATATTAATTTCAGTATTTTCTACCCCATTTTAATGCATTTTAACTTTGTTTGCTTTTATTGTCAATCACTATGCATTCAGCAGAGTTTGTCATTGAAACATCAACAATAGTGCCCAGAACTTTTTTGGGTATGATTACAGTTAATTTATAATAATGTGTACAAGTAGTCCAAATAATTTTTTCCACTTGCAATAATCAGCCTAGATATTTGCATTTGCCATAGCTCTGTTCTAGCTTGGGTCATAAAATCATAGAAGATTAGGGTTGGAAGAGACCTCAGAAGGTCATCTAGTCCAACCCCCTGCTCAAAACAGGACCAACACCAACTAAATCATCCCAGCCAGGGCTTTGTCAAGCTGGGCCTTAAAAACTTTTAAGAACGAAGATTTCACCACCTCCCTAGGTAACCCATTCCAGTGCTTCACCACCCTCCTAATGAAATAGTGTTTCCTAATATCCAGCCTAGACCCTCCCCCTACTGCAACTTGAGACCATTGCTCCTTGTTCTGTCATCGGCCACCACTGAGAATAGCTGAACTCCATCCTCTTTGGAACCCCCCCTTCAGGTAGTTGAAGGCTGATCCCACCTCACTCTTCTCTTCTGCAGACTAAACAAGCCCAGTTCCCTCAACCTCTCCTTGTAAGTCATGTCCCCCAGCTCTCTAATAATTTCCATTGCCCTCTGCTGGACTCTCTCCAATTTGTCCATATCCTTGCTGTAGTGGGGGGCCCAAAACTGGACACAATACTCCAGATGTGGCCTCACAAGTGCCAAATAAAGGTGAATAATCACTTCCCTTGATCTGCTCACAATGCTTCTACTAATGCAGCCCAATATGCCATTAGCCTTCTTGGCAACAAGGGCACAGTGCTGACTCATATCCAGCTTCTCATCCACTGTAATCCCCAGGTCCTTTTCTGCAGAACTGCTGCTTACCCAGTCGGTCCCCAGCCTGTAGCAGTGCATGGGATTCTTTCATCCTCAGTGCAGGACTCTGCACTTGTCCTTGTTGAACCTCATCAGATTTCTTTTGTTCCAATCCCCCAATTTGTCTAGGTCACTCCGGACCCTATCCCTACCCTCCAGGGTTCTTCTGACGTGCCTCACAGTTTTCTTTAATGTTGATTAACCACTCATACTATTTAATAATGAAATTGTACTCCCAACCAGAAATCTTAAATGAGATTAGTGCTCTATTGTGCCAAACACTGTACAAATGCATACGTGGTCCTTGGCTCATAGATTCATCTGCCCCTTATGTTCATCTAGGTGTTTTATAATTCTATTTGTAACTATTTATGGACTTCACTTAGGCTGCATTTGCATTTTTTTAGAGTTCTCTCTGAATAACTTCTTGAATCTTGTCATTTAATCACATTGGTCCCCCCTTGCCTTCCTGCCTTTTGTTTTCAGGAGCAGTTATACATCCTGCTATGGTGATCTTAAATAGCCACTCTGCTGAGTCTAAGGTTTTTTAATTGCTTCCCCTTTGCCTAGTTTCCTCAACATTGCACAAGCAGTCTCCTGGTCCTGATGAGCAGACCTGAGACCAATCACATTCAGTCTTAGTTGTGAAGCCTTATCCTTCAAACCATTCCTTATCTGAATAATCCAGTAACTTCAATGGGGCAAGTAAATGCTTGCAGGGACATGCTTTAATTCTGCTGTATTTTTCTGTTTGGTTTGCTGACAAAACAAAGGAAGCACAAATAATCAATTGGAATGCCCAAGGAAAATCCTCAGCCCAGTCCCATGAGTCAGGATGGGCACTGAAGATGTGTGGCATGGGGGCTCAGGAAGAAGAATGGATAGAGTACCCTTCCTTTGGGAGGAGGAGCTACATGCAACCAGACATGTTCAGATTGAAATTCTTTAAAGACAAATTACTAAATTTAGGAAGGAAAAATCAAACACACAAATACAAAATGGGGGAATAACTGGCTAGGCAGAAGTACAGCTGTAAAGGATCTGGGGGTTATACTAGATCACAAATTAAATATTAGCCAACAGTGTGATGATGTAGTTGCAAAAAAAAGGCTAATATTCTAGGATATACTAAAGGAATGCTATATGTAAGAGATGAGAGGTTACACACTGGGCATGTTTACACGTGAGAAAAGATGATGGAATCTACAAATATATTAAGGGCTGTTCTAAAGAAGATGGTGATCAATTGTTCTCCATTTCCACTGAAGGTAGGACAAAAAGTAATGGGCTTAATCTGCAGCAAAAGAGATTTATGTTAGATATTAGGAATAAATTTCAGAAGAGACTTCTAAGGGAGGTTGTGGAATTCCCATGAATGGAATTTTTTAACAACAGGTTGGACAAGTACACCTCTACCCCGATATAATGCTGTCCTCGGGAGCCAAACGGAGTTATAGGTGAAACCATGTTATATTGAACTCTGTCCTCAGGAGCCAAAAGCTGTTATAGGTGAAACCATGTTACATCAAACTTGCTTTGATCTGCCGGAGCGTGCAGCCCCGCCCCCTGAAGCGCTGCTTTACCACGTTATAGCCAAATTTGTGATATATCGAGGTAGAGGTGTACATGTCAGGATGGTCTAGGTTCACTTGGTCATGCCTCAGCTCATGGGGCTGGATTTGATGTTCTCCTGAGGTCCTTTCCAGCCCTAATTTCTAAGATTCTGTGTTGCTCTTGCCTGGTGCATGCTTCTGCACAGAAGGCAGGCTCTTCAGTATCCAGTTCTGCCACAGTATCCAGTTCATAGAATGGGTTACCAGTTCAATTTTGCAGAGATCTTTTGCAGCAGTGGAGGAGATGGATCTGCTACTCTGTGTTTGTATTTTAGCCTTAATACAAAGAGAAGACATCTCTCTCTCTCTCTCTCTCTCTCACATACACACACAGGTGATTTCTGCTTTTGATGAATTTAATAGTATATAAAGGTTTGAAATTCTTAGGAAAAAAAATCAGCATTAATACTAGATATGATCAAAAATTCTGACAGAACAGTTTTCTGCTGGTAAATGCTAATTTAACACAATGTAAATATTGCGGGAACTGTGATTTTATCAAAATTTTCATGGGAAATAACCAAAAGTTTTGCTTTGACTTTTATATTAGTATAATACTCAAAATGAAACCTTTTGATCTTACTGAGAAGAAATCTTTTAAAAAATTTTAGTTTCATTAACAAGTTACATAATTTTGACTTTTCATTACAATTTGAGATGAAACCAGATTTTGAAATTCCAACCACTTTTAGGTAGTATTGTGCTTTTCTGTACATAATTCCTTTCTGGCAATGTCTGCAGTCAGATCCACACAGAACACTTTAGCTACAACATTCTCCAATCCTTGCTCAGGCAAGTCATTTTGCTCATCACTAAAGGATTCTAGTTCTTGTGTCACCTTCATTGCACATCACTGCAATAGCAAGAGGGAATGAAAAAGGGAGAAAAGAAAACAGAACACTGAGCAGGTGTTGTGGGAGAGGAGGAGTTTAACAATGCAGTAGCCTCTTATTGAAAATTACTGAACATGTTTTCTGAAACAGGGCAATGGATCAGCCTGAAAATTTAACTATAGCTAGAGTGATAACTCCTTATATGAAGGGGGAAGGAGAAGAAGCAAGTAATTATACATACAAGTGCCTCACCTTATCAAATACTTATAAACTACATAATAAAAACCTGAGCTTTCTGTATTTGTGCATTTGATCCAGGATGGGGCATTACTATTTCTGCCAACAAATGTAGCTTCTTGCTAATCTTCAGCTTTTCTGTATAATCCATTACTCTAGTAAACAAATGTTTCCAAGGTAAATTAGATCAGCCTAGTGAGATCCCTATGAAATGGTCTGTTTTTCTGCCTTCCTTGGTGTAGTGAGGTGGTGGGATCCCCCACAGCCCCGCTGAGGGATAGCCCTTCTCCAACCCCGCTCTGGGTGGAGCCACTGGGTCCTGCGCCCACCCCTCAGAGGTCACGGCGCAGACACGGAAGTATAAAAGCAGACCTGAAGAGCTCAGTAGGAGCCCAGCCACCACCGGGATCAGACGTCTGTGGCCGCGGTCAACCGAGTTTGCCTCACGCCCGCTACCCCAAGGAGGACTGGCCGAGCCTGCCCCGCGCAAGCTACCTAAAGGAGGACTGGCTGAGCCTGCCTCGCGCCCGCTACCCCGAAGACGACTGGTCAGGCTTTCCTCGCACCTGCTACCCCAAGGAGGACTGGCCGAACCTGCCCTGCGCCAGCTACCCCGAGGAAGAGCCTAGCCTGCCTCTTGCAAGCTACCCCGAGAAGCCACTGAGTCCACCCTCGTACACTTACCCAGAGGAGCCGATGGCGTTTGAGACTCAGGTACCTGACAAGGGGGAGAGTGGAAGTAGCCCAGGGGCAGCCGACCCCAGCCTGGCTGCAGCACTGCCAGAACCAATGTCAGTGTGTTGCAGCCATGATCCCCACTGACAGCAGCGAGTCTCTGCCGCTGCTAGGGCCCCAGGCTGGGATCCAGTGGAGTGGGAGGGCCTGTGTCCTCCCTTGCCACCCTTCCAAGGGTGGCAGACTCCCCCTTTCCCTGGCCTAAGGAGGCCAAAACCTGCTATAGCTGCTCAGCCCTGCCTGAGGGCTTGAGCATACTACCAATTCACCCGGGTGCCCTTCGGTCTCCATGGTGTCCCTGAAATGTTTCAGCAGCTCATGGACCGCCTTCTTAGTCCACATCAAGAGTACACAGCCGTGTACCTAGACGATGTTGTCATCTACAGCGATCACTGGGAAAACCATCTGGAGACTGTGGTGGTGGTCCTGACTGCCAATCCAAAGAAGTGCCGAATCGGGTGGCAGGAAACCACATACCTGGGGTACACTATGGAAAGGACAAGTGAGACCACTTGTGGGAAAGGTCCATTCCCTAGCCGCATGTCCACCCCCCACCATAAAACGGCAGGTGTGCCAGTTTCTCGGACTGACAGGCTACTATTGGTGGTTCATCCCCAACTTTGCATCCATTGCAGCCCCTTTAATGGGACTTCTGACTAAGACCAGTCCCCGATGGGTAGAGTGGACCCCAGCGTGTGACCGTGCCTTTCAGGTCCTCAAAGACTGCCTCTGCCACGAACCCGTCTTGTACAGTCTGGACTTTTCCTGAGGGTTCGTCCTCCATAGGTGGGACTAGGATCGGTAGGACTAGGATCGGTCCTGTCCCAGGAAGTGGATGGTGAGGAACATCCCATCATATATCTTAGCCGGAAATTGTTTCCGCGAGAACGGCACTATGCTGTGAACAAGAAGGAGGCCTTGGCGGTAAAGTGGGCCTGTGATGCCTTGCAGTATTACCTCCTGGGGACCCCCTTCATACTCGTCACCGACCACGCCGCGCTTCGCTGGTTAGCTCAGATGAAAAATAATAATATGCGGCTCACACGGTGGTATCTGGCGCTACAGCCATATGCTTTTACCGTCCACCACAGGGCCGGTAAGGACCATGTTAACGCAGACTTCTTGTCCCACTTGGGGGACGTAGAGCGGGCTGACCCTGAAGGACAGGAGTCAGTCTTGAGGTGGGGGGTGTGTAGCGAGGCGATGGGATCCCCTACAGCCTCACTACACTTGGTTATAGGTCAGTAGGCACCTTGCTGAATTGGAGTCTAAGTCCTTACATTTAAGGATATGAACAGTCCAGAGAAGTCAATAAAGACTACTTACTTTTGTCAGATTAAGCACATGCTTAAGAACTTTTCCGTAATGAGCCTGAGGCATTTCACAATAATCATGAAACTATTTTTTTTATTTCCAGTTTCATCTATACAAAATTTCAATATTTTTAGAGAGAATCTGCATATTTAAGGCAAAGTGGTAGTTTGCAACAGTGGGAAATCTTTCATTGCTATTAGTTGCAAGATGAAAAATGAGAGGTGCCTAAACAAGGTTTTGGCTTTCATTAGGACTTTTTAATATTTCGAAAGTATAAAATTCATCCATCAGCACCACTCCTGCATGTACATTAGATAAGATTTTATTAAAATGAACATTGAAGCATCAAACATGGCAAAATGAAATTCTCTGCATCAGAAAAAGCAATTCCCTCTCAATCTTCCCAATTCAGCAAAAATCTGGGCAAATAGGCTTTTTAGCATGCTTTAAAGGTCAACAGGTATTACACAGTGATAAACACTAAAATACCTCTCATACATAAATAAATCAATCCTCTTGTATCCCTGGGGAAAATAAATTCCAGCATCAAAAACATCCCAGTGGGATTGCCCAAACAATCAGCCCCATGGTGTATAAATCTAGGGATTATTAATTCAATTTTCCATCTGATCTCAATTTCTGAACTTCCAAATGAAAAAAAAAGTGACTAATATAGCAATAACCCAAACTACACCGGGCTTTATACATTAAGTCCAAATATTTTGATTCGTATGCAGAAATTAAGGGGAAGATAGTGCAGTCTATACAACACTAGTCCAATGAACTACCACTGTATAAGTGGGCAGGCTGCCTATGGATCTATTTAAATTTCATAGAGTGTAGTCTATTTAGAGTACATTACAGACTGGAAGTTACAAAGTAATGTCACATGTGAAAGGAAACAATTTCCTCAAAATACACACACACACACACACACACACCAACCACTCTCAGTTACTGCTGGTTACTGGGATCCCAGGAGAAGTATAGGGTCTTATATGCCTCCCAGCAGGGTTGGCTTTAGGCCAATTCCACCAATTCCCCCGAATCAGGCCCCACGCCTAAGAGGGCCCCATGCTCAGTGTGAATCTCTTCCCTGGCTAGAGGCGCCTTTTTAATTTTACTCACCTGGCGGCGCTCCGGGTCTTCAGCAGCACTTCGGCAGTGGGTCCTTCGCTTGTTCTGGGTCTTCAGCGGCACTTCGGCGGCAGGTCTTTCAGTGCCACCGAAGATCTGGAGCGAGTGAAGGACCCACCACCGAAGTGCCGCTGTGGACTCGGAGCACCATCCGGTGAGTACAAGTCCCACGTGTTTTTTTTTTTTTGGTCTTCCCTGTCGGGGCCCCATCGAAACTGTTCGAATTGGGTCCTGCACTTCGTAAAGCCGGCCCTGCCTCCCAGGTTTCAAATATGAACAGAGGGCAGGCATATCCCTTGAATAGTAATAGGTGCCAATATCAGCAGACCAAAATTGGAGGCTAAGCAGGCGAGTAGTGGTTAGGATGGGAGACTTCTACTTTAGGCTCTGACACTGACTGAGCCTCAGGAAGATTACTACACTTCTCAGCACCAGTGTTTATCCCATAAAATGGCTGTATGAATATTGCAGCTGCCTGCCTCAAGGTGTCCTGGAAGTTTCACGTTGAAATATTATTTTATTACCAAAAAAATCAACATTTTAAAAAAATTGGCTTTATCCATGACAGTCTATCACTCTGTCCCCTTCTCCCACACCACCACCACCCTAATTACAACTACCAAATAATATTGTGAGAGGGACTTTGGGGAACTTAACCAATAATTCAGAGTGAAACTTGCCTTATAGTAACCACAGTGTATTTTTGAAAGGAAAACTAGAAAGGAAAGTGAATCATTGGATGAAGTCATTGTTCATCACGTATTTTTGGGCTCAGTATTACTTTCTCAATACAAGTCAAACCTCTGTCATATACTACAAATGGTACTATTCATGAACTATTCTGCACACTCTGGTTCATAATTGTCAAAAGAGATAGAACAAGACACTCTTTTCCAAGATTACAGTCCTTTGACTCTTGAGAGAAAGGAAACTCTTTGTTAGCTGCAGCCAGACCCAATTAGAGGAGGACCAGGAGGGCCATTTGGCCTGGGCCTCATGCTCAAAGGGGGCCTCAAATGTAGACACTTGTAGTTCTTTGGCATTTGATAAGTTTCACAACTTGTTTTTATGTGCATCCCTATCGGACCAAAATGTGACACACACTCTCAGTTTAGAGCTGCAAATTTAAGCAAATAAGAGATGTCATTTGGTAAATGACATACTTTTTTTTGTTAACTGATATAGATTTTGTCATATTAAAGAGTTAAAAATGTTCATAAATATTAATAAAATATATTGGTTCTGATGGCACAAGATTGACTATGATGAACGTGTCCTCTCAGATCAGCTGCTTACATAAACAAACCACTGCTAGTGACTGGCGCTGGATCAAATGCATGTTGAAAGGTAGAGAATTTTTACATTTTAGTGTCTTTATAGTTTTACATCTAGTTGACTAAGGACCTATTTATGTGTGAGAATTCCTCATTATTATCTTCATATGGTAGCTAAAAGAGGTGACTGGTTGGTTGGTTGAGCCCTAGATTGGTAGGTTGGCCATCATAGGCTTTAGTAGTCTATAGGCCCAGATTTAAGATGAAAATTTGTGAGGACATTTTTGGACATTATCCCTCTGTCTGTATCCGTGTCTGTGTTTACTACTATATATATGTCATCCCTTTGTCTTCAGCTCAGCCTGCTGTATTATATCTTGAATGCTTCAGTTTGGATTCAGTGATAAGGATAATAACCTGTCTGTTTCATTTTGTGTTCTTAATTAGTATTCCTTCATTTTAAGTCTTTTCAGCATTTGTGTACCGTTCAGCATTTGTGTACATGTTTACACTCGAAGATTTCAAGTGTAGATAAGCTACTTATTTACAGCAGAAGTGTGGATAGGCTACATATTGATCAGATAGATCACTATGAAGAGGAGATTTGAAGGTGGTGCAAGCAAGAGACAGTGAAAACAATTAAGTGAAGAAGCAGCTAAGAGCACAAAGCCAATAACTTCATTTCTCAAACCACTGGAAAACACACCTTACCCAACAAACAATCCTACAGATAGTGAAAACTCTGCAACTGCAATAGGTGATATTTGAATGTCAGTACTTGAACATGAGGACAGTAGTCAAGAAGATGTGCCAACAGTAACAGATGCAGCAGAAGATCCTGTGTATAATCAAGAAACTCAACAGCAACAGGAAGATGTAGATCTTATGCAGCCAGAACAAGTAATGAGTACTATAGGTTTGAGAGACTGACACTGGAATTATTGACAGGAGCAATGCTGCCCAAATGCAATCTTTTCTTCAAATTAGTTGTTTTGAAATTCCAAGTGTCATTCCATGAGATGCTGATAATCATGCTTTCCCTACTCATCTACTGAGAAAAACTCTTCCAAATAGTGAGATTTGCACAAGAGACTGGTTATGCTGGAGTATGGAAAAACAATCTCTGGACCGTGTACCTTGCTTCATGATCACTCAGGATGCATCATTAACAGAGGCTGGAGGAAGTTGAAAGCCTGAATACCATCACATGAGACTTCAACATCACACAAAGAAAACCACGTTGCATGGAAGTCAACCAGTAGGGCAGCATCAGCTGAAAGTTCAGTTGAGAATTTACCCTTGACTGAACTCCCTACACAAACTAATAACTGGAAGAAACTTCTTGAGTATAATCTGAATGTCATCCTTTTTCTTTCTGAGCAGGGATTGGCTTTCTTTGGTTCCAGTCAACGTACTGGTGATTGTGCAAATGGAAACTTTCTAGGCATAGTTAAGCTTCTCAGCAAATATGACCCACTTTTATCAGAGCGTGTTAAATGTGTTCAAGAATCACAAGAGAGTCAAAAATGTGTGCAAGTCCATTATCTCACCACACGCATACAAAACAAGTTTATTGAGCTAGGTGGGTCATTCATACAAACAACAATTCTTCGATGAGATTCGAAATGCCAAGTATTTTTCAATCATTATTGATGCCACTTCAGATTGTTCTCACAAGGAGCAGACTATTATGGTTATTTGATATGTTAAAATTGTAGACAGTTCAAAATTTTCAAGAAAAACTGGAAAAGAAATAGCTGCTCAAGTACTAGCAATTCTAGTAGTTTTAAGTTAGATTTTCAAGCCTTGACAGATGGTCAAGCCTCTGACAATGGATCCAATATGGCTGGGAAATAGAAATATGTAGAAGCAGTTCTGTTTAACCATAATTCAAACAGTATTTTATCCAGCTGTGGAAACCACACACTAAACCTTGTAGGTATTGACTGTGCTAAATCATGCAAGGAGGCAATTACTTACTTGGGAACTGTTCAGTAAATGTACAATCTCTTCAGTAGCAGTCCACGAAGGTGGGAAATTCTGAAGTAATATCTCCCTGTTTCACTTCATGGGATGTCCAAAACTAGATGGCCTGCATGGATTGATGGTGTTCAACCAGCTGCACAGCATTTGAATTCAGTGAGAAAGTCTTTAAATGAGCCTGAATCTCTCAATCTCACTGCACAGGCTCGAACTGAACTTCAGTCTATTTGGAAGCACATCTCTAAATTTGAATGCATTCTGATGTCATCTTTGTGGATGAAGCTACTTACAATGATCCACCAAACTAATCTGGTAATTGAAGCACGTAATGCTACACTTGATGTTGACAGGGATAACATTGAAAGTCTTATCAATGACATTCAACAGATTTGTGAACAATGGGATGCAATTCTGACTGAGTCCAAATTAGTAGCACAGAATATTGGCATTTCATTCGAGTTCTCCACAAATCGCAACTTACCTAGTGAAACCAGTGCTGACGAACTTTAAATTAGATTGCAAACCTCAGGAATTGCTTCAAGAAATACTTGAACTTGGACTCTCTGGGGGTTTCCTTATAACACAATTGCATTGCGTATTTTTGTCAGTTTGCCTGCATCCATGGCTTCAAGTGAACGCACCTTCAATGTGTTGAAGCATGTAAAAACTATCATCGTTCAACTATGGGATAAGAGCATTTGAATAGGATCACCACGCTTAATATCAACTGTGAACATTGCATGAAAGCTACATTTTTCCTCAATAATTAGTGCATTTGCACAGAAAAAGGCTAGAAAAGCATTTGTTAAATAAAAAAATATTCAAATTATGTCTCTCTCTCTTTTTTTTGGTACCTTATTTTGTTTTCATGTGTTGTCATTTTTTATTTTTATTTTGGCTAGGGGTCTCAAAAGCTGGAAGTGGCCCAGGCCTCTCTGGACCTCTGAGAAGGCCTGGCTGCAGCTATACAGTCATGGCAGATCAGGCAAGAGCAATATTTTAAGAAAAAAATTATCTACCCATTTGTCAAGAGGCAGTAATACAGATACAAACTAACCAGTAGAGTGCAATCCATACCAGCTTTTCTGGACCATATAATGAATTCCAGAAGGGCAAATATCACATTCATGGTATTTGAATAAAAGGAAGGTTGCACAAAATATTGGTAAAAAATTACACAAAAATTCAAAGAACACAGGACATAACTAAATAGGTCCAAATAGGACATGGAAAAGGAAGTTAACAAGGGCTCTGTTGAGAAAGGAGATAGATACATAGTATCTTAGGTACAAGTGATCATATTTATAATGTGTAGACAGAATAAAATCCAGACCAGTGATATGGTGCTTTAAGAGGGTCAACTTCACAAAACTGAAAAAACATTATGAGCCAAATCAGCTGGGAGGAAGAATTTAATCAAGAAAAAATGTGAATGCTAATTGTTAAAGAACAGTTTACCAGATGCACAAAAAGCCACAACTGAGGAAGAAGGCTACATTGGTTAAAAGAACAATCCACTTTAGAGAGGAAGTGAAGAAAGATATAAAAATAATATACATGTATAAAATTGAAGAATTAAATTTAGCTTAAGTTTGGTTAGGAAATACATATGTGTTGTCAAGAAAGGCTCTGATTAGCAGGTAGAAGGAAGACCTTGGAAATAATGAGTTATAAGGCCAAAAGGAATGAAGTAGGGAGGATATCTGTTCAAAGAAGAACTAATGAGATAAGGGAAAGTTTCTAAAAAGAAGGCCTCTGACCAATAGGGGTGATTGCAGATGGTTTATATCAAACAAAGAAAATCTGTCTTAAAATGAGCCAGCATAGCCCTGCCCCAACACCAGTGTTGAAGCCTATGAGAACCCACGTGCAATGGGAAAACTGTTGGAGAGCAAGAGAAAAGGGAGAAAATGAGATTATAAATCTTATCTGGATTAAGACTATAAAATATGGTGAACTGCCTCAGATTGATTTTTTTAGCTGAAGTCAATAATTGGCAATGACATTTGTTTGCTAAAAGCATAAAAACTAAACTCTTCAAGGGTCTATTGCTAACACCTGTCTGATCATTCTGGATCTGACCAATATGGGTCTAAGCAACCATGGGTTTAGTCTGTTTGTAAGTATCTTGATCAAATGCTGATAAATGTTTTGTTACTATTTGGGTCTAGTAAACTCCTTATTAGGTAGGTTTTTTAGGTATATCTAGTGCTAATGCATGAAGTACCATTTGGCCTTTGTATTTAGAAAAGGAATTTATGGTTAAATTGGTATTTGGTGATTTTAGTATTAATTTCAAATATTTTTAATATTTCCAACAACAAATAAATAAATGTATAAAGAAAAATGGAAGAATGAGGAAGTTGATAGTAATAAATATAAATCAGAATCTAGGCACTACAGAAAATTGGTAAGTGAAGCAAAGGAACACAAGAAGAAATCTAAGGTCAGCAAACTTAAAAGCAATAAGAAGGAGTTTAAGTGTACTAGGAACAAAAAATATCCTAACAATGGTATTGGTCCATTACTAGATGGAAATTGCACAATTATTAATGCAGAAAACAAAAATATTCAATATATTTTGTGGTTCTGTATCTGGAGAAAAAAACAGAATGTGTAGTCATGTCAAAGGATAATACTCTTTCCATTCCACTAGTTATCTCTAGAGCATGTTAAACAGCAGCAACTAATGTTAGACATTTTTAAATCAGGAGGTATGGATAATTTGCTTTCAAATGTTTTAAGCGACCTGGCTGTGGAGCTTGCTAGACCATTAATGTTGATTTACAGTAAGTTTTGGACCACTGTGGAAGTTCCAGAAGACTGGAAGAAACTTAATATTGAACTAATATGTAAAAGGGTCCAGGGGATGACCAGAGAAATTATGGACCTGTCAGTCTGACATTGTTCCCAAGTAAAATAATGGAGCAGCTGATCTGGGATTCAATTAATAAAGAATTAAAGGAGGGTAATACAATTAATGCCAACCAACATGAATTCATGGAAAGTAGATCCTACCAAACTAACTTGATTTCTTTTTTTGGTGAGATTGTAAGATTGGTTGACATAAGTAATAGTGTTGATGTAATATACTTAGACTTTGCAAATCATTTGACTTGGTACTGCATGGCATTTGATTAAAAAAACTAGAAAAATATAAAATTAATTGGGGCAGATTAAATGCATTAAAAGCTGGCTATCAGATGTCTCAAAATGCAATTGTAAATGGGGAATCATAAACAAACAGGTGTGTTTCTGTTCCTGCAGGGACAGGTTCTTGGCCCTAAGCTATTTAACTTTTTTGTCAATGACCTGGAAGAAAACATAAAATCATCAGTGATGAAGCTTGCACATGACAAAAAATTAAGGGAGTGGAAAATAATGAAGAGGACAGGACACTGACAGATTAATATTGATCCCTTGGTGTGCTGGGTGTAAGCAAACAATATGTGTTTTAATATGGCTAAATGTAAACATATACTTCTAGGAATGAAGTATGTAGGCCATACTTACAGGATGGAGGACTCTATCCTGGGAAGCAGTGACTCTGAAGAAGATTTGAGTATTGTGGTGGATAATCAGCTGAACATGAGCTCCCAGTACAACACTGTGGCCAAAACAGCTAATGTGATCCTTGGATGCACAAACAGGGGAATCTTAAGTAGGAGGGGAGTGATTACTTTAACTCTATATTTGGCACAAGTGCCAGTGCCACTGGAATTGGAGAGGGTTCAAAGAAGAGCCAAGAGAATGATCAAAGGATTAGAAAACCTGCCTTATATTGACAGACTCCAGGAGCTCAAACTATTTAGCTTAACAAGGAGAAGGTTAAGGGGGTGACTTGATTATAGTCTATACGTACATATGGGGGAACAAATGTTTAATAACGGGTTCTTTAAGAAGAGAAATATATAACATGAGTCAATGGCTGGAAGTGAAAGCTAGATAAATTTATACTGGAAATAAGGAGCAAATTTTTAACAGCGAGGGTAATTAGCCATTGGAACAATTTATCAAGTGTTGAAGTGGGTTCTCCATCACTGACCATTTTAAAATCAAGATTGGATGTTTTTCTAAAAGATGTGCACTACAAATTATTGGGGGGGTGGGTGGAGTTCTATGGCCTGTGTTAGACAGGATATCAGACTACATGATCACAGAGGTCCTTTCTGGCCCTGTAATCTATAAATACTGTCAAAGAAAAAAAATAGATTCACTATATTGAACATTAAGAAGAAGTCTGTTTATTAAAAAGAGAACTATTACAATTATAATTAACTTAAAAATTATAACAATTATAATTAACAGAAAAAACAGACAAACTTTAAACAAACTATTAGCAGTCATTTAACACACTCTTACTGTTAGCACTACGAATGACACGGAAGAGCTACCCAAAATGCAATGCTTCAGAAATCGACGTTAGCCTTGGACCATGGACGCACAACGCCGAATTACTGTGCCTAGTGTGGCCGCATGAAATCGAATTTATAATATCAGTTTTATAAAACCGATTTTAGCTAATTCGATATTATCCCGTAGTGTAGACGTGGCCCAAGNTTTTTTTTTTTTTGGTCTTCCCTGTCGGGGCCCCATCGAAACTGTTCGAATTGGGTCCTGCACTTCGTAAAGCCGGCCCTGCCTCCCAGGTTTCAAATATGAACAGAGGGCAGGCATATCCCTTGAATAGTAATAGGTGCCAATATCAGCAGACCAAAATTGGAGGCTAAGCAGGCGAGTAGTGGTTAGGATGGGAGACTTCTACTTTAGGCTCTGACACTGACTGAGCCTCAGGAAGATTACTACACTTCTCAGCACCAGTGTTTATCCCATAAAATGGCTGTATGAATATTGCAGCTGCCTGCCTCAAGGTGTCCTGGAAGTTTCACGTTGAAATATTATTTTATTACCAAAAAAATCAACATTTTAAAAAAATTGGCTTTATCCATGACAGTCTATCACTCTGTCCCCTTCTCCCACACCACCACCACCCTAATTACAACTACCAAATAATATTGTGAGAGGGACTTTGGGGAACTTAACCAATAATTCAGAGTGAAACTTGCCTTATAGTAACCACAGTGTATTTTTGAAAGGAAAACTAGAAAGGAAAGTGAATCATTGGATGAAGTCATTGTTCATCACGTATTTTTGGGCTCAGTATTACTTTCTCAATACAAGTCAAACCTCTGTCATATACTACAAATGGTACTATTCATGAACTATTCTGCACACTCTGGTTCATAATTGTCAAAAGAGATAGAACAAGACACTCTTTTCCAAGATTACAGTCCTTTGACTCTTGAGAGAAAGGAAACTCTTTGTTAGCTGCAGCCAGACCCAATTAGAGGAGGACCAGGAGGGCCATTTGGCCTGGGCCTCATGCTCAAAGGGGGCCTCAAATGTAGACACTTGTAGTTCTTTGGCATTTGATAAGTTTCACAACTTGTTTTTATGTGCATCCCTATCGGACCAAAATGTGACACACACTCTCAGTTTAGAGCTGCAAATTTAAGCAAATAAGAGATGTCATTTGGTAAATGACATACTTTTTTTTGTTAACTGATATAGATTTTGTCATATTAAAGAGTTAAAAATGTTCATAAATATTAATAAAATATATTGGTTCTGATGGCACAAGATTGACTATGATGAACGTGTCCTCTCAGATCAGCTGCTTACATAAACAAACCACTGCTAGTGACTGGCGCTGGATCAAATGCATGTTGAAAGGTAGAGAATTTTTACATTTTAGTGTCTTTATAGTTTTACATCTAGTTGACTAAGGACCTATTTATGTGTGAGAATTCCTCATTATTATCTTCATATGGTAGCTAAAAGAGGTGACTGGTTGGTTGGTTGAGCCCTAGATTGGTAGGTTGGCCATCATAGGCTTTAGTAGTCTATAGGCCCAGATTTAAGATGAAAATTTGTGAGGACATTTTTGGACATTATCCCTCTGTCTGTATCCGTGTCTGTGTTTACTACTATATATATGTCATCCCTTTGTCTTCAGCTCAGCCTGCTGTATTATATCTTGAATGCTTCAGTTTGGATTCAGTGATAAGGATAATAACCTGTCTGTTTCATTTTGTGTTCTTAATTAGTATTCCTTCATTTTAAGTCTTTTCAGCATTTGTGTACCGTTCAGCATTTGTGTACATGTTTACACTCGAAGATTTCAAGTGTAGATAAGCTACTTATTTACAGCAGAAGTGTGGATAGGCTACATATTGATCAGATAGATCACTATGAAGAGGAGATTTGAAGGTGGTGCAAGCAAGAGACAGTGAAAACAATTAAGTGAAGAAGCAGCTAAGAGCACAAAGCCAATAACTTCATTTCTCAAACCACTGGAAAACACACCTTACCCAACAAACAATCCTACAGATAGTGAAAACTCTGCAACTGCAATAGGTGATATTTGAATGTCAGTACTTGAACATGAGGACAGTAGTCAAGAAGATGTGCCAACAGTAACAGATGCAGCAGAAGATCCTGTGTATAATCAAGAAACTCAACAGCAACAGGAAGATGTAGATCTTATGCAGCCAGAACAAGTAATGAGTACTATAGGTTTGAGAGACTGACACTGGAATTATTGACAGGAGCAATGCTGCCCAAATGCAATCTTTTCTTCAAATTAGTTGTTTTGAAATTCCAAGTGTCATTCCATGAGATGCTGATAATCATGCTTTCCCTACTCATCTACTGAGAAAAACTCTTCCAAATAGTGAGATTTGCACAAGAGACTGGTTATGCTGGAGTATGGAAAAACAATCTCTGGACCGTGTACCTTGCTTCATGATCACTCAGGATGCATCATTAACAGAGGCTGGAGGAAGTTGAAAGCCTGAATACCATCACATGAGACTTCAACATCACACAAAGAAAACCACGTTGCATGGAAGTCAACCAGTAGGGCAGCATCAGCTGAAAGTTCAGTTGAGAATTTACCCTTGACTGAACTCCCTACACAAACTAATAACTGGAAGAAACTTCTTGAGTATAATCTGAATGTCATCCTTTTTCTTTCTGAGCAGGGATTGGCTTTCTTTGGTTCCAGTCAACGTACTGGTGATTGTGCAAATGGAAACTTTCTAGGCATAGTTAAGCTTCTCAGCAAATATGACCCACTTTTATCAGAGCGTGTTAAATGTGTTCAAGAATCACAAGAGAGTCAAAAATGTGTGCAAGTCCATTATCTCACCACACGCATACAAAACAAGTTTATTGAGCTAGGTGGGTCATTCATACAAACAACAATTCTTCGATGAGATTCGAAATGCCAAGTATTTTTCAATCATTATTGATGCCACTTCAGATTGTTCTCACAAGGAGCAGACTATTATGGTTATTTGATATGTTAAAATTGTAGACAGTTCAAAATTTTCAAGAAAAACTGGAAAAGAAATAGCTGCTCAAGTACTAGCAATTCTAGTAGTTTTAAGTTAGATTTTCAAGCCTTGACAGATGGTCAAGCCTCTGACAATGGATCCAATATGGCTGGGAAATAGAAATATGTAGAAGCAGTTCTGTTTAACCATAATTCAAACAGTATTTTATCCAGCTGTGGAAACCACACACTAAACCTTGTAGGTATTGACTGTGCTAAATCATGCAAGGAGGCAATTACTTACTTGGGAACTGTTCAGTAAATGTACAATCTCTTCAGTAGCAGTCCACGAAGGTGGGAAATTCTGAAGTAATATCTCCCTGTTTCACTTCATGGGATGTCCAAAACTAGATGGCCTGCATGGATTGATGGTGTTCAACCAGCTGCACAGCATTTGAATTCAGTGAGAAAGTCTTTAAATGAGCCTGAATCTCTCAATCTCACTGCACAGGCTCGAACTGAACTTCAGTCTATTTGGAAGCACATCTCTAAATTTGAATGCATTCTGATGTCATCTTTGTGGATGAAGCTACTTACAATGATCCACCAAACTAATCTGGTAATTGAAGCACGTAATGCTACACTTGATGTTGACAGGGATAACATTGAAAGTCTTATCAATGACATTCAACAGATTTGTGAACAATGGGATGCAATTCTGACTGAGTCCAAATTAGTAGCACAGAATATTGGCATTTCATTCGAGTTCTCCACAAATCGCAACTTACCTAGTGAAACCAGTGCTGACGAACTTTAAATTAGATTGCAAACCTCAGGAATTGCTTCAAGAAATACTTGAACTTGGACTCTCTGGGGGTTTCCTTATAACACAATTGCATTGCGTATTTTTGTCAGTTTGCCTGCATCCATGGCTTCAAGTGAACGCACCTTCAATGTGTTGAAGCATGTAAAAACTATCATCGTTCAACTATGGGATAAGAGCATTTGAATAGGATCACCACGCTTAATATCAACTGTGAACATTGCATGAAAGCTACATTTTTCCTCAATAATTAGTGCATTTGCACAGAAAAAGGCTAGAAAAGCATTTGTTAAATAAAAAAATATTCAAATTATGTCTCTCTCTCTTTTTTTTGGTACCTTATTTTGTTTTCATGTGTTGTCATTTTTTATTTTTATTTTGGCTAGGGGTCTCAAAAGCTGGAAGTGGCCCAGGCCTCTCTGGACCTCTGAGAAGGCCTGGCTGCAGCTATACAGTCATGGCAGATCAGGCAAGAGCAATATTTTAAGAAAAAAATTATCTACCCATTTGTCAAGAGGCAGTAATACAGATACAAACTAACCAGTAGAGTGCAATCCATACCAGCTTTTCTGGACCATATAATGAATTCCAGAAGGGCAAATATCACATTCATGGTATTTGAATAAAAGGAAGGTTGCACAAAATATTGGTAAAAAATTACACAAAAATTCAAAGAACACAGGACATAACTAAATAGGTCCAAATAGGACATGGAAAAGGAAGTTAACAAGGGCTCTGTTGAGAAAGGAGATAGATACATAGTATCTTAGGTACAAGTGATCATATTTATAATGTGTAGACAGAATAAAATCCAGACCAGTGATATGGTGCTTTAAGAGGGTCAACTTCACAAAACTGAAAAAACATTATGAGCCAAATCAGCTGGGAGGAAGAATTTAATCAAGAAAAAATGTGAATGCTAATTGTTAAAGAACAGTTTACCAGATGCACAAAAAGCCACAACTGAGGAAGAAGGCTACATTGGTTAAAAGAACAATCCACTTTAGAGAGGAAGTGAAGAAAGATATAAAAATAATATACATGTATAAAATTGAAGAATTAAATTTAGCTTAAGTTTGGTTAGGAAATACATATGTGTTGTCAAGAAAGGCTCTGATTAGCAGGTAGAAGGAAGACCTTGGAAATAATGAGTTATAAGGCCAAAAGGAATGAAGTAGGGAGGATATCTGTTCAAAGAAGAACTAATGAGATAAGGGAAAGTTTCTAAAAAGAAGGCCTCTGACCAATAGGGGTGATTGCAGATGGTTTATATCAAACAAAGAAAATCTGTCTTAAAATGAGCCAGCATAGCCCTGCCCCAACACCAGTGTTGAAGCCTATGAGAACCCACGTGCAATGGGAAAACTGTTGGAGAGCAAGAGAAAAGGGAGAAAATGAGATTATAAATCTTATCTGGATTAAGACTATAAAATATGGTGAACTGCCTCAGATTGATTTTTTTAGCTGAAGTCAATAATTGGCAATGACATTTGTTTGCTAAAAGCATAAAAACTAAACTCTTCAAGGGTCTATTGCTAACACCTGTCTGATCATTCTGGATCTGACCAATATGGGTCTAAGCAACCATGGGTTTAGTCTGTTTGTAAGTATCTTGATCAAATGCTGATAAATGTTTTGTTACTATTTGGGTCTAGTAAACTCCTTATTAGGTAGGTTTTTTAGGTATATCTAGTGCTAATGCATGAAGTACCATTTGGCCTTTGTATTTAGAAAAGGAATTTATGGTTAAATTGGTATTTGGTGATTTTAGTATTAATTTCAAATATTTTTAATATTTCCAACAACAAATAAATAAATGTATAAAGAAAAATGGAAGAATGAGGAAGTTGATAGTAATAAATATAAATCAGAATCTAGGCACTACAGAAAATTGGTAAGTGAAGCAAAGGAACACAAGAAGAAATCTAAGGTCAGCAAACTTAAAAGCAATAAGAAGGAGTTTAAGTGTACTAGGAACAAAAAATATCCTAACAATGGTATTGGTCCATTACTAGATGGAAATTGCACAATTATTAATGCAGAAAACAAAAATATTCAATATATTTTGTGGTTCTGTATCTGGAGAAAAAAACAGAATGTGTAGTCATGTCAAAGGATAATACTCTTTCCATTCCACTAGTTATCTCTAGAGCATGTTAAACAGCAGCAACTAATGTTAGACATTTTTAAATCAGGAGGTATGGATAATTTGCTTTCAAATGTTTTAAGCGACCTGGCTGTGGAGCTTGCTAGACCATTAATGTTGATTTACAGTAAGTTTTGGACCACTGTGGAAGTTCCAGAAGACTGGAAGAAACTTAATATTGAACTAATATGTAAAAGGGTCCAGGGGATGACCAGAGAAATTATGGACCTGTCAGTCTGACATTGTTCCCAAGTAAAATAATGGAGCAGCTGATCTGGGATTCAATTAATAAAGAATTAAAGGAGGGTAATACAATTAATGCCAACCAACATGAATTCATGGAAAGTAGATCCTACCAAACTAACTTGATTTCTTTTTTTGGTGAGATTGTAAGATTGGTTGACATAAGTAATAGTGTTGATGTAATATACTTAGACTTTGCAAATCATTTGACTTGGTACTGCATGGCATTTGATTAAAAAAACTAGAAAAATATAAAATTAATTGGGGCAGATTAAATGCATTAAAAGCTGGCTATCAGATGTCTCAAAATGCAATTGTAAATGGGGAATCATAAACAAACAGGTGTGTTTCTGTTCCTGCAGGGACAGGTTCTTGGCCCTAAGCTATTTAACTTTTTTGTCAATGACCTGGAAGAAAACATAAAATCATCAGTGATGAAGCTTGCACATGACAAAAAATTAAGGGAGTGGAAAATAATGAAGAGGACAGGACACTGACAGATTAATATTGATCCCTTGGTGTGCTGGGTGTAAGCAAACAATATGTGTTTTAATATGGCTAAATGTAAACATATACTTCTAGGAATGAAGTATGTAGGCCATACTTACAGGATGGAGGACTCTATCCTGGGAAGCAGTGACTCTGAAGAAGATTTGAGTATTGTGGTGGATAATCAGCTGAACATGAGCTCCCAGTACAACACTGTGGCCAAAACAGCTAATGTGATCCTTGGATGCACAAACAGGGGAATCTTAAGTAGGAGGGGAGTGATTACTTTAACTCTATATTTGGCACAAGTGCCAGTGCCACTGGAATTGGAGAGGGTTCAAAGAAGAGCCAAGAGAATGATCAAAGGATTAGAAAACCTGCCTTATATTGACAGACTCCAGGAGCTCAAACTATTTAGCTTAACAAGGAGAAGGTTAAGGGGGTGACTTGATTATAGTCTATACGTACATATGGGGGAACAAATGTTTAATAACGGGTTCTTTAAGAAGAGAAATATATAACATGAGTCAATGGCTGGAAGTGAAAGCTAGATAAATTTATACTGGAAATAAGGAGCAAATTTTTAACAGCGAGGGTAATTAGCCATTGGAACAATTTATCAAGTGTTGAAGTGGGTTCTCCATCACTGACCATTTTAAAATCAAGATTGGATGTTTTTCTAAAAGATGTGCACTACAAATTATTGGGGGGGTGGGTGGAGTTCTATGGCCTGTGTTAGACAGGATATCAGACTACATGATCACAGAGGTCCTTTCTGGCCCTGTAATCTATAAATACTGTCAAAGAAAAAAAATAGATTCACTATATTGAACATTAAGAAGAAGTCTGTTTATTAAAAAGAGAACTATTACAATTATAATTAACTTAAAAATTATAACAATTATAATTAACAGAAAAAACAGACAAACTTTAAACAAACTATTAGCAGTCATTTAACACACTCTTACTGTTAGCACTACGAATGACACGGAAGAGCTACCCAAAATGCAATGCTTCAGAAATCGACGTTAGCCTTGGACCATGGACGCACAACGCCGAATTACTGTGCCTAGTGTGGCCGCATGAAATCGAATTTATAATATCAGTTTTATAAAACCGATTTTAGCTAATTCGATATTATCCCGTAGTGTAGACGTGGCCCAAGTTATTTCTCCTAGCACTAGAACTTTAAGAAAAGGAGAAAAGTCCATGCACATTAAAATACCTTCCAAGTTTTGGGGTGATTTAAATGCTTTTTACTTGCTTTTTCATGAAAGCCCTCCATCTAGAAGGTCATTGTGTATTTACTGAATACATATTTTTTGCTAAGACTACATCCTTTGATATTGGATGGGCAGATATTTGAGTCAATAGCAGCTTTACAGATTGTAGAGATAAATGTTGTGCTTAATATTTTAGCTCACTGGGTGAGATTCAAACTGCTCAATACTCGTCTTCCAAAATTACTGTTTTAATTTCAAAAGTGGGAAGAGGAAGCCAGTCTCAGGTCTCTCTCTGCCTGTCAAGACACACATTTGATAATTTATCAACCTCATATTGATGAGTGAAAATATAATTATTGCTTAGTGCTATTTCAGGAGCCCTGTACTTTCCCTTACACCAAGCAAAATAGAAAAACAAAAAAGAAAGAGACCAAGGAAAATTTCAGTACGAGAATTTCCTTCTTTTTTTTCGTAATGCTGTGAGTCTTTATTACAGATATCTGTTTAAAAATTCATTAAACTGAACCATTGAAGAGAGTTAGGAAATGCTGAACAAAGGAGTATATAAACCCATGTTGACAGTTCCATCGGGTGAGTATAAGATTTTCTATTTTAATAAAAGCTTATGGTTTGATGGTTCAAACGCACAGTATGACCTAAAATGAGAAGTAATGTAGCAAGCTTTAAAAGAAGATGGGGAAATGATGAGATACTGAAGAAAATAGCCTATAGCCACATAATCCTGGTCTGTGAGCTCATTATATCTCATAAACTAAGCAGAGATAGACATTATCAATACTGGGGCAGAAGACCTGTAATGAAAAATAATTCAGGTCCTGCACAAGTGGTACTGGCAAATCAGGAAGAGGCTGAATGTCTTTGGATGAAACAAACTGAGGCTCTAACTGCAATGTAAACGTTCCACCAAATGCAGCAGAACTAGATGGGATTCCGTATTTTCAGCCACTGCTCACAAATATTTTTATTTATTTCCTATAAATGTGGCATTCTCCCTCTACCGAAAAACAACCTGCCAACTTATGCTTGTCTTTGGACCATTTATCCTGGATGAAGGACGGGTTTAAGGTCTGATATCTCACAAAGAAAGAGGACTGGGGGAAATTTATACTACTGGAAAGAGGATTTCCCGATGGGACACACAGCAAGCGTTTCTCTCCCTGGCTGATCTGATATCTCAGGATCTTCAACTAGTGATACTTATGTGTACAAAAGACTTATTTTTAGGTAATGTTTAGAGGTTTAAGATATATAAGTTAGAATTGTTCATTCTCTGTGAGGCATGTACAGATAGACTCATAGAAACTAAGGGAACCTACCTTCCTGGGAAGGACATGGAAAATACTAATATTCTATTTTTCCCCCTAAAAAACATGACACACACAAGTTACATGATGGTACAGAATAGTACAGAATGTAACAAAGATGTGACAGACAGCAGTACTAGTAACAGTGAAACTTATTTCCTGACCCTAACCACCTGGGCCAGGGTTACAAACGTTAATTCCTCTGTCACATGGTAGGGGTTGGTATCTACTGATACCAAGTGACTAGTGTTCAATAATGATTTTATCAGAATTTGTGAAGATCTGAGCAAGCTATGCAGGTGATCCCAAGCCACCCATGAATAATGCAGCTAGCAGACTCATGCCAATAAGACAGGCAGATCCCAGGGACATGGATATGCATTATACAGAACATTCATACATTATGTATTATTCATACATTTGTATTATTGTAGCGCCTAGGAGCCCTAGACATAAACCAGGACCCCATTGTACTAGATGATGTACAAAAAGAACAGAAAGATAGCTCCTGACCAAAAAATACAAGCATGTGCGCATACACACACACCAATGCTAATGCACCATACACGCTGATTTTGAAAAGGAAAATCTGACTTGCATTTGAAAAAAAAAACAAAAAAAACCCACCACCTTTTACTAAGCTGTGTGGTTTGAATTCCATTAGTTTATTTCATAGTTCTATCAAAAGAAACTACAGGCAAGTAAATAAGTCACTTTGAGGTAACACTGATGTCTATTTGTTAACATGACAATGCTGCAGTTTCTTATGAACAACATGATACATTATAATTCAGCTAGACAGAAAACACAAATGATAAAAAACCCAATTACTAGCTGTTGGGTACGACAAAAATATGTAAATATTCCCTTCATCCTGACAGTCCATAAAACTGCATTACAGCTAACCCCCAAGAGGAAGCTTAGGTCTCAGACATCAGAAGAATTTTAGAAACTTTCTTGTCATGTAGCAAGGCTGAGCCTGCTAATGATTTCTCCAAGGCTGCAGCCTTTACACCTGACATGACATTGTTCCAGATTCACATTAAAAACGGTAGCAAATTTCTTCCAGCAGAGCAGTAAATAAAACAAAAACAAACAAACACTCCTAGAGGCATGCAACAGAACACACACTTCATGTTTTTTTGTTATGTACTGGGCTTAACTGTGCCTATGGCAGAGCTGTCCAATCACACGGGAAGAGCATATAAGCAGTTTCCCCAGCCCCCATGCCTCCCATCCCTTGGGTGTAAGAGCCAAGCAGTAGTGCTATCCCTGTGCTCATGGGAGCGTTAGAACTGTTCACAGAGTCCCAAAAGGGACAGGAAGTAGGCACTGCTTGACAGCCCCCTACGTAGTCACAAGCCAACTGCCCTGTGACGTTATTGATATAAACTGGGACCATATAGAACATGGGTTGCAACCAAGGTTCTGTAGTGGCACCAAATTCTATGTAAAGGGGGTCATATAAGGTGTCTAAGACCAGGTTACGGGTTACTGGTTTGATCATGCTGTCTGTATGTCTGTATCATTTCTGTAGTTGAAGTATGAATATTGGCTGTGTTTGTCTGTATTTCAAACTTGTTCTGTGTTACTGGAAAAAGTCTCAGAACAGCTGGTTGTCAGTCTGCTTAGCCTGCTTGATGGCCCATTAAGGACCATCAACTACACAATTGACCCATTGCGAGAGGCGGATACGCCCTGTGACTCACTGGAGTGAGGCAGAAACTGGCCCAGTGTGAACTCAAAACTCCATTTTGCTGTAACTTTCCACAGTAGGAACAAAGGAAGTGTTCTTACAACCTGGAAAAGTCTATATAAGCGAAGGCCTGATCTCCATTTTGTCTTCAATCCTGCTTCTTACCTCTGGAGGACTTTGCTGCAGCTGAGCTCTACACAGGGCTGATGAACCCCCCAAATCCCCCAGGGGGGGGGGGATTGTTAACTCCCCCCAAGAGGTTTTCTGGATTTAAAACCTGGCATTTAACCTTCCATCACTGCTTACAAGCCTGAACTAAGGACTTTGCCATTACTTGTATGTAACTGAGCCAGGTTTTAAGCCAATTCTAGCTCTCACCTCTTATCTTTTTCCTTTTATGATAAACGCTTTAAGATTTTAATTCTGAAGGACTGCGCCAACAGCGTGATTTGTGGGTAAGATCTGAGGGTATATTGACTGTTCTGGCGGCTTGTCCTTTGGGATCGAGAGAACCTTTTTCTTTTACTGGGGTGTTGGTTTTCATAACCATTCATCCCCAGGACGTGTGGGACTGGTGGTGATACTGGGAGACTGGAGTGTCTAAGGAAATTGCTTGTGTGACTTGCAGTTAGCCAGTGGGGTGAAACTGAAGTCTTTTGTCTGGCTGGTTTGGTTTGCTGTAGAGGTGGAAAAACCCTAGCCTTGGGCTATGACTGCTCTGTTTGAGCAATTAATCCTGATTTGGCACTCTCAGTTGGCTCCCGCCAGAACCACATCGTCACAGCTCTTACGGAGTGGAGGAAGTAAGCTGTGTCAAATAAAGAGGTGTAGTAATAGGCACCCTGACTCTTCAAGCAAGACTTAGTCCTTTGAATGGGGAAGAAAAATGTAATAGGGCTAAGAAAAGTGCCTGTCAGAGGAGTAATTGAATGCGTTGGGCCAGATTCTTACTCCTTTGTGAGGCCAGAAACTGGCTACAGATCACGAGTACAGAATTACGCAGAATAGGGAAGCTTCCTTCTCGATCTGGGCCTTGTTCTTATTACCCCTTCCCTTCATGTGCATACCTACCTTTTTGGGTGTCAGAACAGGGAAGGTGCATGGCAAAGATTTGCTCTCCTGCCAATATTCCAAAGGCATATGGTCCATGAAGGTCACTAAGCCAGTGGCAGAACTTAGAGCTTAGAATTTAGCTACTGTCAGTCAGTTCTAAGGGGCATTCAGGCTGATGCTGGCCCTGACAATAAGAGAGACAAAAGTAGTTCCCAGATACAGCTCTGGCACAGGGCAGAAACTTCCTTATTATTTCTTATCACAAGGAAAAACTTAGTTCCAATTCTACTAGAGAGTCTGCGTGGCACAAGAGTCTGCCTGCATGTAATCACTTGCAAGACTTGGGCCTTTCCTGGGTCACCTTTGCTAGGGTTCAAATTGAGCAACAGCTGAGTAGAGAAATACTTGCAGGAGAGATAATCTGGTTAAAAAAATACCCTTAACCCTCCTCGTGCCCCCAGCTATAAAAGAAAATGGTACAAATAAGGTGTCAGATCCCTCTCCATGCTCAACAATCCTAGACAATGGGGACTTTCCATCAGGGAAAGTTATAGAGAGTTTTGAGAAGTGATATTGAGCAGTGACAGATTTATCCTTGTGTTTAAGCAAGGAGGGTAGCACCCATTAGCTCATTTCAAACAGAAAGTAGAAGAAGATTTCCTATTTTTCTAATATAGGAAACTATCTTTATTGCATAAGATACTAAACTTGTGTCAACCATCACTTAAGGAAATTAAAATAATTAACATTTAAATCTAATTACGGTATATGAAAGGACCAATTCCGAGACCTAAATGACTCAAAATAGAGGGTAAAGAAGGTTATATGAATACACAGATACAATTCTAAGCAAACCACTAAAACCTGCAAGTGTACCATGCACACAGCTCCCACTGACATCTGTAGGAGTTTCATGCACAGAGTTAAAGAGGGATTTTCCCCTTAGCTTGGATTAATGTCATGAGAGGTAAGAAACTGATTTGGATCCTATTTATACAGATTGTACGTTGATATAATTCCCACTGATTCAAATGGAGTTATCCTTGAATCAGACATCTTAAGTGCTAGTTTCTGTGGTGTGCTCCAGATTCCTGATCCACTGTTTCAGATACTCTGTTGAGTTGAATGAGCTTCAATAATTTAGCATTTGTGTTGTCCTCTCCTTTTCCCCATTCTCCCGTCAATAGGCAGAGGCCTCTATGGGAGGCACCTGAACAGCCCAGGAATCTTCGTTTGTTTTTTGAAAGGAGGAAAGAGAGGTGCCTGGTTGAAGGTTGCGGATCTCTCGAGACAACTAGATAGACTTATGTGTAGTGCTGGGGAGGAGCCAGTGGTCGTCGTACATGTAGGTGGCAGTGACATAGGGAAGGATAGGACTGAAGTCCTGGAGACCAAATTTAGGCTGCTAGATAAGCGATTGAAGTCCAGGACATCCATGGTAGCATTCTCTGAGATGCTCCCAGTTCCACGTGCAGGGCCAATTAGACAGGCAGAACTGAAGAGTCTCAATACGTGGATGAGATGATGATGTAGGGAGGAGGGGTTTAGATTTATTAGGAACTGGGGGAACTTTTAGGAAAGGGGGAGTCCATACAGGAGAGATGGGCTCCACCTAAATCAAAATGGAACTAGATTGCTGGCAGTTAACATAAGAAAGGTTGTAGAGCAGTTTTTAAACTAAGGGATGGGGGAAAGCTGACAAGTGCGGAACACATGGTTCGGACATCCCTTAGAAGAGGATCTATTTATAGAGAATCTCTATGTCCTAGTGAGTACGAGAGGATAGAAAATGATAAAAAACAGGCAGGGTGTGATCAGAAACAGTTAAATGAAAAAGAGTCCCATACAGTTACATCGTGTAATGGCAGACAGCTAAAAGGAGACAAGTTCTTAAAGTGCTTATATACCAATGCTAGAAGTCTAAATAATAAAATGGATGAACTAGTTTGCCTCATATTAAATGAGGTGTCATAAACAGATAAGAAAAGTTAATAGCACAGAAGTACTTTATATCTCTTTGACTGTAAAGGGTTAACGAGTTCAGTAAGCCTGGCTGTCACCTGACCAGAGGACCAGTCAGGAGACAGGATACTTTCAAATCTTGAGGGAGGGAAGTTTCTGTGTGTGCTGTTAGTTTTTGGTTGTTGTCACTCTGGGGGCTCAGGGGGACCAAGATGTCCACCAAGGTTTCTATCAATCTCCCCTGATACAGGTCTTATAGATTTCCAAATAGTAAGTACTAGATAGATAAAAGCGAGTTAGGCTTATGTTGTTTTTCTTTATTTGCAAGTGCATTTGGCTGGAAAGGAGTTTAATTGTGTATTTTGGCTGAAAGGATTCAAATTTGTATTTTGCTGAAAGGATTTTAATTGTACTTGTATACTTAGGCTGGTAGGGTATTCCAGTGCCTTATAGCCTAAAAAAACCCTGTACCTTATTTCCATCTTAAATTTACAAGATAATTTTTACTGTTTTTTCTCTCTTTAATTAAAGCTTTTCTTGTTTAGAACCTGATTAGTTTTTTTTATATCTGGTGAGACCCCAGGGGACTGGGTCTGGGATTCATCAGGGAATTGGTGGGGAGAAAGGTGAGGGAAGGGGGAGAGAGAAGGCTAATTTCTCTCTTGTGCCAGGATTACTTCTCTCTCAGGGAGAGTTGGAGAGGGGAAAGAGAAGGAGGGAGGAAGGTGAAATTGTCCTCTCTGTTTTGTGATTCAGGAGCTTTGAATCAGTGATCTTCCGAGGCGTAACCAGGGAGGGAAAGCCTGGTAGAGGCGACAGTGGGGGCAGGGTTTACTTTCCTTGTGTTAAGATCCAGAGGTCAGGGTCTTGGGGGGTCCCCCGGGCAAGGGTTTTGAGGGGACCAGAGGTGTACCAGGCACTGGGAATTCCTGGTTGTGGCAGCGCTACAGGTTCTAAGCTGGTAATTAGCTTAGAGGAATTCATGCTGGTACCTCATCTTTTGGACGCTAAGGTTCAGAGTGGGGGATTGTACCATGACATGGTAGGCAGCAGTGGGATAAGATAGAATCCAAAAGCCAGTGACGTTTTTATTTCTCTCCCTGCTAGCTATCTGCAGGCAGACTGAGAGGTTTGGGTTTAAAAGCAAAAGTCAGTAGGATTTTTTCTCTCTCTTTCCCTGCTAGCTGTGGGTAAAGCAGGCTAGAGGAGATTGTGTTAAAAGCAAAGGTCTGCAAGTTTTTTGGTCTCTCCCTTCTGAGTACTCTGAAGGCAGAGGCACTAGGGTTTTAACAAGGATTTTTGTTAAACAAAGGGACTCCAGTTGTGAATCACCATCACCAGCAAAACACATTTGCAAATAAATGGTTTTTTTTGTTTCTAACTCCGTCGGGAATAGCTAGATAGAAGGAGTTAAAAAAAAAGACTCTGTTGCTAAGCAACCCTAAGTGGGCAACAGAGAAGCTGCATTTTAGGCAGTAAACACCAGAGGGCACCCCAACACAAGAAATCAGAAACCATGACTACCAAGGATGCCCTGAAACAGGAACGAGCGAGACTGGAGGCAGAGGAACAAATCAAAGACACAGACCACAAGTGAGACATGGAAAAAAAACTACAAGAGATGGAGCTGAGAGAAAGAGAAAGAGTGGCCGCCCACAGGAGAGAGCTGGAGATAAAAGAGAAAGAGTTGGAACTCCAGAGGGAGGCCCACCGGCAGGCCCTGGAATTAGCGCAGGATAGGCAGCATGCTCCAGTCAACCCTTCTCCAGTTATTGTTCCACATCTCAAGAAATTTCCCACCTACAAGGCAGATGATGACACTGAAGCCTTCCTAGAAAATTTTGAAAGGACCTGCCTTGGGTACAACATCCCTGAAGACCAGTACATGATAGAACTGAGGCCACAGCTCAGTGGACCCTTAGCAGAGGTGGCGGCTGAAATGCCTAAGGAGAACATGAACGACTCTGCGAAGAGCTACAAAAGGATCTCTCAAAACTGGGTGACTGGGCAACAAAATGGCAGATGAAATTTATGTTGATAAATGCAAAGTAATGCACATTGGAAAGTATAATCCCAACTATACATATAAAATGATAGGGTCTAAATTAGCAGTTACCACTCAAGAAAGAGCTCTTGGAGTCATTGTGGATAGTTCTCTGAAAACATCCACTCAGTGTGCAGCAGCAGTCAAAAAAGCAAACAGAATGCTGAGAATAATTAAGAAAGGGATAGACAATAAGACAGAAAATATCATGTTGCCTCTATATAAATCCATGGCATGCCCACATCTTGAATACTGTCTGCAGATGTGGTCTCCCCATCTCAAAAAAGATATATTGGAATTGGAAAAGGTTCAGAAAAGGGCAACAAAAATGGAATGGCTTCCTTATAAGGAGAGACCAATAAGACTGGAACTTTTCATCTTGGAAAAGAGACGGCTAAGGGGAGATATAATTGAAGTCTATAAAATCAAGACTGGTGTAGAGAAAGTAGATAAGGAAGTGTTGTTTACTACTTCTCATAACACAAGAACTAGGGGTCACCAAATGAACTTAATAGGCAGCAGGTTTAAAACAAACAAAAGGAAGTATTTCTTCACTCAAGGCACAGTCAACCTGTGGAACTCCTTTCCAGAGGACTTGTGAGGGCCAAGCCCATAACAGGGTTCAAAAAAGAACTAGATAAATTCATGGAAAATATATCCATCGATGTCTGTTAGCCAGCATGGGCTGGAATGGTGTCCCTAGCCTCTATTTGCCAGAAGCTGGGAATGAGCAACAGGGAATGGATCACTTGATGATTACCTGTTCTGTTCATTCTCTCTGTGACACCTGGCACTGGCCATTGTTGGAAGACAGGATACTGGGCTATATGGACCTTTGGTCTGACCCAGTAGGGCCATTCTTATGTTCTTAAGGAGGAGGGGGCAGCTGGAGCCACTGTACTTTCCTAAGAGGGTGTAGTGCCCCTTAGGCACTTAGTCTCTACAACACTAAATGAGGCCTCAATCCTGCATTAAGAACCACATGGGAAGCCCAGCAATGAGCCCTGATTTAAATTGAGGGAGTTTAGTAGAACAAAACCAGTTTAGTTGCAAAACTAGTCAGTGCATCAGCAAAATTATTTGTTTTTCAGCCTTTATAAATGTCTCCTGAAAAAGGAGAGTCAATTTAATCCTTTTATTCAAAACCTTACCAGGATTTTAAAGTGGAAAAAAGTCATTACAATTTTGTAGCATTTTCAAATAAACTATTTTCAAAGATTTTAAGCAAACAAAGCCACTCAAATCCATTTTTGTGTTGTTAAAACTGGCTAATCTCATTTAAGTAGGAGCTCAACAAACAACAATATTCTGGTAGGCTGCAGAATGTTAAGCACTCAAAAATGCAGTGCTGTAGCAACTCCTCTGGCAGCTTCCAAGTTTACACATGGTTAGTCCTGAATAAGATGGTGTTTTGTAGCAGCAAAAAGAAGAAAATCTGTGCGCATTACTTCTAAAAATAAAAGAACACTGACAATCAAGACCTGCTTCTCATTTGCTACATTTATAGTCTACAACTGCTGAAAGAAAATAACACCACAGAGACAATATACAGCATGTGTGTCAAAGCATAGCTCAAAGTAAAGCTCTCTCTGGCTGAGGGATCTTCTTAGATGAAGCTGCTGCTTAGAACAGAAAATGTCCACACAACCAAACAGTGCCCTGCACTTTGTGTAGATATGTCCACTTGCATAACATGCGTGAATAAACACTAACATTGAATTAGCATGCATGGCAGCAGAGAATTATGATATCAAAAACATTGCAATTACATGATTGGGTAACTTTTTGTTCATATTTTTCACAGTTTTCAGTAGTGATCATGACCAACATGAGTCTTATTTGTTCTAAACATCTCTAATAAAGCATCACTTAGAAGAGCTCTGTAAACTCAAGGCAATTATTGCTCTATTACCATAATACAGACTAAAAAGTATAACAAATTGCACTTTTCTGAAAAGTGAGTAGGTAAAAATGGCTAACGTACTCAGCAGATCTGCTTCATGTGTGTATTCAGAGTTATAGCTACTGAGAAAATAAACTTTTGCTGCTTTTTACTCCTGTTAGCACAGCAGATCCAAGACAGGTAAGGAGGAATGAGCTGGGTTCTATTCCGTCTCATGCATTGTATGAAGAATTATTTACACACTGTTACATCTGTGAAAACCCAGCAAAAAAAGTGGGGGTTACCTAGCTGTCACTGAGGGCATCATCTGATGAAAATGGAGTTGCAGATGTAACTGAGCCTAATTTTTCCTATATAAGAACTGGTTATTTTGTTTGAGAAGAAAACTATCCATCTTGGCTCTCAAAAGCAGGGCAAGTTTGCTGGAGCTGTCATTTAGAAAAGACATTTCCCTTGTCTGTTAAATACACTCAGTTTACAAGAGTCTTTGAGATACAAGCCACTTTTAAGATGAGAACTGCCTTTCTAGAGTCTCCCAAGAAACATCCATTGATCCTTCTCTGAAGGGTTAAAATCCATGTGCATTTTATATAACAACCTGGTATATGGATTGTGCTAGCTCTTTTCCAGACCCAAAGTCCAGAGTTTGGTCAAGAGACCAAAGGTCTAGCAAATAGTGATTAGCTAAGAGAATGCTGGGGTAAACAGACACTCTTGTTTTGCTAAAATAGGCCTGGTCAGCAAATTGCCAGGTGTTGGAGCTAAGAACTAAATAATTGTGTTTTATTCAAAGTTGCAAATTGAACAAAGGATCCCTGTTCCTATTGTGTCAGTCTTTTCTGTAGAGAACACTCTTCCCACAGATCCAACCTTGAGTTTATGAAAGCTGGCATGTCAGTATAAGATATGGCATCCTTCCACCTCCCTTCCCAGGGACCAAGGCCTGCCTTAAGACATAAAGGGGACAATCTTTATTGCCATATACTTTCACTGTTTCTTTGCTTTAACCTCTAGGAATGTACCTGTTGGACAATCAAAGGAGTTGCTTCATTCCTATGAACCTCAAATCAAGATTCAATATATTTTTTTATACTAATAACATTTTATCAAAGTATTAATTAAATGTTAACTTGCTAACTTAAGCCGATAGGCAGAGACATTATGTAACCTGTTAACCTCTGGCTAATGTGCTTATCTTGTCTTGCTGCAAAACCTATCCTGGGGTTTGAAACTGCCTACCCCGTCATTTTCCCCTGCCCATGGAAAATCTATATATTCTATTGTAATCAATTGATTAACAGTGTCTCTGAGCCTAATAAGCCAGGTGACACTCCGCCAGCGCGGTATGTAATAAACTTCTATGCTTGACCTCTACACGGTGTGGATTTATGTCCTTCACTCTCTATGAGTTAATCGAAGTATTTGTTATATTATAGAATACTAATAACCCTGAAAAAAAAAAACACTGCACATTTGGAAATTCAGGGCTGCCAAGGTTGCCAGAACAAGATCCCTAAGGAACAAAGTCTTCTGTTTAGCCAAACAAGTACAGCATACGCACTGTAAATACAAGCTTTCAACATGTATCGCAATAATTCATCTCACTAAGTGGGAAAATAATTTGGGGAATACCCATTCAGCCTCCATTAATGACCATACATACGCTGGCCTTTCAGCTGTCAGCCAACTAGTAACAACTGTTGTAGTTGCACGTGTGTTTTGTGAAGTATACCCCAAGAACTAAATTGAGAACACCATCAAATGGTAGCACTTTTTGGACACCACTAACCTGAGCTTATTTCAAATTAGCGATTAAAGAAATAAAGAGGTTGCTCTCCTGATCAGTACAGTACTTCACTAGAAAAATCATTTCCATACATCTCAAAAATTGTTTTCCAGTGCATTTAACTTGATAGAGTAACATTTGGTGAACTATATCTGCGAGCTCTCTTTAAATACAGTCTTCCTAACTTTAGCAGCCCCACGACAGGCTTTTTGCAGTTTTATTGTACCAAAGACAACTGTACAACACTGCTTCAAACTTCTCATTTCTCTTTTCTTTGACCTAATCCTTTGACCTCTTCTCCCTCTAATTTTCCCCTCCATCATCTCATCTGATTTTATAACCTTCAGCATCTCCTCTCCTCCTCCTATCCCTAAGTCTCGACAACTTTCTTCCCCTTCCTTCCTTCTACCTCCTACAGCTATCTGATAACATCTTGGAAAACAGAAAATACAAATAATAGCATTCAACATGGTTTCATGAAAAAATAGGTTGTCAAATGAACATCATATCATTCTTTGATGAGATTATGAGTCTAGCTGACAAATGTAACTGTATTGACATAACATACATTTCCTTAGCCTCACTTGGCATTCTGATTTAAAAAAAGAATAGCACTATACAAAGTTAATCTGGCATATAGTTATTAAGTGATTCAAAGATGGCTAATAGATCTCAAAACATAATTGTCAGTGGGAAATTATCCACCAGTGGTCTGTTCCTAGTGAGGTGAGTCAGGGGTTACTACTTGGCTCACTGCTATTCAATACTTTTATCAGTAGATTTGGAGGAAAATATAAAGTTACTGATATTTGCAAAGAATATAAAGATTGATTGCACAGTGAACAACAAATGAAGACAGATCATTGATATAAAGAAATCTGAATCTCTTAACAAACTGGGTGCAGACAATCATGTTTTCAAACAGTTAAACTCAAAATTATATATCTACGAACAGAGTATGTAGGCCAGACATACAGGATGAGGGACTATATCGTGAGAAACACCAACTTCCAGTGTGATGGTGTAGCATAAAGGGCTAACATGATCCTTTGATGTATAAACATGATAATATCAAGTAGCAGCAAGCAGGCAATATTACTTTTGTATGCAGCATTGGTGAGATTCCTCCAGTGATATTGTATCTGGTTTAGGTCTCCATACTTTAAAAAGGATGTTGAAAAACTGGACAGGGATCAAAGAAGAGTGATAAGAATGATCTCTGGTTTGGGAAACATGTCTTACAATGACAGATTAAAATAATTCATTTTATTTAACTGAAGAGACGTTTCAGAGGTCCATAAAGTATCTAAACATGGAAGAGATATCCAATCCAAAGGTTCTTTAAACTAGCAGACAAAGTACAATACAATCCAGTGGCTGGAAGTTTAACTTATCAAAGTTTAAAATTGACATGTGACATAAATGTTTAATCAGTGAGGGTTACACGACACAGTCAGTTCTCCATCAGTTGGAAATTTAAAGTCAGGATAAGTTTTAAAGTCAAAATAGGATGTCTTTTTACACAAATTCAGCTTCACGTAGAAATCACTGGGGAAATTATATGGTTTCTGTGATACAGAAGGACAATGTATTAGCTTAATGATCTCATCTGGCCCTAAAATAGTAAAGCACATTAAAATAAGTGCAAAAGGGGGCACAACCAGCTTCTCTTCCACAACCAAAGTGGCTCCCCAGCAGTGGAGAGTGCAGTTCTGCTCTACAAAGAATCAGAGTGTGTTGCTGTGTGGGTGGGGGTGGGGGGAGGAGGGAGATAGGAGGAGGAGAAGAGAGCACACACAGAGAGTTCACAATCTTCACAGCATGGAGCATGAAAGCAATCAGAGTGGGAACTGGCTGGAGGATCCACTGTTACACTAGAAGATACCACCACGAGGAAGAAACACACACAAAAATCCAAACTGGGCAATCAAACAGGAACAAAAATGGATTGTTCAAATAATGCCTGTCCAACTGGCCAAGCTGGTAGAAAAAGGCTGGATTTTACTGAATTTCTTTAGTACGCGATAATTTTTTAAAAAAGAAATACTTGTACAGAAACTATTTCCAGTGGAATAGAAACTAAAGCTTGTATCTCAGTCAGTGGCACCAGAGCTTTGAAATAAACACTGAGAATTTTATTTGATGATGAGGTGCATAAAAATCCAAAAAATAATAATGATTAATTATATGACAGGGTTAAATAGAAAAAGGAAACTTTAAAGCTTGTAAAACCAAAAATGTTCTGTTAACTCAGAAGTGGATTAGAATGTTCAAAGTGCTTCAGGACTCGACACCATGTAAAGGCTGATTTATACTCCAGGCGTCATAATGCCTACCTACTTCAGAATGACAAATAGCACTGAGCTGAAATCTCAATGGCAGCCCCAGAGCACTAGCAGCAAATGTCTTCCATCTTAATAGCTGGGCTTCTGCAATTCTGTTCACTTAAAATTCTGAGCATTTAACACTTCTTGTTGCATCTAAATCCAGATACAAAAACCTTCAAATCAAACTATTTACCTCAAGTGAAATCTGCCTTGAATAATTCATAAGCAGCAAGGAAGCTAGAAGAGAAAGCTGGAGAGGGTTTTAATGAAGTCTAAAGTTTCAAAAATAGTGGTATAAAAGCTATTATGGATCTTTTCTAACCCTATGAAAAGGAATATCAGTCTCTGTAACAATGAAAGATCCAAGTTTCTTCTTGTCAGTGACTGATGCTGCTAACAGAATCCCACAGATTATTGCAGAGAAAGGGGCTCTACTTTAAGATGTAATACCTGATGAAGGATCTGAAGTGTTCAAATTGATTTTTATTCTTCCTGGCTCTGTGAAGAAGAATTGATCCTTAAAATTGCTATACTAAGCTGCAATTCAATTAGAATAAAATATGAAAGTCAAGTAAACACATTAAGCTCAAGACTAAATTATAGCACCTGTCTGGCAAAGCTACTACAACTTACAGAGGCTTAGAGTGGAATATTAGACACAATCAGCTATTGTATATCATAACTAGCCATTCCACTGAGAGTAGGCAGGTTCTGTACTTTGATGTTTCAAACAAATCATCTCTGCACAACAGTTATTTGGTTGATTTCTCTAGGATTTCTACTGAGCTGTTGTGCCAGTGACAATAGAAGAGTAATAGATTTTGCATGGTGAAAACAACATGCCATCAGCTGAACTACAATTCAATATGGAAAGAAACAAGTTCTGAAGTATTTATATCAGAAATGTGAAAGTAGGGGCAGAGTTAGAAATGGAGACAAAAGTATAAGCTTTTGGAAATTTAAGTAAAAAAAAATGCTCCTTTCTATTTTGTCTTAAAGTATTCAGATTGGTACTATTAATACACCATATAGAACCAATGTATGGATGATCTGATTACCCTAAGCCAACAGAAGCCATTTCACCAAAATACTTTTTTACATCACTTAAGAGCACATACATAAGGAAAATTACTTCACTTGTACTCTGTAGTAAGATCTTCTCGACTTCCACTCATAAAACACTTTGGGCTGTAGAGTTAAAATGCACCTCTAGTTTAATAATTAGAGTATTGGTCTTGCTTTTGCAGATGGTGAAAGATACTGTTACAAACACTGATTCTCCCAGACAGTGTTAATGAAACACAGAAATATAGCACTATTAAAGAGGCTCATGGGTGAGGGAGAGGAGATTATTTTTTTCAAATTCTAAAACACGTATTAACCTACTTCTCTTTGCTGCTGAGTCCAATACAAAATAAATTAACAGGAAAAAAATTCTGTAATCTTTTACAGTGTTAAGGTTAACTTTGGAAGCCTCTCTTTGTGCTGATTTCTGTCACAGCTTCTTTAAAGTTTATTAAATGTTTAAGTGTAGTATGATAATCTGACACATTCCACTTTAAACACTGGAGAGGAAGGATATTCCAGTGGATAGAGCACTTGCCTAGGGCTCAGGAGATATGAATTAATTCCCTGCTCTGTCAAGGACTTCCTGAGTCACCTCAGGCAAGTTAACTTATTCTCTCTGTGCCTTATTTTCATCCCCATCTCTAAGGCTTTGTCTACACTTACAGTTTTGCAGCGCTGGCAGTTACAGCTGTGGTCGTACAGCTGTGTACGGCCAGCGCTGCAGTGTGTCCACACTGACAGCAACCAGCGC